>NC_090269.1:126230344-126572011 GCF_040414725.1 Anabrus simplex
CAAGGGAATGTTTCCATATATTTAGAGAAGAATAAAATATGTTATACCATGGAATCGCGAATGTCTTATATTGGAGTAATCTACTGAATCAACACATACATTTTAACAAATGATACCCTTAATTTTTTATTTATTGACCTTTGGCTACATTACCACTTGGTTATAACAGACATCAACATAAACCAATATACATAGAGCAATAGGCTGATGTGTTATAATGCTGCGTTGTAGCAATTCTATGTTAGCGAATTGTAAAGCCTGTCAAACCGTTCTTCGTTAGAAACGTTCGAGTGTGTTCAGAATGGAATGACGTAACAAACTGAGACACCGCGTAGACATTATGATTCGTTAATTTAAATTAATGTCAAAAGATGTTCACAATTTCTACTAATAACTGAATTATTCTACACTAAGATAGTTCTTGGAAATGTGACATGATATTTGGCATGTTTAAACACATGGCAATAAACTGTATACCAGTTTAACCTTTAGAATGCCAAATACGATCTGATCGTATTTCATAAAAATGGCCAAAATTGCCAGATAGATCTAACCGTATCGGCGGATTTCTTAAGTCAACGTACTACTTAGAAAGCAGATGAGATTTTATCTGTGTCACGACAACTAGGAATTTCTTCGTCACGTTCTGTACTCGTAGATGGCATTGTTCGTTTACAGTCCGTGTGCGCAGAGTCAAAGAGTATTCATTTGTTCACATCCATGGCCTTTGAAACAATGATTCCGTCAAAGAAAAGTTAGCTTGAACTATCTAGTTGTTCGTGACACAGTTACAATATCATCTACCTTCTAAGTAAAACGCTAATTTAAGAAATCCGATGATACGATCAGGTCGTATCTGGCAATTTTGGCCATTTAAAATAATTAAACATGAGAAGACATCTTAAAAAATTTGAAAATTTTGGGTTAAAAAAATGTTATCCGTTTCTTAAATGTTCAAAGGCACACAATTTTGGTAGAACAAAGCTTATGCTTCTAAACAAAGAAAAGAACGGGCAGATACATCAAATACATCTCAAGGGGATAAATTTCACTTGTGGCGCACAATAAGTCTCACCTGATGATGGATAAGCGTACCTTTTTCATCAAGAGTGCACAGTGAAAGTACTTTCTCGAGCTAGTAAGTGTCATCAAGCAGTTCTACGACCTTTTTAGGTGAGTGAGTGGATCCTCCGAGCCATGCCACCAGAACACATAATTCCTTTATTCTTTATTATACACAGAAATCCATGGAAATATCGTCTTACTGAGATATTCCTGAAAAAATTGAATTATTTAAAATTACTGCGGAACGTGACGTGATGGAAATAACACCACCAGCCTGCACGGTGCCTTGTTGACAACTGGAGTCCATGGCTTCATGGGAGCTGCACATAATTCTACCACTAGCTCGAAACAACTGGAAATCGAGCTACATGTCGCCAGTCCAATTAGCAACGTCACTCGCCCAGGCGAAACGCTGTGTCCGGTGTCGTGGTGTAAGCAAGGGAACTCTGATAGGATTTCTGCTCCCATATCCCATTGACGTTAAAGGACGCTGCACTGACCTGCTAGGCATTCCTCTGATACTTCCTGTATTGAATGTGAATGTGATATGAGCCAGTGTGGCTTACCACGGACAATTTTAGCCAGACGCCGCTAATCACATTCATTAAGTATCCATGGTCGGCCACTGCTATTCACTGTGGGTGGTAATACCTTCCGTAAGGTATTCCTGATACACACGTGACACAGCCGTTCGAGGAATGTCCACACACGTCGCCTTGCCACGGCAAGTACAGACGGCACTTACAGTCACTCTTGAGATGTCACGTTACAACTGATAGAGGTCTGGATACTTCAAAAACGTCACGGTAAAGTGGCGCCATCGACTATTGCCTTTAAATACCTCTCTAGCTCATGACTTTTGGCGTGTCAGTGTATATTAGCTTCGAAATTATTCAAGGATTGCATGTTGCTTTATTCATAAATTAATGAAAATAAGAATTCATCATGTAAATAACACACAAAATAGTTCAATCAATCAATCAATCAATCAATCAATCAATCAATCAATCAATCAATCAATCAATCAATCAATCAATCAATCAATCAATCAATCAATCAATCAATCACGAGTAATCTGCATTTAGGACAGTCGCCCAGGTGGCAGATTACCTGTGTTCTATTAAATGATTGGAAAGAAATTGGCAATGTAACATCTCCATTGGTAAATTATTCTATCCCCTACTCCACTTCTTATAAATGAATATTTGCACCAATTTGTCCTCTTGAATTCCAACCTTATCTTTATATTGTGATCTTTCCTACTTTTAAAAACACCACTCAAACTAATCCGTCTGCTAATGCCATTCCATGCTATCTCTCCACTGACAGCTTGGAACATACCACTTAGCCGAGCAGCTCGTCTCCTTTTTCCTAAGTCGTCCCAGCCCCAACTTTGCAACATTTTTGACACGCTACTCTTTCGTCGGAAATCACCCCAGAACAAATCGAGCTGCTTTTCTTCGGATGTTTTCTTTCAGTTTTTGAATCAAGTAATCCTGGTGTGAGTCCTATACACCGGAACAATACTCTAGTTGGGGTATTACCGGAGACTTAATATGTCCTCTCCTTTACATCCTTACTACAACTCCTAAATACCCTCATAACCATGTGCAGAGATCTGTACCCTTTATTAACAATTCCATTTATGTTGCTTTATTAATAAAATAATCATTATTAATAAATATAACCATTCATTATTCATTTAAATAACACAAAAAATAGTTGCAATAGAGTATAACACTGAATACTGAAAAGTTAATTTGAAACTGTTGGCATTATTAAAACAGTCGTAGTTTCTTACGAGAAAACTAAGTAAGGTTTTAGTGAAAAAAACATGTTTACCTGTTTATCTCATTTCACGGATTGAAAGAAAAATGACCATCATCTCTCGTATGTTGAGAACAGGGTGTGGCAGAGATGCAATAAACGTGTCTCTGGGACTAAAAGCTGGAGATGAGACTTTTGTCTGAAACTTTGGGCTTACGTCTCCATCTGATTCGAAGACTGAAAATGTGACCAAAACTACTAAATTCAAACTTTTCAAAACCAATCACTAGACGAACAATTCTAGGAATTAATGCCCTGGAGTATTCGAGACTGCCTGGGTAGCCACGAAATTCCCAAACATTAATTCCACGGAAACTTTAAAGAAGGTGTAGACATCTGAAGTCCACAGTCTCTATAGCTAACAGCCAGTAAGACCATGACTAAAAACGCGGAGAAGTTTCTTTACGTCAGGTACAAGAATACAAATGATTGCCCCCATCCCCACCAAGTGCGCGTCGTCTCGGAACTCACGAATCTTAAAACTCACGGGTATCAAAATTCACGAATTCCAAGAAGAGGATTAGTAACAGTAGGTTTCTTTGCCTTTGCCAGTCTCAAAACTCACAAGCCGGGCCAGTTCTTATTTGAATGGATAAATGCCCACCCTACCCACATAATGACTTCATATTTTAAAACGTAATCGGTTATGCAGGAAATTGGTCAAACATGGAACTCACTCGACAGGTTATATTCGAGTGCCACGAGCTCAAGGACAATCTTCAGAAGCACCAGCCGGAATTGCGCACCCTCTGGTAATAGGCACCTCTCAAGTGGACCTGTCGTATACGCGACAGTATGCTGAGAAACCCAAGGACATCAGGTACGCACTGATGGGCTGTTTCACTTAAAACACTATTGTCACTCGCAATTATAACTTTACCGGCACACGCGGATGACAGTCTTACGACAAAACCCTGTTTCGCCAGACTTGCTTTCTCTCTGCTAATAAAACTTATAATCGTTGTATATTAAATTTTGTTTACCCTTTAGCGAAGTAATGAATTCTACGTTGTGCACTGCTCGATGACACTAAGCAGAATAACTGAGTAAAGGTCAGTGGTGTACTGGGAGAATTTGATCTGTGGTAGGGTGATAGTTCCTGTTAACAATATACGGGATATCCCATACCTAAAGTGGTGGACACTCATGGGTTGAAAGAGCAACAGGAGTTACCCCTCAACTCATCCCTCCTGCAGTCATCACACACACGTGCTGTCCGGAGTCGTGAAATTTGAGACTCATTAGAATGTTAATTTAGCTACTACTTTGTAGCCGTGACATTTGATACTATTTTATACTCATTTTAGCCCGTGAGGTTTGAGACGTATCCCACCAAATGACACTTTCCCTCCTGGTCATGCAGGAAATTGGTCACACATGGAACTCACTTGAAAGGTTGCGTTCGAGTGCCACGAGGTGAACGACAATCTTCAGAAGTGGGGTTACCACGTCGAAACAGTGAGGTGTGGATGTCGAGCCGAGCAGACTTCTCATCTGCTCCAGCACAGACTGTGTCCATCTGCGCGCTCTATGAAGGACCTCTTCGACGCAACACCAAACATGCTGAAAGATCCAAACATTCTGGCAAACACAATTTGAAATGGATTGTCAAGGAGATAATATTGTACATACAGTATTAACCCTAGTACCACAACGTTCATTTCTTGGAACTAGAATCACAACGTGGGGTCACCCACGACCCTATATTTGAACAAATTATTTAGGCATTGAATAACATTTATTCTACTTGAAATAAGGAAATTACTTACAATTTAGTATATTAAGTTCAAAACATAAAGAAATTTACCAAAATGTCAAGTAATATTGTTTACAGAACAATTTGATTAAAAGTGCGCTTTTTTGATGGTTTGAGTGTTAAGCACTTGTCTACGTGAATATTTAGTGCCTTATTGTTTATATCTTCGCAATATTTACCTTAAAATAAACAAATCACTTATATTTTTGCAAGTGAAGTTCAGATAAGGAATAAATTAACTGTATTACCACACAATATGATGTACGTATCTTTGTTATCAAAAGTGTATTCCTTTTCTTGGTTTTGATGATCGACATTTTCCACGGTGAGTTATCACTATCTTACGGCTTTCATTATTCACAGACATTATTCCTTTGTTCTGCACATAGGCTTTTAGAGCAGGAAAGGCAAGTTGCTACACCTTTTCGGTCCCTGGTTCCAGGACAGAAAGCACATCGTCCAGGTCGTCACCCAATTGGCGCAGTAACGTCACTCTGCTCCCCCTCATAACCAAGTACATTGTGAATGTCATTTCTGAGTAGCATTGGAAGCCTCTTGTTTACCATTCTAGTCTTCATATGCTCTTCACATAGTCCTAGGGAAAGATTTTGCAGGAAATCTGAGCGTTTGATCATTTTCCGTCTTTTACCAGTTTTTATACCACCGGGCGAGTTGGCCGTGCGGTTAGGAGCGCGCAGCTGTGAGCTTTTTCCGGGAGATAGTGAGTTCGTACCCCACTGTCGGCAGCGCGGTAGATGATTTTCCGTGGTTTCCCATTTTCACACCAGGCAGATGCTGGGGCTGAACCTTAATTAAGGCCACGGCCGCTTCCTTCCCATTCCTAGGCCTTTCCTGTCCCATCGTCGCCATAAGACCTATGTGTGTCGGTGCGACGTAAAACAAATAGCAAAAAAGCCTTTCTGCAGTGCCATTGTTTGATAACTTTACCAATAAAACACTCCTCTACAAACAGTTCACCACAGACGAATACTTTACGCAACTCACAACGTGGGGTCATATGCGACCCAAGAGCCTATAACTTTGAATATAAATAGCGGGAGAAAATAATGCAACCACTCGTTTCAAGAACGTGTCAAGCACTGAAGGTACTGGAAGCATCAGCTTCCTTGATCATAGAGGCGCATGGGCAGAATTGGTTTAGTAGCACGGCGGGTCGCCCACGACTCCATGTTGTGGTTCTAGGGTTTATATTATTTATAATAGCCTGAAAGTTATAGTAAGACTCAGACACGATTGAATGTGTAGCGATGGTGATGTTGAAGGGCTCCGTAGCCAGTACGCATTTTGATGTACATTTACTATTATACTCAGAAATATCTTTGTTTCTGTTACGGAGTTTTCGGTGGTAGTTAGAGGTGAAAGAAGGTGCGGGGGGTGAACAGGTCTCAGGCTACGAAATTAAAGTGAATTAAAATTTAACAAGGTTATATTTTCTTAGCAAAAAACAAGAAATAACAATAATGGCAGGTACAGAGTAGCAAAACCACTAATCGAGAATGTACAATTACAGGATATGGGGCTCCGAGAGCCAGACACACAATTCTTGAGCAATTAGCCCAACTTTACGATATACAGAATTCAACAAAGGGGCAGAAGACCCCAATCAAGCCCAGGAGCACTTGCTCCCAATTACATCATAAAGCCTCCTCGAGGCGCGCAGAAACAAACTTCAAAAGAGCGGTCTGCTCTCAAAGGTTAAGCCTATCAAAGGCCACACCAAACTCCACCTTCAAGTTGTCCTCTAAGGACATAAACACAGGGGTAAAGATACCCAACCTACTGAGGCCTATTTAGTGAGAAAATTTAATTACCTGGCCTCCAAAATACCAATTTGAGAGGAGGCGAACTTGCGCTCCTAATACACTTTGTTTAAAACCTACTTGGCACTAGGCCGTTAATGCAAGGGCTAATCCCATACTGAAGAGGTGACTTTAGAAGGAAACAATTTACATTACGTTAAGGAAGAAACGGTTGTGAAAATAAGTTCACCTCAATGCAATATGAGAGGGAGCTCGAGAGGGTTAAGCACTCTCTATCCCAATATGAAGCTTAAAAGATAGAATAAATACAAAGATTCTTTACATTTTAGGGAAAGTTACATGGGGGAAAAGCTTCGGACCCGCCCCGAGGGTTAAACTGCTGAGCTAGCAAGAAAAGAAGTTATTAATCGGCCATTACCTTGTTGTTGAACTGCTGCCCGAAGGAAGAGGCGCTTCCCGCCCCCTGCTATGTACTTTACACACTGAAAGATGTTACTGAAGTGGCGCAGAGACCCTAAAATCAGCAGTTTATATACTCTCGCAGAAAGTTTGAGGCGTTTAAGGAAGGAAAACACCCGCCCACAATCATTTTATTGGTGGATAAAGAAAACCCCTACACAAGATGAAGAAGAAACACATTATTGGTGGAAAATTAATTAAAGAAATTCGGGATTGGCTAAATTTAAAACAAGGGGAAAGAAAGGGTTAATATTGCCAACTTAAACAATGACTGAAAGAAATTTAGCAAAGAACAAACTTTTGAAATTAAATTTTCTCCAAAAAAACAGGGTGCACCGTTGTAGTTCTTCAGTAGTGTCCTCTAGAAGAGAATGTTCACACTTCTTACTACAAGCAAAACAAAAATACGTCGAAAACAACACAGTTAAGAAACTTCAAAATTTCCAAGTAGTGACATCTTCAGGGTAACTTGAAAATTAACACATAAGACAAAGTTCAGACTTATTCCAGTAGGGGAGTTTCAACTGGCGCAAGGTTTGAATTAGCGGCGTGGAGGTGTACCGCCCGGTACAGACCTCCCCCCCCCCCCCAAAAGTCCCGTCCAGGGGTGACACATGAAATTCGTTAAAAACAAGGTCCAAGTTATGATGTCGATATGGAGATTAATTGCAGAAGTATTTATAAAAATTTTCTAAATTTATTCTGATCCAGTTTCAAAATTCTTGTAGTAACTGTTGAAGAAATGTCTTTATGTTTGTAGAAGTTGAATTCAGAAGGAAAATTTTAGTTTTGAAGTTGAGGAAAAAAAAAATCTTCTAAGTCCACCAGATATTGCTGTTGAATTCCCAAGTGTAGTAATTGCTGATAGTAAATGTCCATGTAGTTGATTAAATATTTCGATGTTGATTAAGTTGGATGGCCAGACCGGCCGTTGCAGCTTGTGTCCAAAGGCGGCCGCTCGGACCCCTCAAGTACCATGAGATACCGCTCGCCCGCACTATGAGAGGAGCAGTGGTGTTGAAGCACGCCGCGCCCGCGGTGAACATGCAGGTCGCGGGCCAGTTACAGGTTGTGCGCCGCACATCAGCCTTGGCCGGGAGGAGGGCTCCGGCTCGCCGTGCACCTGACGTCCTCGCTGGAGTAGATGGGGCCCTTCCTCTATCCCAGTCGCGGCACGGCGCCGCGCGGCTGCGGGGGCACTGAAACATTAAAGCTAGGTGGCAGAATTTTGTTGGACCATCATCATTTTTTTGGAGGGCACAGGCTTTGTGGAGAGGTTGAGGGGCCAATGGCGTGCAGATATCCATGGCATTTTATAAGCCACTGTGTGTGTGGAGCAGGAGACGGGAGCGTGGTAATGGCCGTGGCAAGGACAGGATGGCAGTTCAACTGATCGGGGGAGGTTTACAAAAAATAATTACGCTTAAAGGAAACAGATTGCAAGGGCCGAAGGCCTAAAAGTGAAACCTCGCAGAGAAAAAAATTATTACCTTCCTATTTCTTTCAAAATAATATGAAGCAAGTTAACACAGAAATTACACCGGTTTCACCTGTGACAGGTGAACCCTAAATATCCTCTCGGTGGCTGGATTACTTAATAACAACGTAACCGGCGTAAGGAAATCGAGAATGATACACGGCCCATGAAATCTGGGGGCAAGCTTGCCCGCGGGAACAAAGTTCTTGACCATCACCTGGTCACCTACCTTCAAATTGGTTGGTCTCCGTCCACGATCATATCTTTCCCTAACCTTTTCATGAGACACCTTAAGATTGGCTTTAGCTTTCTTCCAAAGATCTTTGATATTATCCGGATCTATTGTCTCGGGTAGAATGTCACTCAGAGACCAGAGGTTAGAGAGCGGTGTATTGGGAACGAACTTAAACATCAAAGAAGCTGGAGTAAACTTGTGAGATTCATGAACCGCCGAATTCAAAGCAAAAGCTAACCAATGCAGGGACGTGTCCCACCTTCTTCATGATGATAGGCAATAAGCGCGGACCTGAGATTACGATTAACCCGTTCAGCCAGAGATGGTTGAGGGTAATAAGCAGAAGTCGTCACATGAGAGATGGACAAGTCAAAACAGAATTTACGAAAAAGATTTGATGTATACGCCTTAGCATTATCAGACACAATATATTGGCACGGACCAAAAGAAGCAAAGATAGAATTTAGACAAGTAATGGTGGACTGAGCGATAGCCAGCTAAGTCGGAAATAACCAGGAAAATCTTGTAAAACCATCTACGCATACAAGGATGAACTTGTTGGCATTTCCCTTTGACTGGGGGAAGGGTCCTACATAATCAATATACAGGCGTTCCATGGGGCGCGACGCTTGATGCGAGGACAGAAGACCTACCTTGGTGGACATGGTTGATTTACTAAGCAAACAAGATTTACAAGCTTTTACTAGTTCACGGATTTCACCGTCCATACCCTTCCAGATGAACCTTTCACGAATCTTTTCACGGGTTTTAAAGATTCCAAGATGCCCCACTAATGGGGTCTCATGATAGTACTTGAAGATCATAGGTACAAGAACAGCAGGAACGACAACCTTCATCATCTTATCATGCCTTGATGGGCAACATAAAACACCATTCCTCAGAACATAAGGGACGACATGTTCCCCAGAAGAAAGGGTTTCCATTATCGGAGCCAGCGTCGGATCTTCACGTTGGTATTTCTCGATATCCCTAAGGAGCATGGGAGCATCTGTTAAGATGGCATTAACATCAGATAGCATGGACTCGGGAGGTGAAGAATTATCGACCGGATCATGGGTCTCGACCTCGTTGGAAAACATACGGCTGAGTCCATCCGCAACAACATTTTCGGTACCTCGGATATGCCTGACATCGAATTGGAAGGCAGAAATACGGATGGCCCAACGGGCTATACGACCAGTACGACGCGGCCTACCTAAGACCCAGCTTAAGGCTTGATGATCTGTCTCCAGGTCGAATTTGACATGTTCCAGATAGAGACGGAACGGAACTTTTCTAAGGCAAATAAGACTGCCAAACCTTCGAGTTCATAGATGGAATACTTGGCTTCTTGAGCCGATAGAGTCCTAGATGCATAGGCGATGGGTCGCCTCCCTAGTTCAGTCTCTTGAAGAAGGACTGTAGCTACTGCTGACGACGACGCGTCAGTTTGAACGATGAATTTCTTTGAGAAATCAGGCATAGCAAGGACAGGGGCATTACGGGGAGCTAATTTAAGATCTTCAAAAGCGGCTTGTTGAGAAGGTCCCCACTCGAATTTGATGCCTTTCCTACGAAGAAGGTTTAAGGGCGCCGCTCTATTAGCGAAGTTAGGAATAAACTTCCTGAAGAAATTCACCATATCAATATGATGGGGCAAGACAAGTGCTTAGCCAAAAACAATTTGATTTTCCATGTAAATTTAAAAATACGAATTTTGACATTTACAGAACCGAGAATTTCTAATGGAGATGAATTAGCCGAAACATATTGAACAGGAGATGAACCATAGTCAGGTAGTTTACAAACCGATTTAAATTTTGAATACCATTGATCCGAAATAATTGAACAAACACTGCCTGAATCTAATAGAGCTGTTATAGGCTCATTATTTAACTCAATTTTAAGAAAAGGAACAGGTGCGGGGGTGTCCGCCGCAATCCTAAGACACTCTTTGGGGCATTCAAAAGATGAATTTGAAGACTGAACGTTCCCTGAATTTATGACCTGTTTGCCAGGGGCTGAGCCTTGGGAAGCAGAATTAGTCGACTCAGCCGAAGCCGCTAGTCACTTATTATTAGTGACATTGGTGGAATTTTCACCAGAAGTTGAGCAGGAGGGGGTGCTATTTGAATTTGGGCAATTCTTGGCGATATGTGAGAAAGCCCCACATTTAAAACAGCCCTGTGATGAGCCAGCTCCATTATTTGCCCTCCTAGATTTGATCAATGGACACTTGTTCCGAAGATGGTCAGGCGCCCCGCAAGCGTAACATTTACGAGGTGTGACTGATCGGCGAGGTGGAGGCCGAGTATTACTAAAAGAAGGCGGGGGTTCTTTCGCGACACGCAAGGAATCGGCGTATCTAACTCCTTCCGCTGAGACGGCCAATGCTTCAAGTTCAGAGAAGGTTTGCGGGCACGCCGCGAAACACAAATATGACCTATAGGATGGTGAAATTCCTTCTACAATAGCCTGTACAATCTGATCTTCAGGAAAATGAAGAGCAAGCACCCTAGTATAAAACTTAATGTCTTGTATGAAATCAGCCAGATTTTCATCCAATCTTTGTACTCGATAATAGTACTTCTGAATCAGAGATGACCTCGCGCGAGCAGGAATAAAATTTGCAAGCAAGTGTGCGTGAAAATCTTCAATAGATGACTGTTCAGCAATGGCTCTTACTATTTTGTCTGAGAGAATACCTATTGCATAGGGATAGATGATTTGCAAAATCTGACATGGAGAAAGAGAAAAAACAAGGGCATGATCCTGAAATTCAACTAGAAATTACGTCACTGGTGGTATTAACGGAAAACTTAGAGATACCTCTGAGCAACATTGCTAATGGATGAGGCAAGCTGCTGAACCCAGGTGACATAGTAGGTAAAGGTTTCAGTGGCAAAGAAGTTAATTCAGAACGTACATTATTCAACGATGCACGGCGTTCAGACTCGTTGTCCAATGGGGCAGAGATCGTTTGAGCTCCAACGGTTATCCTATTGACTTCTCCCTTAGGAGGCTCTTCCTCGCTACCTACATTCACCGTGGTGGGTTGATCGATTTTGGGAGGAACTTCCCCAGTTAACAATTAAGTAACCTTACTGGATAATTCAGAAATACTTTCAAGCAACGTACTAGCTTCCTTCCTCTGAACGTCATTCAACTTCAGCGACAACAGATCGTTAACTCTATTTGAAAAATGAAATAGCCTGGCTTGCACACGCTTAATTTTATTAGGAGAAGGATCATTTTCGTCAAAAAAACTAACTACAGATGCTAGCCCAGTAGTATTCTCGGTGATCGTGGAAAGAGAGTCGTCAATTTCTTTCTCTCCCAAAGTGGGGATGGAAATGGGCAAATCAAGGGACTCTCTAAGCTTCTTTGTGTCTACCGCAACCGTGCCTCCAGATTGCACATTTCTAATAGTCAATTCATAGATCAACTCCTCCTTGCGCAAATAGTTGAGATGGAGAACATCGCGAGGGCCGGGCATGATGACAGACCAATTTTGAAAAAGAAAAATTCAAAATTTCCAGCAACAGAGAAAATTGTTAGAGTTCGAATCAAAACAATGTTTAGCCGTCAAAAGGGGCTAAATTGAGACCCATTCAACCACGCTCTGCTACCACTTCTTACGGAGTTTTCCGTGGTAGTTAGAGGTAAAAGAAGGTGCGGGGGGTGAACAGGTCTCAGGCTACGAAATTAAAGTGAATTAAAATTTAACAAGGTTATATTTTCTTAGCAAAAAACAAGAAATAACAATAATGGCAGGTACAGAGTAGCAAAACCACTAATCGAGAATGTACAATTACAGGATTTGGGGCTCAGAGAGCCAGACACACAATTCTTGAGCAATTAGCCCAACTTTACGATATACAGAATTCAACAAAGGGGCAGAAGACCCCAATCAAGCCCAGGAGCACTTGCTCCCAATTACATCATAAAGCCTCCTCGAGGCGCGCAGAAACAAACTTCAAAAGAGCGGTCTGCTCTCAAAGGTTAAGCCTATCAAAGGCCACACCAAACTCCACCTTCAAGTTGTCCTCTAAGGACATAAACACAGGGGTAAAGATACCCAACCTACTGAGGCCTATTTAGTGAGAAAATTTAATTACCTGGCCTCTAAAATACCAATTTGAGAGGAGGCGAACTTGCGCTCCTAATACACTTTGTTTAAAACCTACTTGGCACTAGGCCGTTAATGCAAGGGCTAATCCCATACTAAAGAGGTGACTTTAGAAGGAAACAATTTACATTACGTTAAGGAAGAAACGGTTGTGAAAATAAGTTCACCTCAATGCAATATGAGAGGGAGCTCGAGAGGGTTAAGCACTCTCTATCCCAATATGAAGCTTAAAAGATAGAATAAATACAAAGATTCTTTACATTTTAGGGAAAGTTACATGGGGGAAAAGCTTCGGACCCGCCCCGAGAGTTAAACTGCTGAGCTAGCAAGAAAAGAAGTTATTAATCGGCCATTACCTTGTTGTTGAACTGCTGCCCGAAGGAAGAGGCGCTTCCCGCCCCCTGCTATGTACTTTACACACTGAAAGATGTTACTGAAGTGGCGCAGAGACCCTAAAATCAGCAGTTTATATACTCTCGCAGAAAGTTTGAGGCGTTTCAGGAAGGAAAACACCCGCCCACAATCATTTTATTGGTGGATAAAGAAAACCCCTGCACAAGATGAAGAAGAAACACATTATTGGTGGAAAATTAATTAAAGAAATTCGGGATTGGCTAAATTCAAAACAAGGGGAAGAAAGGGTTAATATTGCCAACTTAAACAATGACTGAAAGAAATTTAGCAAAGAACAAACTTTTGAAATTAAATTTCCTCAAAAAACAGGGTGCACCGTTGTAGTTCTTCAGTAGTGTCCTCTAGAAGAGAATGTTCACACTTCTTCCTACAAGCAAAACAAAAATACGTCGAAAACAACACAGTTCAGAAACTTCAAAATTTCCAAGTAGTGACATCTTCAGGGTAACTTGAAAATTAACACATAAGACAAAGTTCAGACTTATTCCAGTAGGGGAGTTTCAACTGGCGCAAGGTTTGAATTAGCGGCGTGGAGGTGTACCGCCCGGTACAGTTTCAGTTACTCTTCTCTAGACGGTTACACCAAAATGGGTTGTGGCAAAGAAATTCCATGCAATTTTTATTTCTATGAGAGTTTTTATATGATTACTCCATTTTCTTACTTAGGTTTCTCTCTCCGAAAGTAGATGAATTCACACTCCTACGGAAGCAGTAAACAAAATTTACTCATTTTTGCTCCTCTTGAAAGTAAATGACTCCCAAGCCCTCGCCATCGATCATGCAATTTACTTTTTTCTTCTCCTTTACAGATACGCCCTGCTAAACGAGAAGAAGAGAGTTATTACAAATTCTCGAGGAGGAACATTGAGACAGATCAGCCCAAACTAAAAATGTTATCGTGAAAAAGAAAACGGGAAAGATTTAACTCGAACGAGTAGAAGGAGTTTTTATCCAGATTTTTATGGTCTCTAGGCCACCGTACACTCGCCTCGTTCACAGCTTTTCACTGTACCTTCACACTTATATTCGTCGCTCAGCCACTCTATAGTCCATTTACTTTTTAAACGTCCTGCGCGGGAATCGGTTGCGCATGTGGAGAGGGGCATTCGAATGAGACTGCTTCGTCTCCCACTCCTCTCACTGCCCAGTTTTCGTGCACACATCGTGTTGAACACTGTACGCATTGGCTGAACACAACGTGTTAACACGCGAGATAGCGAACTGGGAAGAGATGGAGAGCACAAAGCAGACCTCCCACTCTACCTACATGACCACGCTCCGCCGGCCACTCAGATGGACGTTTACTAAGTATTTGGACTATAGCAGTAGCTTTGTTTTGCTTTAAGATGTCGGCCGATAAGAGACACTGTGACTTTACTACAGACAATGGTATCTGTCAAAGTTTCATTTCCTTTCTAAATTTAAGATTGAAATTAATCTATAAGATGAGCGCCGTGTTTTTCAAGTTGGCGGAAGAAACCTTGATGGAAGTGCAGTGACATTCAACAAGATAAAGCCCACAATCTCTATTGCTAACAGTCAGTACAAGAATGACAATATATTTAAACGTACGAAACCGAACGGAGTCATCACGCGTGTTAACATATTATGACTATGGAGCCAAGCTGTGCATTCAAATGCTGCATACAAATACTGGAACAGTTCCTATTCATAGGCCACAGTTGTGTCCTATGAAAAGGCCTTTTTATCCAATTTTATTCACTATCATTAATCATTAATTACATCTTCATTAGCCCCTCAACAGCGGTCGGCGTCTGGAAGGGCAACTGGCCGCAAAACATGTCATATAAATTCATCTCACCTCATCGCCGACCTCGTATCAAGAAACGAGATTAACGAGTAGGCAAACAAACGAACAAATGAACGCACGAATGTTTGTATTGGCGAGAACCGCACTTGGCGTTACAAACGCCACGCACTCTCTCGCCCCATTGTACTATAGTAATCTCAGGTAATACTCAGCCATCCAGCTTTGCAGATAGGATAGCTTCGTACCTTGCGGTGGCTCCGAGTGTACAGTGTGAACTGTTTTTGTGAGTATCCCTGAGATATGGTACCCAATGAATTGTTTGCTCGATACCGGTTACAGACAATTCTTATAATATGCTATACGTCTCGCCGACACAGATAGGTCTTATGGTGACGATGGAATAGGAAAGGCCTACGAGTGAGATGGAAGCGGCTGTAGCCACAATTAAGGTATGATAATGGGAAAACACGGAAAACCATCTTCAGGGCTGCGAGAGTGGGGTTCGAACCTCTCTGTCTCTCGGATGCAAGCTCACAGCTACGGCCAACTCGCTCAGTAGGTTACAGACTAATATCATGGCTACACCTAACATAGAGTACTGTAATTAAGGCCAAGGTGTCAATATTTTTGATAAAGAAACATCGCTGGAAACCTGTTTGTGGTAGTATGACTTTCGTGAGAGTTACGTAGTTACGTAGTTACATAGTTACGTAGAAATGAAAAGGTTAGCACGGGATAGGGTGGCATGGAGAGCTGCATCAAACCAGTCTATGGACTGATGACTCAAACAACAACAACCATCCTATACCCTTAATCTCCTTCTGCTTCCTTCTTCGACTGCAGACAGCATGACCCCGATGTTAATCCACCTAAAGTTGAATAAATGACAATGTCCTTAATGCTTCTTCTTTCCTTTTTCCAGACATACGGAAACGAGATTTTTATCAGAGTGTTGATTTACAATATGTAAGCCACTACTGATCGAAAGGAAGCACCAATATTCCGTGACTTCGTAATCTCGGTGGTTCACATACGAACTCCTAGTAGAATTGTATGAGAGCTGCACTCATGGAAGCAGATAGACATAGTTAATTCTGTTTGGGTGCGGTTCAGTTCAATGTGGCGTGTTACACACGTGGTGAGAGTATATAGGTGACTGATGACCATCAGCACCGTCCTACCACTCAACCTACAGGGCATTAGGGGAATTACACGCGGCTACATCCACCGCTTATGGTTACTGGGCGTCGTTATTGTGATTCCCCGTGATAGAGGGACAGACACATTCACAGAGGGATAGCTTTCTCGGCACCACAATCCTACAGCTATTAACCTCGGCAAATTTGCCTTCCCAAGCCGCCTGCTCTAGTAGTTTTCCTCTCCATATCCCATTACACATCATCTGATAGGAAAATCCACATGCATGACAGGCCAATTGTGACAATCTGTTCACAGACTTCTCGCAGAGCGAACAAATTGCAGACAACCTTTGAGAATTCAGCATATGCGAAAAATCTTCCAGGAAGTTCTTCGGAGAATTATTTCGCTGGAAGAATTTGAAACATTTTCTCACGCATTAAAAATCTGGCCAGCAACAAATCGGAGCAAAATTATGTATTTAATCACGTTGATTGATGACCGTAATTCAAGGACAAATGTTGATAGAAAAGAGAGATTTTTAAACTTAATAAAAATTCCTAACTCCAATCCTTCGTCTTACTGGATGAGAATGGGAACAATTTATGACGAAATGAATGTTTAGAATTAATTTACCCGTATCTACTGTCATTTGGTTATTTATTAAGAATTGTAAAGAAGCGGGTCAGTGGATTGCCAGCCCCAAGGTGCAAAGCTAGCGCGCCTGCCACTTAACTGAAAACGCCGAATTCGACTCCCTATCATCCCAAGGATTTAAACTCTGGTCTAAGGACTGGAACGTGGTTCACTCAAGAGTTGTTTGATAGGCGAGGCAACAGTCGGAGCCAAGGGAGTCGAGTATGTATGAGTATGTATTTACGCTGACCGCGTGTATCTTCAATATTTGCAAATCATCTGGCTGGACAGCGGTCTGCGGTAGCACAGGGTCACGTGCCCTCCAAATATACAGAAATATTTAAAATGTTTACTTCTTAATACGTCATACAGAGATTTGAAGGCTATAACAAGGGGGACTACTAGTTCTTAAACTGCCAAATCAAGCTTCAGAAATTTGATTTTGAAAACGATTCTACTCTACAACAAACGTATTTTAAAACCTGGTTATTTTATTACATGGGCTATAATGGCGATTCCAAGTTATTACAAACATGCTAGCACACACCTGTAGTAGTATACGATGAGTAAGATCAATTTCAGGAACGTGAAACTGCTATTGCATGAAGTTGGGACATTGATCGGAAGATGTCACTACTGTATAATTGAGAAGTTTATCATTTCTTAGTTTCCTAAACTGATTGGATTTATCTTGTTTTGTTTTGGTGTACATCAAGTAGCTTGGACATTTCTCCATAGAGGTCATTACAAAAACTGAGGTCATACACTCTGGTGGTGCAATGTAAAAGAATTTGTATTGTAAAAAATTTTGTTTTTATGGGTTTTCTCATGTAAATTAACTTTCAATTGTTTTTTATATATATTTCAAAGTTTGCAACACTTCTTTCTCATTCCGCCAGTTTTGAATCTGGCCAATAGGAATTTTCTGTAATTATTTTTCAGCCTATCATAGGCTTCTTTTTGGTTCTTTGGGTGTAACTTTTGTGTCTGGAAATAAAATTGAGAGGGTGTGTCCGGATTAGTCCAGAACCATCTAGAACCGTCCCTTCGCTTATATAAACTGAGGCTTTTCTGGCTACCTTGTCTCTTGATCGCCGTATTTCTGATAGAGTGTGTGTGTTAAGACAGGAGGCGGGGCGCCTCATTCCTCGCAAGGCAGACCAGCAGTCAAGGTAATTTCCACCAGACTTATTTTCTCTAGCTACCTCCGCAGACTTACACGAGGGGAAGGTCCTAATTTATAACTATGTAACTTTTCTAAAATGTAAACCTTCTTTCGGCTAATGTAAATTTTCGTAAATTCTTAAAACTGTAAATTGGGGATAGAGAGTGCGTTAACCTCTCGAGTTCCCCTTCAACTTGGTTTGAGGTGACTACGATTTTTGTAACTCTTTCTCCTTTCTGTAAATCGTTTCATTTACCTTCATTCTAGTCACCTCAGTAGCTTGGGATTACCCTCTGTATCATCGGGCCGAGGGCCCAATTAGGGTTGTATATTAAAGTTTCTTGGAGTGAAAGTATACGCCTCCATTCATGTTGTGTTCGGGCCATTAATTTAACCTGTTATATTTCCACAAAGGCCCAGTAGTTTGGGTAATAGATAACCCTGTGTAAATGATATTTAAGTTGTAAATTGTGCCTAGAGAGGGCAGAGATCGTAAGATTTTGTGTAATGTTGCCTTGAGCGGGCTGTTAAAAATCTGTCAATATTGAAGAACATGTAAGCTCTTTTCTAAGTTTTCCACAATATTGAGAAGTGCCTTTGGAAGGCCGTAAATTGTTACTGTTGGAGCCTAGTGCTCGTGCACACTGTGTACTGGTAGATATCTCTTCTTAGCTGACGCACGCAACATTTACGGAAATAGTAAATTTGGAGCCTGAAGCTCAAAACTTGTAAATTTGGAGCCTAAAACTAAAAATTTATTAAATTACCGGTTGTTGGAGTTTCCAGTTCTTGTTCTGAGATTGCTATTTGTACCTGTCCTGTTGTTATGTTCACTCAGTGAAAAAATGTATTAAGTTTGAAATTCCAAAAGAAATATAACCTTTATTTAAGTTTTAATTCAGTTTCTGATATCGTAGTTAGACATATTTAACACCCGCACCTTCTTTCACCTCTTTTTTTCTCCACGGGTAATCCCGGAATAATAATAATAATAATAATAATAATAATAATAATAATAATAATAATAATAATAATAATAATAATATCAACAGCCATAAATTTGCACCCAAGAATCCATCTGAGAAAGGCTTCAAACTCAAAAACTCATGGACACAAGAAAGACGGCAGGCCCATAATGAAAGGATGAGGAAGTTTTGGGAAGATAAGAAGAATAAGAAGATGAAGAATACCAGTGCTATTTAATGGTTCCACGTGCTCCTTAAGGGGTTAAACGAATGTATATAATAATAATAATAATAATAATAATAATAATAATAATAATAATAATAATAATAATAATGTTATTTGCTTTACGTCCCAGGGAAGGAAGTAGCCGTAGTCTTAACTAAGGTATACCTCCAGAATTGTCCTGGTGTAAAATTGGGAGAGCACGGAAAAGCCATCTTCAGGGCTGCCGGCGGTGGGTTTCGAACACAGTATTTTCCGAATAATGGATGCTGGCCACACTAAGCGACTGCAGCTACCATGCTCGGTAAAAATAGGTATTCTTAGTAAAGAAGGCAGGGATTCGCATTTCGATACAAAAATATGTACTTACAGTAAAACCAGTAAAGTTGGCGGTGGTGGTAGTAGTGGTGGTGATTATTGCTTTAAGGGGAAGTACAATGACGCAACAATTCCCTCTTGAAATTAATCAGAGGAAAGAACAAAAAACGTTCGACCGATCAATGAATGAAAATATTGGTAGAAAATGAGCAAGAAAATGAAGTATCCGTTCTTCGCAAACCTGACATATTCGGGGTCATAAGAGAACAAGGGTTGACCCGGAAATTCGGATGGAAGATATTAAATTGATGAGCCTGGCAAAAGTTCAAGCAATGCTAGACTGAGATACGTTTCCTGTAGTTGCAACCCATACTTATAATTTGAGAAGCCCAGGGGGTAACTCATTTATATACCTGTTACTATAGGAGGGGATTACCGTGGGCGTATTCTATGTCTTCATGAACGAGACCTACATTCATTGTAAGGATGGAAATCGTGTTCCGCCTGAGCTCTCTGTGACTAGATTTGAGAAGTATCATAGAGCTAGGGAAAGGATTTTTAAGTACCGTACAAACAATGTAACAATATTTTTTATATAAATGTTCAGAAACGAACACGTTTTTTAAATTCAACATGTTCTTTCAAATAAATGCAAGTACTTATACATTACGCTTCATTATTTGTTGAAATTTCCTTGGTACATGCCACATTGAATGCCCGTACTGTATATTGTAAATACTGTATCTCGTCGTTGAGTCTATAAATACAGTGTATGATTATAATTCAGCTTAGAATCTGACCAGAAAGGTTCTGTCATCTAACGTTCAGTATAGCATGAACTATATCAATGAATTTTAGAATAAGTAATAATAATAATCATTTTGTGTGGCTATTTCTAGCCAAGCGCCGCCCTTGTAAGGCAGACCCTCCGATGAGGGTGGGCGGCATCTGCCATGTGTAGGTAACTGCGTGTTATTGTGGTGGAGGATTATGTTATGTGTGGTGTGTGAGTTGCAGGGATATTGGGGAGGTCACAAGCACCCAGCCCCCGATCCATTGAAATTAACCAATGAAGGTTAAAATTCCCGACCCGGCCGAGAATCAAGCCCGAGACCCTTTGAGCCGAAAGCCAGAACGCTGAAAATTCATTCAACGAGTCGGACGTGATAAATGATATGTGTGCTATATGTATTTCTTCCCACAACATACTCACATAGCGGTATTTCGAGGCGCAACGGCAGTATGTTGATTATTTCGAAACACTCACTCATAATGCGAAAATGATGGTGCCCCGACATACTAAGGTGATGAGGTATGCATCTAAAGTGGCATATGTAAGGTCAAGTAGTTCACCCTGTGAAACTTGAGCATTTGAACTCATTAGAGCAAGGAGATTTTAAGGGAAGTATTGCCCCCGTTTTGCCGGGCAGCTCAGCCGGTAAGCAAAAGTTCCCAGAGGCGGAACGTTCGCTTACAGGCGACGCTAAATTATTGAGGGCAGGGACAATCTAAGGACTGACGACAAATGAAAACACTAAAAAGAAATGGGTTTTAACATTTATTAAATAAAATATTAGCACTTTCCAGATTCAATAAATATTTTCCAAAATCTTGAAATAAATTATTTATCTCTTCCCTGCTGGAATGCACCCGCAGTTCTCCATTAAATTTCATTCTGTAAAAATACGAAATTAAGTCTTAATAAATCGTCCTAAGAAATTAAATAAATTATTATTTGAGAAAATCCTATCTCAAAATATCAAAATTCTGAATTATATCTTTCTTTTTGAATTATAATTTAAATTGACAATACTCTGCGATTCATTTAACCGTGAGTCAAAATTCTACCTCACACGAAAAATCCAATAACTCATTTCTATTAATTAAATATTATTTCAATTAATTATTTAAGCTTCAAATTATATAATAAAATTATTTTGAAATCCAATATCCAACTCATTAAATTCTTAATTTTATATCAATTGACCTAGTGTTGTGCACAACTCACAATAAAGGCTTAAAATCCTCGCATTGTAGCGTTAAATATTTTACATTTTGTGAGCTTATTTCATTGACGCGATCCTTGCTTAAGTATTTTCCCTCGAAGCAAAGATCCTAATCTATCTTATTCCGTCATAAAATCACTTAAAGATTCATAATTGAGCCAAATATGCTCGCCACAAAACAACAAAATAATCGAAACTTTACGCGCTCAGCGTACACAAATCCTGACGAAATATAACCATGGAAATCACAATTATCACCAAAATCAATCATTCATCCATCTCACATTCAAGCTTTGGTCCACGGTAATATTATTTAATAGATTTATCGAATCCTATCTCTTGATTTTTAATTTTAAATTTTATTTGAAATATGAGAACTTCTCTCGATGACAATATCAGACAAGGGCTACCATTTCGATCGTCTGACGTGTGATTGTGACAGGATTATCACTTTTCCAATGAAATAGATTCCACAACGATGTTCCAGGATAATTTTACAGTATAAATCATCTCTAAAAATTCCATAGAACTGCCTACAGTCACAGATAAATAAACATTCGCGCATACGGTCTATGAGTCACGACTACGTTATTTTTAATCCCTTATTATCACTAATTATTGATCAACATGTGCTGCATAAGAAGAAATTATGTTCAAAGACACACTCTCTTCCTTAACTGACTCATGTAATGGACACACAAATAAAATCCTATCTTATGATCCATTTACAAGTCTCAAAAATACCAATAACAGTAAATGCAAAATTTGTGGACATCCAAGCCACACCAATATTCCAGGCCAACATCTACTTCAATATAGCACACATTAATCACTTATAAGCACAGTAATAATTACACTCATGACCTTTAAACATTCTATTAGACCGTAATAATGTCTATTATTATTATTATTATTATTATTATTATTATTATTATTATTATTATTATTATTATTATTATACGCGCGCGGTCGCGTCATCGCAGGCTATGGTTTAATGAAATCATAGATGACTCTATTCTATCTCGAATCTATGGTAAACCACAAAACATCAAGGAAAAATCCTAAATTCACAGAACACGTCGATATTCTGTCCCAAATAATAAAAAAAATTATTCCTTCATTAATTTATAAATTAATAACTATTATCGCGTGGGTCAAATATTTTAACACTTTCCTAGACTTATCATGGGACAGTGAGAACATGTCACGAAGCACTCACTCACATATAACAAATTATAGGTCCCAAATACACTCTCACACACATCAAATCTACCAACACCAGTGAAAGAAGAGTGAAATTCCTAACTACAAAGACTATTAGAAATGATTTCAAATATTCAAGCAAGGACTACGTCTACATAATGATTACAACAGAAAATAGAGAAAAGTATAATTTAAAATCTTAGCTGTAGTAGACTTGGCTTCTGGACTCGGTTGATGATCAATGAATATTTAACCAAACTCCATCTCCGATGTTATTCTCTCCCGGGCTGAATTATGCCTCACATTTTAATGATACATGGCTGCAGCAGGCGAGGACTTAGGACAATTACAAACTCCGTCGTAATGCTAAAGTTCCATTCTTCCGAACTATTTCAGGATTGCTGGGGATCTTGCGTCTTCTGGTGAAAGCTGAAACTAAAAGATCTGTCTTAAAGAAAAGGTACTCAACACACACTCGATTCTTCAAGATGGCACAGTTTTTACCTACTTTAAAAATTTTCTTCAGATTTATAAAGTTAAAGAAATCTGAACTGCGGCGTTTCCGATATTTCTATGTCGTAAAATTTCCTCAGAAGCAGAAAATTTATCGTCTTTCCATCAAATAAATGCTGGAAATTTTCCACGTCGGATACGTCGTTTCCAGTGACACATGTGCTCGAACAATTATTCCCGTAGACAACTGAACAACTGAGTAGAACAGAATGCAAATGAGCAAAGACCAAATGAGCACTGAGCGAATGCAAATGAGCAAAGAGAAAGATTTCCCCAAGTACATGGGTATTTATTTCTTCAAGACGTAGGTGTGTTTGTTAATTAATTTTTATTGGCTGAGATTTTGCGATCAGGCTAACCTTGCGGTCCAATTGGTTAAATATCATGACGTCAAAATCTCAAAGTATTGATCGCTTTTAATCTGGTCGGGTTCCTGTCCACGTGCCACCCTTCTGATGTCTTCAACAAGGCACAAAAAAACCAGACTCGCACACACGGCACGGGGAAAACCTGTTTCTCTGCTGGCTAGCAGACAGTGCAGAGTTGAAATCACCTTGCTGGATGATAATTTTAATCGTTGTTCCACCCAAGTAATAAAATATTCTTCCCATACAAAAATAACCAATTTTCAAGGGTGCAGTATCTTGATTAATCTCCATGTTTTCCTAACCAATTAACTCTGGAATAGTCCAGCATGCTGGCCATTGTTCACAGGGGTCCCGGGTTCGATTTCTAGCAGGGTCAGGAATTTAACCATAACTGGTTAATTCCGCTGGCACAGGGGCTGGATATATGTGTCGTCTTCATCATCATTTCATCCTCATCACGACGCGCAGGTCACCTACGGGAGTCAATTCAAATGATCTGCACCTGGCAAGCCGAACTTGTCCTCGGACACTCCCGTGGCTAAAAGAATATACGCCATTTCATTTCAACTCTGGAATATATGTTTCTTTAGGTAAGCAATATAAATTTAAGACAGAATAGGAAATATATTATAGCCAACTTTTGGATCATTCGAAATGAATTGTCAAAATTTATCAGCAACAGGGAATGTTTCTACAACATACTGTAGGCCTGTATATCAGGGGAAAGGATGATATATTGATACAACCGTTGCTGTAATAGTAGGATTCAATTTCTAAGGTAAGAGCACATCAATTTTGTCCTCTGCTATTGGAATTGTCTACCATTAATACTGGAAAGAAATGAAAATTATTTTCTTGTTGCTAAAAGTTGGGGCAATGGAATAGTGTATGATAGCATTAAAAATTTCAGTCTTCCAATCATTTCTGAACGAATGTGGGCCATCAGATATTTCGGATCTTTTGCAGTAAATTATTTAAGAACCACATTTCTCTTGAAAAGTTATCTTTCGTTTAGAAAATTTTATTTTGAGTCCATGAGTGGAAGAATGTAATTTTCTATATTTTCCGCTTCCTTAACTGTTTATATCATGAAATTTTGTTGGCAATTCTTGTTTATTAATCGAAACATACAACAAACTAAGAAATATGTTAAAATTCGTTTTTAAGGAGCTCCCATTCAATTTACTGTATGTTTAATAATTTCTACTGATAAAGAATGTTCTGTGTTCATTACATTTATACCAAGGCTGAATATTTCAGAATATGTAGTACACCACCGCTGCACGTCTTGTGCCCATATGTGAATCTCCATTTGTTGGTACTGAAAGACTGAGCAATTTGGTTATAGTGATATCAATTTTAATTGACGACTTAACAAAGAGTTTCGTCTGATAAACAAATATCAGCATTCTACATTAAACCAACTATAAGTTCAACTTTTTTAAAATATTGTTACTCTCTACTATTCTTATTCTTATTATCACTCAATTACATATAAAATATAGTCATGCTGAACGAAATTTTGTACCTGCTTGTTCCAGTGAATTTTCAGCTAAACTTTAAAACTCATTTGCAGAGAGAAGATATATTTATTTACCCAATGATTC
Organism: Anabrus simplex; assembly: GCF_040414725.1. Classification (NCBI taxonomy): domain Eukaryota; kingdom Metazoa; phylum Arthropoda; class Insecta; order Orthoptera; family Tettigoniidae; genus Anabrus; species Anabrus simplex. Next base: position 126,255,400 of record NC_090269.1, read on the forward strand.
CTTTCCTACTTCGCCTGGATTTCGTTGTCTTGTAGAACCTAGGGTATTACAGAGTTTACATGTAACTACAGTCACTTAAAATGGAAAAAGAGTAATATTCCGTAGTTTTACAACCTCTGAAATTATAATATGCTTTTGAAAACTGACCACACCATGCTAATGAAAGGTGGCGTTGTTATGAGAAGCAGGCAAATTTGTGATGCACTAAACTTTATCGCTGTGATGGGAAGCGATCTCAGCCGTTAGCTCACAGCTCTACTTTTCACTGAAGTTTAATAACCAACACTAACACTTAGTGACACCAACCATAAAATGGAATCTTCCTTCCGGTGCTACAGTAGTGAACTGTAACATAAAACTTACATCATACTGTTGGATCTCCTAGGGCTCGACAATTCTACAAGTTCATAAATGCAATGAATTTAACCTGGAGTCCGCTCTACGCGTCATGAAGCTGTACGGTTTCATTCATCGGCCATGCGCGTGCATAATGGTCTTCCATTGAATGAGGACTTTGTTCTTTTCCGATTTAATGAAACTTAATGTAGAATCGCTCAAGAAAGAATTAGTGTAAGATATTGTATGTTACTTGCATTTAAAAGGAACTTATAAAATAAGAAACGCTTATTCTATATAGAGCGATTTTACTATTACGAGGGATTGTGCTATAATTTATAACGTAGTTTAATAACGCATGTGCAACTTTTTTCTATCAAATTCAGTGTTTTATTTAATGTGACGTGGCATACGCTTTTGTTGCCTTCAACAACCAGTCTCATGATACCGTCATTGTGATAAGCCTATTATTTAGTAGACTCCACAGAATACAATAATCACAAGTTACAAACCTAGCCTACAGGTGCTTTGTTAGTTCCAGAACAATAACACTACCATTTGTTGTTAAAAGTTTTAAAAACCTTTAACTGAGAGTCGTTAAAGTAACCATTTTCAGAGCAAAGTGTCGGTACTTTAACGAAAATAGTTATTAAAATATTGTGAGAAATAAATAAATGATGGCACTAGATTATCACGCCCCCGATATATATTTGCAAACGTTAGCATTAATGATGTTATTCTGGTCCTGTCAGTGCTTGTTCTTCTTGAACCGATCGCCATTCATTTGAGAGCACAATAACATTTACGAGATCAAGCAAAATATACATAATGAATTAGTTCATTATAGTGGTCATCCCATCGTTATTCTATTAACAAATTATCCACAAACTTTCACAAAATATGTACAGTATTTTAGCACTGGGAAGTTAATATCATTTTACAACAGCTGATACTAGTAGTTAATGTGACACTGAAGGGAATAAGTTCCTAATGAAATTAAACAATTCCATTTAATGAAAAAGGTTAAGAGTTTCTTCCTGAGGACAGTTAATGTTTTGATCTCATTATAAGTTCAGTTATACATACCGTGGGAGAGATAAAGAAAATTAAAATTGAAATGAAATAGAACTAAAACTCAATTATCTACATCTTGGTTAATTCCTGTCGTTAAAAAGAGAAAATAAATTATAGTATAAAAGAGAGTCTTATTTCTTGTAATTCTTTCATCTCGCCACATTTATATTCATAAAAGTAGAAAGAAGAAAATGAACAGCTTGGTACCGCTGTGGTACAATGAGATTATATAATTAACTGCATTATTGTAGACTCCATGTAATTCAGTTACCTAGGGCTGGAAATGAACACAGGTATTCAAGGACTCAAAACTGATACCATGTTACAACCTCCATCAAATGAACTCCCGAGTAAATCCCACTGTTAGTAGTAGGGTTTGAGCCTCGGATCTGAAAAGGATGTAGCCTGTCAGGTCACCTCTACACCCAACTGAGCCTGCCAAAGTCATATTATCGACACAGCGGCTGGTTTTGACTAGCTTTGCGACTCTACATTCGTGAGGCGGAGGGGCTGGTACCAACCGTCAGCGGTCCTGAGAATAGTTTTCCGTTGTTTTCCATTCTCCTGCTCTAAGACCACGTCACCTTCTCCGTAAATCACATCACCAACACAAATATCCCCGGTCTGAGAGACGGTGTAGCCGTCTAGAAAGGCTGCCGTTCCCTGTCCCTGTACAGAATGAAAACGTTTACCCAACCCAACCCCCAATTATGATTATTCACCACGGCAACCTTTAGTGACGGTTTCATAAAATTTGATTCACACTATGACAGCGCAGAATATCAGCCGTAAAATTCCTTCTAATTTACAATATGCGAACGAGACAAACAGATGGTAAACTTGATATTTTTGGAAGATATTGCTCCACGTTCTCAAAACCAACCACGACTGCTTTAATGTTGCTAACAGATTTAAATCAACATTTATTGTTCCTATTTAAAAGGAAAGTTCATTGGTGTAAATTTGCAAATTTCATGCAGACTGAGATAAGTCGTGTAGGTGGATTTCACGGTTTACCCATCTTACACCAGATAAATTGTAGGTTAGTCGATTTTCAAGGTCATAGCCATTGTTTCCTAAATAAACGACACGCTACAGTTGATACTCTAATAATATAGGTACTTTACTGAAGTCCAGAGCATTAGGTGGTGTTTAAATGCTACAATTCCATGTCAATGATTTCAATTACGTTAAAGATTCCAGTGGGAAATTAATTCCCAAATTCCGGCGTCTCTTCATATTAAGAAGAAAAAGTGCATTCATCAAAATTATGTAATATCATCATCATCAACAACAACAACATCATTATACACAGAACATTTGTGCACGAATGAAGTATGGTATGGCCAAAAATGGCCAATATAGCTGAAAGTAAAACACCAATGTGAGCCACAAAGTTTCAAGATGCTTTGTCTAATTTCCTGCAAGTATGAATTGGAAGGCAGACTTCACAAAGCAAGCCCTTAGATCTAATTGCTGGAGTTATTTCCTAAACTAAAGAACTACTTGAGTGAATGATGTATGATTGCGTGTGTACATAGCTATACTTATTCTTAAGATGTTAAATTTTATTGTATACAACCTATAGATATACTTAGAGTAGTTTAATTAATTGAGTTGCATTTCTAATATGAGATTATTATCGTAGTTAAGTTTAATATTTGTTTGTTTGAGGGCCGATGACCTTCAATGTTAGGCCCCTTAAAACAACAAGCATCATCATCATCATCAAGCATCTTGTTTCTTTGAAATATTCGTTCCTTCGTTCGTTCGTTCGTTCGTTCGTTCGTTCGTTCGTTCGTTCGTTCGTAATCTGTTTACCCTCCAGGGTCGGTTTTTCCCTCGGACTCAGCGAGAGATCCCACCTCTACCGCTTCAAAGGTAGTGTCCTGGAGCTTCAGACTCTTCAGAACTTAAATAGTTATTTCCTCTAGCTCGGAGACTGGGGAGGATGACCAGTACTTCGCCCAGGCGGCCTCAACTCCTATGCTGAACAGGGGCCATGGTGGGGGATGGGAAGATTGGAAGGGATAGACAAGGAAGAGGGAAGGAAGCGGCCGTGGCCTTAAGATAGGTACCATCCTGGAGGAGACTTGGAAAACCACGAAAAACCATTTCCAGGATGACTGAGGTGGGAATCGAATCCAACTCTACTCAGTTGACCTCCCGAGGCTGAGCGGATTGACCTCCCGAGGCTGAGCGGACCCCGTTCCAGCCCTCGTAGCACTTTTCAAATTTCGTGGCAGAGCCGGAAATCGAACCCGGGCTTCCGGGGGGTGGCAACTAATCACACTAACCACTACACCGGAGAGGCGGACTATACTTGTTGTTAAGATGTTAAATTTTAGTGTATGGAACCTATATATATATATATATTTCGAGTAGTTTAATTGATTGAGTTGCATTTGTGAGATGAGATTATTATCGTAGGTAAGTTTAATTTCTTTTGTTTGCAATATATCGTAATATTATTTTTATATTACGGTTAAGTGTAAGGGAGGGCCAGGAGCCTCAACTTCGCAATTAATAAAGTCACTAATAATAGTAATAATAAGAAAAATATCACCATCGAGTGACGGATTCCTAAGGATATATCTTCATATATCACAATTCTGCATCTGGTTTTCCTTTTTCGTCTCTGAAAATTTTGAAAATGATCATACTAAGTTAAATAATACATTCAGCAGTGATTTCTTTATGTTCTTCCTATTGTCATACTGGGAAGATTCACAATTACTTTCCTAACTCGGCTATTTGTCTCTGAAAAATTAATATCAAGCTATCTGATTAATGGCAGGTTTTCATAAGTAACTTTTTCAAGTATTTTAATAAACAGGAAGAGAGATAGCAGTGAATACAGCACGTCGGTTACGTAGCGCATACCCATCTACGAGATGTCACTGTAATATTTGTCCCAAATGTAACATAATAATTGCTTGTACACAAATAAAGTCAGAAATCTGCGGTAAATTAAGAAATAGTATAAAATATTTTACTTGCACAGAATGATACGGGTACATACTTTACTAACTTACAACTTTTTTTTTCTGCTACATCGCAGCAATTCCGTATGAGCTTTGTTTGTCTAACACTTTCGTGTGTGATGTCTTTGCTCAATGAAGTTGTTTGCATTAATTAGGTGCCGTTTTCTTCATGTTACTCATTCGTTTTGTGCTCTAACTCATTCATTAAATGATATCATTATTGGTCCAGAGATCATGCTATTTTCCTTTCAACAAAAAAGTTATATATTTATTGGTCTAGGGGCCATGCAATTTTGCTGTTTGCACTGCCCGCGCTAGTCATATGGACAAAGATAATGATAATTCACAGACATAGCACTCCAATTCGTCGGTACTAGCCGTGGACCTCAAGAAAGGAACAAAAGACGGCAAGAACAGCGGAATACAACATAAGGGAGTACTGTCTACAGCTCGTAAGTACGTTTACATATTTCTCTAGTAACGACGGTATTTCTTGATTCACCGAAGATTTTTCACTTCATTTGTGAAAAAGGAATTATTGTGTTCTATTTGGGTTAAATATCACAGTGACATTTCGTAGATAGGTATGCACTACATAACCCAGCACGTCTTCAAGTACACAACATGGGAAATTAAGTTTCTTCTTGTATTTCAGTATGAGATTTCTTCCAAGATTTTTGCTGTACCTGAGTAACAGGTAGACACATATTGCTACTAATGGTAAAATGACCAGCGCAATCACCGTCTCACTGTCTGGCTCGTTGGCTGAATGGTCGGCGTAGTCGCCTTCGGTTCAGAGGGCCGCGGGTATGATTCCATGCCGGGTCAGAGATTTTAACCTTAAATAGTTATTTCCTCTAGCCCGGAGACTGGGTGTTTGCAGTGTCCCCAACATTCCTGCAAACTTATATACAACACTATCCTCCACTACAAAAACACGCAGTTTTCATACAAGGCAGATTCCGTCCACCGTCTTTAAAGGGTCTGCATTACAAGGGCTGCACCAGGCATGTCCTCGGACACTTCCGGCACTAAATTCAATACTATAAATAAATAAATAAATAAATAAATAAATAAATAAATAAATAAATAAATAAATAAATAAATAAATAAATTTAAATAAATAAATAAATAAATAAATAAATAAATAACCATCTTATTCTGAGTATTCAATGACCTCCCTCCGTCTACGTTTTTTTAAATTTACAATTTGCTTTACGTCGCACCGACACAGATTTATCTTATGGTAACGATGGGATAGGAAATGGACAGGAGTGGGAAGGAAGCGACCGTGGCCTCAATTAAAGTCCAGCCTAGTGCGGAAATGGGAAACCATGGAAAACCATATTCACAACTGCGACAGTGCGATTCGAACCCACTATCCCCCAAATAAAAAGTTGACAACTACGTGACTCATATCACGCAGCCAATCACTCAGTGATCTTCCTCCACAGTTGCTATTTCATGGCAGGTTGTACCGCCACTTCCTATGTCTTTCTGTTAACCAAACAGTGCGATAGAAATTATTGTTAGTATTTCCACACATGCTAAACTACCAGACGCTAGGTATTCTGTACCCACGTCTTATATTATTTAATATGCAATAACTGCTACCTAATTTACCCTTCACCATAAAGTTGTAGGTCGTACCTTATTCTCATGGATTCGCTTCCAATTTCCCAGTTACTTGGCGATTGATACATGTAAACATATTTTCATTCTTTGAGATGGACGATAGTCTGCCATAAAATTTGTCATTATTGGCCTCTTTTACTCTCGACAGGTCTAAAGAATTCAGTTACATGGAGAGAACGACTATATTGAGCAGTACCATTGCCCCATCAGATTGTTGCCACTCTTACAGCAGCTGTCTTAATGATTGTATTTACCCAGTGTATGCTTGGTTTTTCCATAGTCTGGTACAGCCCACGGATTATGAAAATGGGAAACCACGGGAAACCATCTTCAGAGCTGCCGACAGTGTGTTTCGAACCCGCTATCTCCCAAATGCAAGCTCACAGCTGCGTGCCCCTAACCGCAGGGCCAAATCGCTCGGTGAACCTTAGATGAAAGAATCGTTCTGGTCAGAGTTTTAAGCTGAAATAGTATCTCATAGCTCAACGACGATAGACCTATACAGTACCTATATTAAATTACAGTTTTGTAGAACAATATCTTGTAACTCCAAACCCATAAACACAGGAGTGATTAGATTGGATTTTATGCTAGATTAGTTCGGACTGTATTTAATTACATTAGGTTAGTAATATTAATAACTGTTTGTAATTTTACTATGTATCACAAAGAATGTTGCTATAATGTTGTTAGAATTCCTGTACATCAGGTTGTTCCACAAGAAATGTCCGATTGGGGTATGAAAATAGTTTCATTACACCAAAACAACCGAGTGGTGGAACTGTATTGGGTAGAACAATTTAATTATACTTGCAAGTGTGTAAGCAGTCTCTTCGATTCTAGCATGTGGTGTAGTCTAGAAGTTTAAATCTCTCTGTTTTCCTGAAACACAAACATTGAGCAGAATAGTGACATGTGACGATAGCTGGAGAAACGTTGCAAACCTTCATCCGGGGAAAATAATGGTGGCTCATGGTGTGCTAATTCTTGTTAAAATATGATTATATACAGCACCTAGTTGGAATAAAAGCATCAGAAATCAGTCATTAAATGACCTAAAACAGTCGTCGTGAGATTCAGTAGTTACTGCTTCACGATAATGCTCGATTTCGTGAGAGACACTTTCTTATACACCACACTTACCAGACCTTTGACCAACCTATTGTCATGCCATTTTTAAATTTACACCACTATTACAACAATGAATCCTATTTTAGGAACTTGAGCAATTTCCTATGTCCTGAATGTCGGATGTTTATGAATACACTCAGATCTCTTGTTGTACCTGTTACAGGGATTTATCGTGATTCGCAGAGTTAAGGAAGCGCGTGGGGTGAATGGCTGGACAGGGGAGCATGTAGAGTAAAAACTACTCTAATAAAAAGTGGAAATTATATTTATTTCCTCTCTTGAAATCCAAGTAGACTAGTTTAATGGCTTGAAAAGAACCATATAAAACACAGGAGTTGAAAAATTACTTCTGAATAGTAACATATAACACAGATCTAGTTAGCTCCAACACTACAGCGAAATTTGAAGTTCTTAAGTAGTATAATTGGATGGTTCTGGCGCCTCCTCCTCCTCCGGCTCTCGGGAGAGGCCTCCTCCTCCCGCGGGAAATTTGAATTTTGGCGGGAAATTTGAATTTTGGCGGGAGATTTGAATTTGTAAACAAAGCCACGTGCTTTTTGACAGCTGTCATCGACAACAACGCATCGCTAACCTCAGTACTGCCATCTTGACGGGCCTAAACCTCAGTAGTGCCAACTTAACCTAACTAGCGCGAGGTAAACAAAGCCACGTGCTTTTTGACAGCCACGTGCTTTTTGACAGACAACAACGCATCGCTAACCTCAGTACTGCCATCTTGACGGACCTAAACCTCAGTAGTGCCAACTTAACCTCACTAGCATGAGGTAAACAAACCCACGTGTTTTTTGACAGCCACGTGCTTTTGACAGATTTGTAAACAAAGCCACGTGCTTTTTGACAGACAACAACGCATCGCTAACCTCAGTACTGCCATCTTGACGGACCTAAACCTCAGTAGTGCCAACTTAACCTCACTAGCATGAGGTAAACAAAGCCACGTGTTTTTTGACAGCCACGTGCTTTTGACAGATTTGTAAACAAAGCCACGTGCTTTTTGACAGACAACAACGCATCGCTAATCTCAGTACTGCCATCTTGACGGGCCTAAACCTTAGTGGTACCAACTTAACCTAACTAGCGCGAGGTAAACAAAGCCACGTGTTTTTTGACAGCCACGTGCTTTTTGACAGATTTGTAAACAAAGCCACGTGCTTTTTGACAGCTATCATCGACAACAACGCATCGCTAACCTCAGTACTGCCATCTTGACGGGCCTAAACCTCAGTAGTACCAACTTAACCTAACTAGCGCGAGATAAACAAAGCCACGTGCTTTTGACAGCCACGTGCTTTTTTGACAGCTGTCATCCGCCATCTTTAAACTACAGAGCACCGTGCTGCCCTCTTTCATCACCTATCATCGGCAGTGCTGCCATCTTGACAGACCTAAACCTTAGTGCTACCAACTTAACCTCACTAGCTCGAGATAAACAAATCCACGTGCTTTTTGACAGCCACGTGCTTTTTTGATAGCTGTCATCCGCCATCTTTGAGCACAGTGCTGCCCTCTTTAGCTACTTACCTTTGAAATGTGGTGGCGGATAATTTGAAAAATGCTTTTCGACAAGCAGCCATCTTTAATCCAGAGAGAACAGTGCTACCCTCTATGTGGTGGCAGCAAATTCCACGTGCTCTTGTTTGGAAACAAACTCACGTGCTTTTTCGACAGCTGTCATCTGCCATCTTTAATCTATAGAGCACAGTGCTGCCCTCTTTAGTTTGAAATGTGGTGGTGGTAAATTCCACGTGCTCTTGTTTGGAAACAAAGCCATGTGCTTTTTTTTGACAGCTGTCATCCGCCATCTTTAATCCAGAGAGCACCGTGCTGCTATCATGCGGGCAATTTCATCACCTGTCATCCGCCATCTTTAATCCACAGAACACCGTGCTGCCCTCTTTACGGCTACTACCTTAAGCATGTAGTAGCGGGCAATTTGAAAAGTTCTGTTAGCTGTCAGCCGCCATCTTTAATCAAGAGTGCACCGTGCTGCCATCTTTAGTTGAAATGTGGTGGCGGCAAATTCCGCGTGCTCTTGTTTAGTAAACAAACTCACGTGCTTTTTTGACAGCTACCATCCGCCATCTTTAATCAACAGAGCATAGTGCTGCCCTCTTTAGTTTGAAATGTGGTGGCGGCAAATTCTACGAGCTCTTGCTTGGTAAACATAGCCACGTGCAGCTGTCATCCGCCATCTTTAATCCAGAGAGCACCGTGCTGCCCTCTTTATCGTAGTAGATGTAAATTCGTCACCTGTCATCCGCAGTGCTGTCATCTTTAGCTAGATACCTTTGAAATGTGGTGGTGGATAATTTAAAAAGAAAAATTCTACAGCAGCCATCTCTCGGCGCTAATTGCATAAGATGGCGGCTATACATAACTCCTTAAGTGTGCTTACGCAAGATGGCTGCTATACACAGGTTCTTATGAGACGCCCTTGGGATGCTTGCGCAAGATGGCAGTTATACATGGCTCCTTATGAGATGCCCTAGGGATGCTTGCGCAAGATGGCGGTTGCTCTTATGAGGCGGCTTAAGGGTCCTTGTACAAGATGGCTTGAGACGCCCTAAGGATGCTTGCGCAAGATGGCGGACACAAGATGGCGGCTATACACAACTCCTTATGAGACGCTTTAAGGGTGCTTGCGCAAGATGGTTGCTACTCTTAGCTTAGAGGCTAACGTGTCGTGCTAGTTCGATTCATTAAATTTAGGGCTTAAATGCAAAATGTTAAATATATCGAAAACGGTGCACCGTAGAGTAAAACGGACAAAATTTTTCTGCCTAATACCTAGGTTCGCAGTATGAGGAACAAGTAAAACATAGTCTAATGATGGGATCAACGGTTCGGTTCCTACTTAGGCCCTTTGGCATTTGCTCTGTTTTAGCTTGTATTGAAGCGAGTCTTCGTAACATGATCAGGTCTAGCTATGGTAGAGAGTATAACGTACCGTGCTGGTTCGATTCATTAAATTTGGAGGCTTAAATGCAAAATGTTAAATATCTCGAAAACGGACAAAATTTTTCCGCCTAATACGTAGGTTCGTAGTATCAGGAACAAGAAAAAACATAGTCTATTGATGAGATCAACGGTTCGATTCCTACTTAAGCCCTTTGGCATTGGCAGCTATCTATTTCTACAAGATGGTGGCTGCTCTTATGAGACACAAGATGGCTTGAGATGTCCTAGGGATGCTTACGCAAGATGGCGGACACAAAATGGTGACTATACATAGCTCCTTATGAGACGGCCTAGGGGTGCTCGCACAAGATGGCGGCTACTCTGATGAAGAAAGCTAGCTTAGAGGCTACTGCGCAAGATAACAGCTGCTGTTATGCATGCGGTGGAGGGCAATTTGAAATTCTATGTGCTTAATCAACAGAGCACCCTGCTGCCCTCTTTAGCTGAAATGTGGTGGTGGATAATTTGAAAAATTCTTTTGACAGCTATCATCTTTAAAAACAATGGCGACTATACATAGGCTGTTAAGGCCTTATCATTCTCCTCCTCCTCCTCCTCCTCCTCCTCCTCCTCCTCCTTCTCTACCTCCTCCTCCGCCTCTTATGTCAAGGCATAGCTTTATATCGAACAAGTTTAAACCTGCATCGCGAAGGCAAGCGTGTGCAGCGATAACATTATTGTACATGTTTAGACTTTCGAAACATAAGAAGAGTAGAATCAAACGCTGTACTCGATACGACATGTGATCAGAACATTGATTGATGCGTTCAGAAAACAAAATAAGTGATCAAGACTAGAATCGAACACTGTACTCAATACATCATGTGTTTAGAATATGTCATGGGATACCCTTGTTCTAAGAAGATCAGATTGAAACATAACAAGACTAGAATAGAACACTGTAATCGATGTTGTTAACTTCAACATGTGATCAGAACATTGATTGATGTGTTCAGAACACAAAATAAGTGATCATGACTAGAATCGAACACTGTACTCGATACAACATGTGATCAGAACATTGATCGATGTGTTCAGAACACAAAATAAGTGATCAAGACTAGAATCGAACACTGTACTCAATACAACATGTGTTTAGAACATGTTAGGGGGTACCCTTGTTCTAAGAAGATCAGAATGAAACATAACAAGACTAGAATCGAACACTGTAATCGATGTTGTTAACCTCAACATATGATCAGAACATTGTTTGATGTGTTCAGAGCAAAAGTACAATTTTGATGATTTGCTTAGTGTAAAATCAAAAACTATGGAAACACACTGTGCACATATCGCGTAGCTAACTCGCTCAGTAAGCAATATTGCAAAACTACAACTTCAATGATATGCATAGTGTAAAAATCAAAAACACACTGTACCTATACTGCGCAGCTAACTCGCTCGGTAAACGATATAGCCAAAGTATAACTACAAATTATTTACCTTCTATCATTCGTCTTGTGTGTGAAAATCAGTCGAACAAGTTATCGCATAAACATGGCTGAAAAAAAAATCGTGATAGGGTATGGAACCCAGGGGTTACATCTTATCAGAAGGGGCAAAAAGGATGAAAGGACTCTTCCTCCTCCTTACCGCACATTCCTTGTAGGGCTAATTGGCTGAAGGGCTAATGGGCAAAAGGGCTAATGGGCTAAAGGGCTAATGGGCTAATGGGCAAAAGGGCTAATGGGCTAAAGGGCTAAAGGAGCAACAACCTCATCGATCGCTATCAGCAAGAACGCTTGTACTTTGTTAAGCGTAGAAAATTAATCTTTATTTGTAAATGGTTTCATGTTCATAACAAGGAATGGAACCTAGGGGTTACGTCTTACGTAATAAAATCCCCGAGGTGCGACGAGTTTCGTTTTTTAACTAGTGTTTGGAACACTGAACTTTTCAAGATGGCAAGAGTGAGGTTAGCAATGTTCTGTTGTTGGATTATAAATTCCGCGCTACAACATGCATAAGGTGGCAGCCTTGAGGTTTACTGCCGTAAAGATGACAAGAGTGAGGTTAACAATGTTCTGTTGTTGGATTTTAAATTCCGCGCTCTAACATGCGTAAGGTGGCAGCCTTGAGGTTTACCGCCGTAAAGATGGCAGCAGTGAGGTTAGCGACGCTCTATTGTCCTTCAAAGTGAGGTTAGGGTTCGTCAAGAAGACAGCTGTCAAAAAAGCACGTGGCTATGTTTACCAAACAAGAGCACGTAGGCGTGACGTCACGGTCACGTAATCAATCCTTAGCTCGACGTCGTTAAGAGCAGTATTAGGGTTAGCTATGCTTAAAAGTCTTGGGAACAGAGCAGCAGTATGAATTGCTATGTTTCAAAGCGTGTACACATGACCTATCGATTTTACATGCATCGACCATCGAACTAAACTTCATCCGCTAGATCGTGCTGCTATCTTAGCATGACTTTAAAGTACAATGAACAGCCATGTTTCAAAGCGTGTACACATCACCTATCGATTTTGCACACATCGACTCTCGTACTAAACTTCTTCCGCTAGATTGTGCTGCTATCTTAGCATAACCTTAAAGTACAAAGAATAGCCATGTTTCAAAGCGTGTACACATTACCTATCGACTTTGCATGCAACAAATATCGTACTAAACTTCTTCCGCTAGGTTGTGCTGCTATCTTAGCATAACTTATACACATGAACTTAAAGTACAAAGAATAGCCATGTTTCAAAGCGTGTACACATTACTTATTGATTTTGCATGCATCAAATATCGTACTAAATTTCTTCCGCTAGATTGTGCTGCTATCTTAGCATAACCTATACCCATGAACTTAAAGTACAATGAATAGTCATGTTTCAAAGCGTGTACACATCAACTATCGAATTTGCATGTATCGACTCTCGTACTAAACTTCTGCAGGTAGATTGTGCTGCTATCTCAGCATAACTAAGACGCATGAACTTAAAGAACAAAGAATAGCTATGTCTCAAAACGTGTACACATTGCCTATCGATTTTGCAAGCATCGACTCTCATACTAAACTTCTTCCGCTAGATTGTGCTGCTATCTTAGCGTAACCTATACGCATGACCTTATGGTACAAAGAATAGCCATGTTTCAAAGCGTGTACACATTACCTATCGACTTTGCATGCAACAAATATCGTACTAAACTTCTTCCGCTAGGTTGTGCTGCTATCTTAGCATAACTTATACACATGAACTTAAAGTATGAAGAATAGCCATGTTTCAAAGCGTGTACACATTACTTATTGATTTTGCATTCATCGAATCTCGTACTAAATTTCTTCCGCTAGATTGTGCTGCTATCTTAGCATAACCTATACCCATGAACTTAAAGTACAATGAATAGTCATGTTTCAAAGCGTGTACACATCAACTATCGATTTTGCATGTATCGACTCTCGTGCAAAACTTCTTCAGGTAGAATGTGCCGCTATCTTAGCATAACTAAGACGCATGAACTTAAAGTACAAAGAATAGCCTTGTTTCAAAGCGTGTACACATTACCTAATGATTTTGCAAGCATCGACTCTCGTACTAAACTTCTTCCACTAGATTGTGCTAAAATCGTGTAAGTGTTCTGCTATCTTAGCATAACCTATCGATTTTACATGCATCAACTATCGCAAGCATAACTAAGACGCATGAACTTAAAGTACAAAGAATAGCCTTGTTTTCAAAGCGTGTACACATTACCTATCGATAATGTATGTATCGAATATCGAATATCGTACTAAACTTCTTCCGCTAGATTGTGCTGCTATCTTAGCATAACCTATACGCATGACTTTAAGGTACAAAGAATAGCCATGTTTCAAAGCGTGTACACATTACCTATCGACTTTGCATGTATCGACTCTCGTACAAAACTTCTTCCGCTAGGTTGTGCTGCTATCTTAGCATAACTCATACACATGAACTTAAAGTACAAAGAATAGCTATGTTTCAAAGTGTGTACACATCACCTATCGATTTTGCATGCATCGAATCTCGTACTAAACTTCTTCCGCTAGATTGTGCTGGTATCTTAGCATAACCTATACCCATGAACTTAAAGTACAAAGAATAGCCATGCTTCAAAGCGTGTACACGTCACCTATCGATTTTGCATGCATCAAATATCGTACTAAACTTCTTGCGCTAGATTGTGCTGCTATCTTAGCATAACATGTACGCATGAACTTAGAGTACAAAGAATAGCCTTGTTTCAAAGCGTGTACACATTACTTAATGATTTTGCATGAAACGACTATCGTACTAGACTTCTTCCGCTAGAGCATGTAGCAATCGCTTTTGTGTATCCCTAATCCATGTGCACGAACTTAAAGCACAAAGAAGAGTTATGTTCTAAAGCGTGTACACATCACCTATCGATAATGTATGTATGGACTATCGTACTAAACTTCTCCTGTCAGAGCGTACGAGTATCGCTTGTGTGAGCACGAACTTAAAGCATAAAGAATAGCAATGTATAAAAATCTTGTAAACAAAGCAGCAGCATTACGTATAGTCAAGTTTAAATGCGTGCACACATCATGTATCCATGATGCACACAGTACTAAACTTATTCTACTAGAATGTACAAAGTTCGCATGTGTTTGTGCTGCTATCTTAGCAAAGCCTATGTGCATGAACTTAAAGCATAAAGAATAGTTATGTGTAAAAAATCTTGTGAACATAGCAGAATGTTTACTACGTAGGTGTAGACATTGAACTTTGCATGCTGAGGCAACATACTACGTGACCGTGATGTCACGACTACGTGCTCTTGTTTGGTAAACATAGCCACGTGCTTTTTTGACAGCTGTCTTCTTGACGAACCCTAACCTCACTTTGAAGGACAATAGAGCGTCGCTAACCTCACTGCTGCCATCTTTACGGCGGTAAACCTCAAGGCTGCCACCTTACGCATGATAGAGCGCGGAATTTAAAATCCAACAACAGAACATTGTTAACCTCACTCTTGTCATCTTTACGGCAGTAAACCTCAAGGCTGCCACCTTATGCATGTTGTAGCGCGGAATTTATAATCCAACAACAGAACATTGCTAACCTCACTCTTGCCATCTTGAAAAGTTCAGTGTTCCAAACACTAGTTAAAAAAACGAAACTCGTCGCACCTCGGGGATTTTATTACGTAAGACGTAACCCCTAGGTTCCATTCCTTGTTATGAACATGAAACCATTTACAAATAAAGATTAATTTTCTACGCTTAACAAAGTACAAGCGTTCTTGCTGATAGCGATCGATGAGGTTGTTGCTCCTTTAGCCCTTTAGCCCATTAGCCCTTTTGCCCATTAGCCCATTAGCCCTTTAGCCCATTAGCCCTTTTGCCCATTAGCCCTTCAGCCAATTAGCCCTACAAGGAATGTGCGGTAAGGAGGAGGAAGAGTCCTTTCATCCTTTTTGCCCCTTCTGATAAGATGTAACCCCTGGGTTCCATACCCTATCACGATTTTTTTTTCAGCCATGTTTATGCGATAACTTGTTCGACTGATTTTCACACACAAGACGAATGATAGAAGGTAAATAATTTGTAGTTATACTTTGGCTATATCGTTTACCGAGCGAGTTAGCTGCGCAGTATAGGTACAGTGTGTTTTTGATTTTTACACTATGCAAATCATTGAAGTTGTAGTTTTGCAATATTGCTTACTGAGCGAGTTTGCTACGCGATATGTGCACAGTGTGTTTCCATAGTTTTTGATTTTACACTAAGCAAATCATCAAAATTGTACTTTTGCTCTGAACACATCAAACAATGTTCTGATCATATGTTGAGGTTAACAACATCGATTACAGTGTTCGATTCTAGTCTTGTTATGTTTCATTCTGATCTTCTTAGAACAAGGGTACCCCCTAACATGTTCTAAACACATGTTGTATTGAGTACAGTGTTCGATTCTAGTCTTGATCACTTATTTTGTGTTCTGAACACATCGATCAATGTTCTGATCACATGTTGTATCGAGTACAGTGTTCGATTCTAGTCATGATCACTTATTTTGTGTTCTGAACACATCAATCAATGTTCTGATCACATGTTGAAGTTAACAACATCGATTACAGTGTTCTATTCTAGTCTTGTTATGTTTCAATCTGATCTTCTTAGAACAAGGGTATCCCATGACATATTCTAAACACATGATGTATTGAGTACAGTGTTCGATTCTAGTCTTGATCACTTATTTTGTTTTCTGAACGCATCAATCAATGTTCTGATCACATGTCGTATCGAGTACAGCGTTTGATTCTACTCTTCTTATGTTTCGAAAGTCTAAACATGTACAATAATGTTATCGCTGCACACGCTTGCCTTCGCGATGCAGGTTTAAACTTGTTCGATATAAAGCTATGCCTTGACATAAGAGGCGGAGGAGGAGGTAGAGAAGGAGGAGGAGGAGGAGGAGGAGGAGGAGGAGGAGGAGAATGATAAGGCCTTAACAGCCTATGTATAGTCGCCATTGTTTTTAAAGATGATAGCTGTCAAAAGAATTTTTCAAATTATCCACCACCACATTTCAGCTAAAGAGGGCAGCAGGGTGCTCTGTTGATTAAGCACATAGAATTTCAAATTGCCCTCCACCGCATGCATAACAGCAGCTGTTATCTTGCGCAGTAGCCTCTAAGCTAGCTTTCTTCATCAGAGTAGCCGCCATCTTGTGCGAGCACCCCTAGGCCGTCTCATAAGGAGCTATGTATAGTCACCATTTTGTGTCCGCCATCTTGCGTAAGCATCCCTAGGACATCTCAAGCCATCTTGTGTCTCATAAGAGCAGCCACCATCTTGTAGAAATAGATAGCTGCCAATGCCAAAGGGCTTAAGTAGGAATCGAACCGTTGATCTCATCAATAGACTATGTTTTTTCTTGTTCCTGATACTACGAACCTACGTATTAGGCGGAAAAATTTTGTCCGTTTTCGAGATATTTAACATTTTGCATTTAAGCCTCCAAATTTAATGAATCGAACCAGCACGGTACGTTATACTCTCTACCATAGCTAGACCTGATCATGTTACGAAGACTCGCTTCAATACAAGCTAAAACAGAGCAAATGCCAAAGGGCCTAAGTAGGAACCGAACCGTTGATCCCATCATTAGACTATGTTTTACTTGTTCCTCATACTGCGAACCTAGGTATTAGGCAGAAAAATTTTGTCCGTTTTACTCTACGGTGCACCGTTTTCGATATATTTAACATTTTGCATTTAAGCCCTAAATTTAATGAATCGAACTAGCACGACACGTTAGCCTCTAAGCTAAGAGTAGCAACCATCTTGCGCAAGCACCCTTAAAGCGTCTCATAAGGAGTTGTGTATAGCCGCCATCTTGTGTCCGCCATCTTGCGCAAGCATCCTTAGGGCGTCTCAAGCCATCTTGTACAAGGACCCTTAAGCCGCCTCATATGAGCAACCGCCATCTTGCGCAAGCATCCCTAGGGCATCTCATAAGGAGCCATGTATAACTGCCATCTTGCGCAAGCATCCCAAGGGCGTCTCATAAGAACCTGTGTATAGCAGCCATCTTGCGTAAGCACACTTAAGGAGTTATGTATAGCCGCCATCTTATGCAATTAGCGCCGAGAGATGGCTGCTGTAGAATTTTTCTTTTTAAATTATCCACCACCACATTTCAAAGGTATCTAGCTAAAGATGACAGCACTGCGGATGACAGGTGACGAATTTACATCTACTACGATAAAGAGGGCAGCACGGTGCTCTCTGGATTAAAGATGGCGGATGACAGCTGCACGTGGCTATGTTTACCAAGCAAGAGCTCGTAGAATTTGCCGCCACCACATTTCAAACTAAAGAGGGCAGCACTATGCTCTGTTGATTAAAGATGGCGGATGGTAGCTGTCAAAAAAGCACGTGAGTTTGTTTACTAAACAAGAGCACGCGGAATTTGCCGCCACCACATTTCAACTAAAGATGGCAGCACGGTGCACTCTTGATTAAAGATGGCGGCTGACAGCTAACAGAACTTTTCAAATTGCCCGCTACTACATGCTTAAGGTAGTAGCCGTAAAGAGGGCAGCACGGTGTTCTGTGGATTAAAGATGGCGGATGACAGGTGATGAAATTGCCCGCATGATAGCAGCACGGTGCTCTCTGGATTAAAGATGGCGGATGACAGCTGTCAAAAAAAAAGCACATGGCTTTGTTTCCAAACAAGAGCACGTGGAATTTACCACCACCACATTTCAAACTAAAGAGGGCAGCACTGTGCTCTATAGATTAAAGATGGCAGATGACAGCTGTCGAAAAAGCACGTGAGTTTGTTTCCAAACAAGAGCACGTGGAATTTGCTGCCACCACATAGAGGGTAGCACTGTTCTCTCTGGATTAAAGATGGCTGCTTGTCGAAAAGCATTTTTCAAATTATCCGCCACCACATTTCAAAGGTAAGTAGCTAAAGAGGGCAGCACTGTGCTCAAAGATGGCGGATGACAGCTATCAAAAAAGCACGTGGCTGTCAAAAAGCACGTGGATTTGTTTATCTCGAGCTAGTGAGGTTAAGTTGGTAGCACTAAGGTTTAGGTCTGTCAAGATGGCAGCACTGCCGATGATAGGTGATGAAAGAGGGCAGCACGGTGCTCTGTAGTTTAAAGATGGCGGATGACAGCTGTCAAAAAAGCACGTGGCTGTCAAAAGCACGTGGCTTTGTTTATCTCGCGCTAGTTAGGTTAAGTTGGTACTACTGAGGTTTAGGCCCGTCAAGATGGCAGTACTGAGGTTAGCGATGCGTTGTTGTCGATGATAGCTGTCAAAAAGCACGTGGCTTTGTTTACAAATCTGTCAAAAAGCACGTGGCTGTCAAAAAACACGTGGCTTTGTTTACCTCGCGCTAGTTAGGTTAAGTTGGTACCACTAAGGTTTAGGCCCGTCAAGATGGCAGTACTGAGATTAGCGATGCGTTGTTGTCTGTCAAAAAGCACGTGGCTTTGTTTACAAATCTGTCAAAAGCACGTGGCTGTCAAAAAACACGTGGCTTTGTTTACCTCATGCTAGTGAGGTTAAGTTGGCACTACTGAGGTTTAGGTCCGTCAAGATGGCAGTACTGAGGATAGCGATGCGTTGTTGTCTGTCAAAAAGCACGTGGCTTTGTTTACAAATCTGTCAAAAGCACGTGGCTGTCAAAAAACACGTGGGTTTGTTTACCTCATGCTAGTGAGGTTAAGTTGGCACTACTGAGGTTTAGGTCCGTCAAGATGGCAGTACTGAGGTTAGCGATGCGTTGTTGTCTGTCAAAAAGCACGTGGCTGTCAAAAAGCACGTGGCTTTGTTTACCTCGCGCTAGTTAGGTTAAGTTGGCACTACTGAGGTTTAGGCCCGTCAAGATGGCAGTACTGAGGTTAGCGATGCGTTGTTGTCGATGACAGCTGTCAAAAAGCACGTGGCTTTGTTTACAAATTCAAATCTCCCGCCAAAATTCAAATTTCCCGCCAAAATTCAAATTTCCCGCGGGAGGAGGAGGCCTCTCCCGAGAGCCGGAGGAGGAGGAGGCGCCAGAACCATCCAATTATACTACTTTCTTAGTCAGGTATAAGTTTAATGGGAAGCAACTCCCAGTTATTCACCTACATATGGAAGAGCTTAATTGCCCCTACCAGGTACAACATTACAGAATCTGAACTACAATTACATAGGGACTAGTTTAAATATAGCGAGGTGTGGCTTGTTAACTTTTCAGTTACACTGGTAACCAATTGGTTGACACCACTTCATTGTGCTCATTCCCCATGGTGGTCTTATCGTTTACAAAGTTTCACAGACAGTTGGAGTACTGTATCGTAAAGGAACCAACAAATGCAGACACGGATACCCACAAAACCATAATGCATATACACGGGCATATTACCCATCGTAATAGGCCTTACGAAGGAAAAGAAAGAGGTTACAGGAAATACAGAGTATTAACAAAAGGCAAGGACGCGAAACACCAGTACTCCTTAAAAGAATATTCTGGAAAGAACAAGAACCTAAGTGCGCTTAATGCACAATGACACAGAGGCTAATGCAATGCTAAAAAGGGTGACTAAAATGGGAATATTTAAAGGCCGAGAAGAATATCCAAATTTAGAAGTTTAAAAATTTAGTCACCCAGCTCAAAACGTAGGAGGGGAGAGTTCCGAGGGTAACCACTCGTGCTCCCTTACATTAAATATTTCCCAGTAGGGAATATAAATTGTGTCCGAAGACTACATAAAGTCCTACAGTAAAGTGAAAAACGAAAGCTTACATATTTCATTTTAATAAAAACCGTTGAAATCTTCCCTTCAGAACACATGCCGGCACAATCAAATATTTAGTTTAATTCTGTCATTACCTCTTAGCGCTGGATTTTCTTCAAACCGCACACACATGCCTCCTGCCCACCCTAACTTCCGTCAAGTCGCGCTCACAATCACTGAAGCAAATGAGACACGACGGCCCAAATGCGCTCACCTTAAATAGATCTGCAAGGGAATGTTCTAGACTATTTTAGGGTACAGAGCGCTCATAGGCATAATTTCCACTGTCTAAGCTGAGTTATTATTGGTTAGAAAACTTTAGTACAGGCATGAGATAGGCAGATTACATTAGAGGAGGAACCAGGTGAAGTGTTGACAACTTTGGCGCAAAAATAACTAAAATGTAAAATGGTTTACCATCCATAAGAAATTAAATGTATTTGTAGATTAACTGGGACTTAACCCACCAGATATCGCTAGAAAATAGAGCCATCTAACCATCGTAGAAGAAAGTTTACAAGGTTTGAAATGTTCTTAATCACTGTGACAGCTGACCATAGTCATGAGCACAATTTAAACAGCCGACAAAGGTGTACCTCTTGTACAGTATCTATTGAAAATCTAATGTACCCTGTGGTTACAGGTTTAATTTTACAATGCAATATTTCACGCGGAACAACCTGTTATTTTCGTATTTCATGTACGTGTCATCTTTGAAAACAGGATTAGCTACATCTCAGCCGTTTACGACAATCACATGTTAGTATTTTCCTAGGACTCAACTCATAATTATATGTTAATCAGTATAGGAGAGAGTATAAAGCCTTGACTTACACAATCTAATCGCAGTTTTACTCTTGCCATATAGTAGTATTGTTCACTAATTATGCTGAGGTGATGACTGGGCTGAGTACATCTATTTTCATCAGAACTTCCCAAGATATGACCAATTCGCCGAGTTAAAATACTCGTCGTTTGTACACGATACAAGGTAATTGTTCATTGATACAAGTGTAAAAACCACAATCCTTTGTGAAAATACTTTAAAATTATCTGAAATATCACTTCATTGGAATATACATACTCTGAAGAAACCTGTCCGAAAGACCAGTATAAAGTGTATTTTTACTGCCTGGCACATAATAAACGAGGAGTGATTTAAAACTGCACTTCATGCCACTTAATGAAGTTGGCTTTCAGCAAAATACATGGCTGATCATTCATCAGCTGTAACTGGCTTGTGTCTATTTACTTGTATTGATTCACTGTTTTGTAGCGTGATCATATAGTATTATCGTGCTAATATATACTTGCATGCACTCGGCAGGTTGCGTATGCAGATTATTTAATGGGGCTATGGAAATGAAATGGTGCGGACGGGATCGCGACAGAACGAGAGACAGAAAATCAATGCCAGCTTGGCTGGCAACAGAACATGTTAGTTTTTATTTTTTAAAGGAAGTGAACTCCTCTTTCCTTTTTGAAGTGTCATAAAAAGAATCTAGTAAATCAAATTGGGTGGAAATTTCTCGTATACTCGCACGAAATGTAACAGAGAAAAAAGATCATAAATCACCTTTAGTATAGTGCTTTAAGTTTATTGCGCCAATTGAATTTATCATCTATTCACATTGCCAAGGACTATAGTACATTTACAGTGCACATAGAAATGCAATTGCACGATAAAGTGTGCTTAAGACCGTACCGTATGTTTACGTTAGAATAGAACTTCATGTGGTGATACTACTCACTTATTCTGCGCACGTGATCTAATGGAAGTCCTACAGAGTGATAATGCCGTTGCAATAGAAATCCCATTAACTTGTGATTTTCTCAATTTCAATTTTAAAAATGCATATTCTGGGATGAGAGTCTCGACCAGTAGAGCGCAGACCTTCGGGGTTAAATTTTGCCGTGGTATTTGGAGGTACTCGAAGATGTCAGCCCTTCGTAAGTGGTCATAAAGTAACTCCTGCGAGGTCAATTCCGGTATCTGGGCGTTTCCGAAAACCGTAAAAATAGTCAGTAGTACCTAACAATTAACATCATTATTTAACATATGTTTTCATTTTCCATGTGCCATCTGAAGCAATTCTCAGAAATGTCACTTTCAATACTTGTAGTCAGAATTCATTCATTCTTGTGATTGATCATGGGAACCCTTCGTAAGTTGCCATAGCTAATTTACCTTGTGCTATATATCTTAAGCCTTTCTTTTGGTTTATTTTCGTGCTATAAGAGTTGTGAACTCTATGATAAAGGACACTCTTTAAGTTCTCCAGTAGACTTCCATGTTATCTAGAACTCTCCTCTAGTTCCCTTTTACATTACCCAATTCTCTCCATATTTTACTACCTTTGCCTCTAATTTCTCTAATTTCTATTGCTCAACAATCTTCTCCCTCCCATCTTGTAATCACATATGTCTTGCTTTCATCTACAATTTTATAATTCACCAATCACCCAACTTCACATTCACTGCACCAGGTTATTCTTGGACGTAAATCTCAACGACAAAGAGTGTTGGTGTCCATTTATGAATTTGTAAATTCCTTGCACTGCCATACATTATATAATCGATCGCAACTGTAAACAGCAAAGGTGACTACGCATGTAATAGCTTCAAAACAATTCAGTAACTTACAGAACATAACTTACAGCGCTGATGTAAAGTAAGAAATTTATTTATTTACTTAATACGGTACAAACGAGATTCTATTTATTAAGTGAGTGACTTTGACAAGTACAACTCTATGGTGCTTAATGGTCTGTTGCATTCTATTCCTGTTCCGCATTTTCCTCTACGTACTGAATATTTGCTATCAATATAAATAGTAGAGTGAGACATATCAAGCAATTAGGATATGAACTCCACTGCCGATAGCCCTGTATATAATATTTGTCCGCAAGACGAATAAACACTCCTCCTAGAAGGAGGCTGCCACGAATGACAAAGTATTTTGAGTTCCAAACCAAACCAAACCCCATGGCTCAACAGCCCCGAAGGGCCTCGGCCTACCAAGCGACCGCTGCTCAGCCCGAAGGCCTGCAGATTGCGAGGTGTCGAATGGTCAGCACGATGAACCCTCTCGGCCATTATTCTTGGCTTTCTAGAACGGGGCCGCTATTTCACCGTCAGATAGCTCTTCAATTGTAATCACGTAGGCCTTATGGACCTCGAACCAGCCCTCAGATGCAGGTAAAAATCGCCGAACTGGCCAGAATGGATCCCGGACCGTCCGGGTAAGAGGCAGGCATGTTACTCCTACACCGTAGGGCTGGCATACACTGAGTTCATCAAAATAATTTTTATAGTGTAAAGCTTTAAATTGTTTAACTGTTTAAACTTTAACATCTACCCAATCCTATGTAACTCAGTATTGCATTCCTCTTCCTTTTTTTAAATTCTAAAACGATGCCTTTATTACATATTTTCTGTTACAGAGTCAAAGCCTTTAGTTTTTGGGTACTAGTGGTAGTTCTAATTTAATAAAATGATTACGGAGTTTTCTATTGTTTCCTATTTTAACATCAAGTAAATACCAACGCTATGCCTGATATAGTCCACGGTGGCAACTCTCCCATCTCTAATCTGGGACTATCCTAGCTCACTGTGAACTTTTTTTTCGCTAATGGCTTTACGTCACACCGACACACATAGGTCTTATGGCGACGATGGGATAGAAAAGGCCTAAAAGTTGGAAGGAAGCGGCCGTGGCCTTAATTAAGGTACAGCCCCAGCATTTGCCTGGTATGAAAATGGGAAACCACGGAAAACCATCTTCAGGGCTGTCGATAGTTTGATTCGAACCCACTATCTCGCGGATGCAAGTTCACAGTCGCACGCGCCTCTAACCGCACGGCCAACTCGCCCCGTCACTGTAAACGTATCTGTTTTATAGCAAGCTTAAACAGCTAGTTAAAGAGTAAACCAGTAATATTCAGTAATACTTTACTCCGTCCGCCTCTGTCGTGTAGTGGTTAGTGTGATTAGCTGCCACCCCCGGAGGCCCAGGTTCGATTCCCGGCTCTGCCACGAAATTTGAAAAGTGGTACGAGGTCTAGAACGGGCTCTACTCAGCCTCGGGAGGTCAAATGGGTACAGGTGGGTTCGATTCCCACCTCAGCCATCCTGGAAGTGGTTTTCCATGGTTCCCCACTTCTCCTCCAGGCAACTGCCGGGATGGTACCTAACTTCAAGCCACGGCTGCTTCCTTCTTCCTTGTCTATCCCTTCCAATCTTCCCAACCCACCGCAGGCCCCTGTTCAGCATAGCAGATGAGCCCACCTAGGCGAGGTAATGGCCCTCCTCCCCAGTAGTATCCACGACTGGATGTCTCAAGCTCCAGGACACTCCCCTTGAGGCGGTAGAGGTTGGATCCCTCGCTGAGTCCGAGGGAAAACCGACCGTGGAGGGTAAACTGATAAAGAAGGCGAAGAAGAAGAAGAAGAAGCATACTCTGTTATAAGATTGCCCTGTGTTGACTCGCGTGCTCAGTTGGAGGTTAGCTGTCGTTGTATAGAATAACAAATTTAATAATGGAAAATAAATATTTGATTTTATCTACATAATATTTGTCTTTGATTTCGAATAAGTAAGTCTACGAAACCCTGAAAACACTGTGGCCGTGCAACATCGACAGCATACAGCGCCAATGTTCCCTGTTGTTATTGTGGACGTGGATGTTATTAGCTTGTAAATGCATTATTGGCAGTACATTTACACACCTGCCTTAGTAACTCTTAAGACTTGCTAGCTAATAATACACAAATGTGATATTTTTTTATATTAACAAGGAAAGTGCGCTCAAGTTGAGCATTAATATTCAGTCTCCGTGGCTCATGAGGCAGCGCGCCGGCCTCTGACCACTGGGTTCCGTGGTTCAAATCCCGGTCACTCCAAGTGAGATTTGTCCTGGACGAAGTGGAGGCGAGACAGGTTTTTCTCCGGGTACTCCGGTTTTCCCTGTCATATTTCATCCCAGCAACACTTTCCAATACAGTTTCATTTCATCTGTCATTCACTAATCATTGCCCAGAGGAGTGCGACAGGCTTCGGCAGCCGGCACAATTCCTATCCTCGCCGCTAAATGGGGGCTTCATGCATTCCATTCCTTACCCGGTCGAATGACTGGAAACAGGTTGTGGATTTTCAAAGCACATCAGTTTTTATTTTGCTATAATCCGTAAGACATTTGGTCTCTTTGCACATATTATTACAAAGGGCACTAGGAAAGTTTTGCAATACGCAAAAACAGTTGGCTGGACACCCCTGTTATGGTGAGGGATGAAAATAGGGATGAAAACCTGTCCAGAAGACAGCAATGCGCGATCCTCACACCAGTTGTTTCCAAGCAGTGGGACTGAAAGCAAGTTGAGATGCCAGTGTGGTCTAACGGTGAATATCGCGCAATTATCCGCTACGACATTGTTCGTGGATTAACTGTTGACCAGTGCCTCGAGGAAGTGACTCCTGTGCTGGGGAAAGACTGTCCATATCGGAAAACAATTTTCCGCTGGTATAAAGAGTTCCAGACCGAGCTCGATAGCTGCAGTCGCTTAAGTGCGGCCAGTATCCAGTAATCGAGAGATAGTGGGTTAGAGCCCCACTGCCGGCAGCCCTGAAGATGGTTTTCCGTGGTTTACCATTTTCACACCAGCCAAATGCCGGGGCTGTACCTTAATTAAGGCCACGGCCGCTTCCTTCCAACTCCCAGCCCTTTCCTATCCCATCGTCGGCATAAGACCTATATGTGCCGGTGCGACGTAAAGCCATTAGCAAAGTAATAATAATAATAATAATAATAATAATAATAATAATAATAATAATAATAATAATAATAATAATAATAATAATAATAATGGTTCATGTTTGTGGGTTACTGTAGTCACGTCCTAGTTCGTGAACCATGGGCAACGGCTGAGTGGCCTAGTAAGTGGTCCTGAGAGTCGGGAAGCTGTGAGGAAAATTTTGCAGCTAGAGAGGCGGTTGACATATCGGCAGGTAGAAGAGACCATCCACATCTCTGAACCAGCTTTTTATTCAATTCTACACAATCTCCATGTTAGAAAGGTGTGTTCCATTTGGGTACCCAATTCACTTTAGAGGAACAAAGTGCTCATCGAGTGAAATGGTACCGAAAAATGCTAAAATAGGACCTTGCGCAACGTTAATAGCATCGATTACAGGCGACGAAACTTGGCTTTATTATTACGATGTCCCAACAAAATCCCAGAACAAGGTGTGGCTGTTTGATTGCTTTTCTTATTTAACCAAAAGGAAAAGGCTGTGGAAAGTCATCGTTTGCTGGTAGAAACATATGGTGAGCACGCTCCATCGATTTGGTTTCGACAATTTGGACATGGTGATTTCAATGTGAAAGATTGGATGATGACCCTACTCAAACACTACAGTGATTTACACAAGCATTAAGTGTGTCAAAAGAAACAATCAGCAGACGTTTACGAGCAATGGTGAAGATCAATAAACTCTGTAAATGAGTCGAAAACGATTTGAATGAACGGCAAATGGAAAATCGCAAAGTCACTTGTGAAATGCTACTTCAACGCCACGATAGAAAATAATTTATGTACCGAGCTGCGACGGGTGACGAAATATGGATTTATTTTGTAAACCCGAAGTGGAGAAAATCGTGGCTGTCACCTGGCGAAGCCGGTCCTTCAATAGCAAGTTCAAATCTCTTCGGCAAGAAGACGATGCTTTGTGTCTGGTGGGACCAGAGCGGTATTGTGTATTATGAACTATTGACTACCGGCGAAACGCTATCGCCAACTAATGATTAATTTAAATCGCGCATTGATCGAAAGACGACCGGAATTGGCCAGAAAACAGAAAACAGAAAACAGAAAATTTGGCTTTATTATTACGATATCCCAACAAAATCCCAGAACAAGGTGTGGCTGTTTGATTGCTTTTCTTATTTAACCAAAAGGAAAAGGCTGTGGAAAGTCATCGTTTGCAGGTAGAAACCCCAATGCGCCGTCTCACACAGCAAAACCAATGAAAGGCACCTTGATGGGGATGGATCGGTCATCCTTCTGCACCCGCCGTACTGCCCCGACCTGGCACCATGTATCACCTCTTCGAATGAATGGGGTACGCTGTCGCAGAGCAGCACTTCAGCAATTTCGAGGAAGTTAGAAAATGATTCATGGAATGTTTTGCCGCAAAAGTCAAGCAGTTTTTTTTTCTGGCATGGCGAAATGTGTAGAAACCGATGGCCAACATTTTGAATAAACGAAAGAAATTAATTTTCCTTGAAAATTGCCTGTTTTCTTTACCACAAAACAGGCAAAATCTTACGCATACACCTGATGTTGTTGACTGCTTTTACAACTTCGAGTACAGGGGACGTGCACCTGACAATCTGTGATATTCAACCGAACAGGAATCATATTTACGTAGCTTATGATATCCATAAGTAGTGTAGCGTTTGGGGTAAACGTTTAGGTTTTCTTAGCTACCATTTGCCATGGTAGTAGTAATATTAAGAACATCGCACGCCGGAGTCAACTTCCATTACGTCATATCTGTATCAAGTTTTCCATAGCTACCATAAAACGCATTACTATACGGCACTCATTAAATAAAAATGTTATTATCACGATACACAGAAATAGCACAATAGAAAAAATATTTTAGTGATTTATATACCCATTAACTTCCGGAGGTGCACATGACCCTGAGGTTCGCTCGGTCTACACCAGAGCTAACCTGTCCACCCACAAAGTACCGAGGTTACGGATAGTCGAAGTCTTTACCTTGCATCCCTCCAAGGGTCGTCATAGCCTGTAAGGAGATAACTTTTCTTTTGTGTTATATAATCGTTAGGTTAAGACAAAAATCGTACTAGACGGTGTCGTCCCAACTCAATTCCTATTTTCGATGGAATCTGATTATTTATTATCCTCTGGAATATCAAAGGTTGTTAATCGTGATTCTATTGCTTATTTAGACAGATAATTTCTGTGCCATTCTGTAGCTTAGAGTAACGTACAGTATTTAGCACAGAACCACAATTTCTCTTTTTGTTAAATCATTTAACTCTTTTACTTAGAAACATTAGAAATATGAATTCTATTCAGTTTTATTCAGAACTATACAATGTCAGCAGTAAATCGGATTCTGATGTGATAAATGTACAATCATGACTGCACCCATTTCTCCTTCCAGAGACACTTCTTGATAAATGGCCCAATGATAGGAGTTAAACAGTTGCGATGCAGCTTCGCATGCATTCTCTCTTCACTGCTGGTGTAGCTGATAAATCACCATCTCTCTTTATGTCACTCTTTGACGTCAGTAAAGCTGTTCAATTATTCGAATGGCCTTTCTTCCTTTAACAAGTTAAACTCCATCTCAAAGAATCTCCTAACTTTTTTCACTCGTTAGATGTAATTTTGTCTTATTTTAAGATTTAGGTTGCATCACGAACAAAAGTCTTGTGAATTTACTATGGTAAAAATTCTGGTATTTAATAAAGTCATTAAGTATGTAGTTATCGTAAGTAAACTGTTGAGTACCAGGCGAGTTGGCCGTGCGGTTAGGGTCGCGCCGCTGTGAGCTTAGATCCAGGAGATAGTGGGTTGGAATCCCACTGTCGGTAGTCCTGAATAGGGTTTTCCGTGGTTTCCCATTTTCACACCAGACAAATGCTGGGGCCGAACCTTAATTAAGGCCACGGCCGCCCCCTTCCAACTCCCAGCCCTTTCCTATCCCATCGTCGGCATAAGACCTATATGTGCCGGTGCGACGTAAAGCCATTAGCAAAATAATAATAATAATAATAATAATAATAATAATAATAATAATAATAATAATAATGGTTCATGTTTGTGGGTTACTGTAGTCACGACCTAGTTCGTGAACCATGGGCAACGGCTGAGTGGCCTAGTAAGTGGTCCTGAGAGTCGGGATACCAGTTGCTATGGAATGGGAGTGGGCATTTCGGACATATTCTGAGTCGTGGCCCTCCTTGTGCTCAGGCGGCTAGGACTATACAATTCACCGGTGGTCCATAACCCGTTAGAGGAGAGATCCTCACTTGGACTATGTGCAAGTAGGGCAGCATCCTGCTTCATGAATTTACCGAGCTCAGAACACTTTAAGCAAGCCTCGGACCTATGGGAGTAATAGAGTCCCACTCCCATTTGATAGGCGAGGGACTCCTTGGAAACAACTTGGTGAACGAAATGGAATTCGATGGGGTGCTATCAATATTAATGGGGCTTATGGAAGAAAGAAGGTAGAACTGGCTGAGTCAGCAAAGAGGATGCATCTGGATGTGCTAGGAGTAAGTGATATTCGGGTAAGGGGAGATAATGAGGAGATTATAAAGTGTACTTGACGGGTGTTAGAAAGGGAAGGGCAGAGTCTGGGGTAGGGCTCTTTATCAGGAATACCATTGCACGGAACATAGTTTCTGTTAGACACGTAAATGAGCGAATGATGTAGGTAGATTTGTCAGCGGGAGGAATTAGGACAAGAATTGTGTCCGTGTATTCACCATGTGAGGGTGCAGATGAGGATGAAGTTGACAAGTTTTATGAAGCATTGAGTGACATCGTGGTCAGGGTCAACAGCAAGGATAGAATAGTGCTAATGGGCGATTTCAGTGCGAGAGTTGGGAATAGAACTGAAGGATACGAAAGGGTGATTGGTAAATGTGGGGAAGATATGGAAGCTAATGGGAATGGGAAGCGTTTGCTGGACTTCTGTGCTAGTATGGGTTTAGCTGTTACGAATACATTCTTCAAGCATAAGGCTATTCACCGCTACACATGGGAGGCTAGGGGCACCAGATCCATAATAGACTATATCTTAACAGACTTTGAATTCAGGAAATCTGTTAGGAATGTACGAGTTTTTCGCGGATTTTTGGATGACACAGACCACTATCTGATCTGTAGTGAACTAAGTATCTCTAGGCCTAGGGTAGAGAAAGTGAAATCTGTCTGCAAACGAATAAGGGTAGAAAATCTCCAGGACGAGGAAATTAGACAGAAGTACATGGATATGATTAGTGAGAAGTTTCGAACAGCAGACAGTAAGCAGGTTCAGGATATAGAAGGTGAATGGGTGGCATACAGGGATGCTGTAGTAGAAACAGCAAGGGAATGCCTAGGAACAACTGTGTGTAAAGATGGGAAAAAGCGGACATCTTGGTGGAATGATGAAGTGAGAGCAGCCTGTAAACGTAAAAAGAAGGCTTATCAGAAACGGCTCCAAACAAGGGCCGAGGCAGACAGGGATTTGTACGTAGATGAAAGAAACAGAGCGAAACAAATAGTTGTTGATTCCAAAAAGAAGTCATGGGGAGATTTTGGTAATAACCTGGAAAGGCTAGGTCAAGCAGCAGGGAAACCTCTCTGGACAGTAATAACGAATCTTAGGAAGGGAGGGAAAAAGGAAATGAACAGTGTTTTGAGTAATTCAGGTGAACTCATAATAGATCCCAGGGAATCACTGGAGAGGTGGAGGGAATATTTTGAACATCTTCTCAATGTCAAAGGAAATCATCATGGTGGTGTTGCAAACAGCCAAGCTCATGGGGAGGAGGAAAATGATGTTGGTGAAATTATGCTTGAAGAAGTGGAAAGGATACTAAATAAACTCGATTGTCATAAGGCAGCAGGAATAGATGAAATTAGACCTGAAATGGTGAAGTATAGTGGGAAGGCAGGGATGAAATAGCTTCATAGAGTAGTAAAATTAGCGTGGAGTGTTGGTAAGGTATCTTCAGATTGGACAAAAGCAGTAATTGCACCTATCTATAAGCAAGGGAACAGGAA
This sequence comes from Anabrus simplex, assembly GCF_040414725.1. NCBI lineage: Eukaryota > Metazoa > Arthropoda > Insecta > Orthoptera > Tettigoniidae > Anabrus > Anabrus simplex. The sequence continues at coordinate 126,286,577 of NC_090269.1, forward strand.
GGATTGCAATAACTATCGAAGTATCTCATTGATTAGTATACCAGGCAAAGTATTCACTGGCAGCTTGGAGGGAGGGTGCGATCAGTCTTTGAGAGGAAGTTGGATAAAAACCAGTGTGGTTTCAGACCACAGAGAGGCTGTCAGGATCAGATTTTCAGTATGCGCCAGGTAATTGAAAAATGCTACGAGAGGAATAGGCAGTTGTGTTTATGTTTCGTAGATCTAGAGAAAGCATATGACAGGGTACCGAGGGAAAAGATGTTCGCTATACTGGGGGACTATGGAATTAAAGGTAGATTATTAAAATCAATCAAAGGCATTTATGTTGACAATTGGGCTTCAGTGAGAATTGATGGTAGAATGAGTTCTTGGTTCAGGGTACTTACAGGAGTTGGACAAGGCTGTAATCTTTCACCTTTGCTGTTTGTAGTTTATATGGATCATATGCTGAAAGGTATAAAATGGCAGGGAGGGATTCAGTTAGGTGGAAATGTAGTAAATAGTTTGGCCTATGCTGACGACTTGGTCTTAATGGCAGACTGTGCCGAAAGCCTGCAGTCTAACATCTTGGAACTTGAAAATAGGTGCAATGAGTATGGTATGAAAATTAGCCTCTCGAAGACTAAATTGATGTCAGTAGGTAAGAAATTCAACAGAATTGAATGTCAGATTGGTGATACAAAGCTAGAACAGGTCGCTAATTTCAATTATTTAGGTTGTGTTTTTTCCCAGGATGGTAATATAGTAAGCGAGATTGAATCAAGGTGTAGTAAAGCTAATGCAGTGAGCTCGCAGTTACGATCAGCAGTATTCTGTTAGAAGGAAGTCAGCTCCCAGACGAAACTATATTTACCTCGGTCTGTTTTCAGACCAACTTTGCATTACGGGAGCGAAAGCTGTTTGGACTCAGGATATCTTATTCATAAGTTAGAAGTAACAGACAAGAAAGTAGCGAGAATGATTGCTGGTACAAACAGGTGGGAACAATGGCAGGAGGGCACTCGGAATGATGAGATAAAGGCTAATTTAGGAATGAACTCGATGGATGAAGCTGTACGCATAAACCGGCTTCGGTAGTGGGGTCATGTGAGGCGAATGGAGGAGGATAGGTTACCTAGGAGAATAATGGACTTTGTTATGGAGGGTAAGAGAAGTAGAGGGAGAGCAAGACGACGATGGTTAGACTCTGTTTCTAACGATTTAAAGATAAGAGGTATAGAACTAAATGAGGCCACAATACTAGTTGCAAATCGAGGATTGTGGCGACGTTTAGTGAATTCTCAGAGGCTTGCAGACTGGACGCTGAAAGGCATACCAGTCTATAATGATAATGTATGTAATAATAATAATAATAATAATAATAATAATAATAATAATAATAATAATAATAATAATAATAATAATAATAATAATAATAATAATCTGTTGAGTAACCTAGTTTATACAGGAAAAATGAGGAAATAAGTATGTCAATAGATAATTATGTACGGAAGGAAAGAAGAAATGAAGGGAGAAGGAAAGGAGGAAGGAAGGAAGGACTCAGACTCAACGTTAATACGAATGCATACTCTAGTGGGTCATTGGACCTAATTCCAAAACATTGTGCCGCTGATACATAGCTATCCACAACTACATTTCAACTCTCCACAACCGCAATCACATTTCAATTTATCCGCATCCACGTCTCACCTTCTACCTTCTTTTAAACCTGAAGGAGTAGGATCAAAGTCACAACGACGCTGTTCAACGTCTCAAACTCCGACACCATCAAGTCTCTCGTACAAACTTCTCAGACAAACTATGTATCAACATCTCAAGGTTCTTACAGTACGTTAAAACAATCCAACATTAAGAATATTAGCTGGACGGATAGTGGGAATCATTGGATCTTTAAGGGGACTGACATTTTTTTACTGCCGTGGTTAGATGTACACGAACATATCCTTCAATTGAAGCACGGGAGGAAAGGAATGGAGAGAAACAACACTAGTCAGGAGAATGGAATTGGTATTCTTATCACTTTCTCGTTCTCTAATTTCTTAAGACACGCAGGATGTTTGAAAAGTGCAGGCATCTCTTAGAATGCGGTATAGGATGGAAATTCGATGATATCTCAACTGACAACTGACGTCTGGAAATATTTTCGTGGAAAAACCTGCTAGGCCCATCTTTCGTATGGCGTGGTGACTCAGTATAAGTTCCTGAAGAGTCTGGTCTTATCGTCCTGAATAATTTATCACACCGAAGGAGTTCACTGTTGATTCAGGTAGAAAGAATGTTCCTCATCAGACCAGTTATTTGATGTTTATTTGCTAGTCATGGTGTGAATTAAACTTATTCTTTAATCATTTCTTTTTAAAGTCTGACTAGGACCACTTTCTTGTAATGTTCCTGTCTCCTTTCAATCATCTTCCTGTCAAGAGACAGATGCTTCTCACATCAGTTCCCATGTTCTTCATGGAAAACGTTGTCTATAAACCACTGCCTGCTCCATGTGCATCCGACAGCATCGGATGCACATCGAGCAGGCAGTGCTACTAACACATTGGTTGCCGCCTGGCGGGCATGCGCGTCATGTCTTTCCTGCTCTATATGCCGCTGATGCGCATGTGCCGCATTGTATATGATCCAGTTTTGCTTGTCTTTACTGGTCGGCACACAGATTGGGCTTTGTTATTCTGTAACGGCATTCAGATTGACGTTCGAGTTACGTGTTCGGATTATTGGTTCGTGACCTGTTACTTTCATACGTGGTGTAATTACACTGGCCCTTCAAATTCCAACACAAAAAGTAAATTAAAAAAGCAAATTAATCCGGCAGCGAAGTAAATTTTGACACGAAAAGAACTGACTTTATTTAGTATAGTGCTCAGTTCCTTGAAAATCCAGAACTTTGTTTACAGCCTTGCATTTCGATTTTCCACTGGTGACTAAAATAATATTCATGGGTGCATCATAAAACAGTTAATGAAAGACATTCTTGGTGTGAAAGCTTATTGAATAACAATATAACATAATTTGTTGCAAGGGAATGCAAATGAAATGAAATGGCGTATGGCTTTTCGTGCCGGGAGTGTCCGAGGACATGTTCGGCTCGCCAGGTGCAGGTCTTTTGATCTGACGCCCGTAGCCGACCTGTGCGTCGTGATGAGGATGAAATGATGATGAAGATGACACATACACCCAGCCCCCGTGCCAGCGAAATTAACAAATGATGGTTAAAATTCCCGACGCTGCCGGGAATGGAACCCGGGGCCCCTGTGACCAAAGGCCAGCTCGATAACCATTAGCCACGTAGCCGGACAATAATAATAATAATAATAATAATAATAATAATAATAATAATAATAATAATAATAATAATAATAATAATTGTTACCGTGTTTTGGTGGTAGGTAGAGGTGAAAGAAGGTGCGGGCGTGAATGAGTCTCAAACTACGGAATCAAAGTTACTGTAAAATTTAACAAGGTTATATTTTCTTTTCAAAATTAAGTAATAACAAAGAACAGGCACTTAGTAGCCGAAACACAATTTGAAATGTACAATTACAGAGATTACAGAATTTGGGCTTCGAGCCCTGAGTTCACAATTCTTGGGCAACTAGCCCAACTTTCCGATATACAAATTTTAACCAAGGGGCAGAAGACCCCAATCAAACCCTGGAGCACTTGCTCCAAATTACACAGTAAAGCCTCCTCGAGGCATACAAAAATTGAATTCCAAAAGCGCAATCTGCTCTCAAAGTGTAAGCCAATCACAGGCCACACCAAACTTCACCTTCAAGCTGTCCTCACAGGACATATACACAGGGGTAAAATACCCAACCTACTGAGGTCTATTGAATGAAAAAGAAGGTTAATTAAATGACCTCTAAAATGACAATTTGGGAGGAGGCAAACTGGCACTCCTAGTACACTTTGATTAAGACCTACTTGGCACTAGGCCGTTAACACAAGGGCTAATCCCATTCTAAAGAGGTGACTTAAGAAGAGAACACATTGTTTTACGTTATCGAAGAATAGGTTGAGAAAACTAAGTTCACCTCACAACAATATGAGTGGGAGCTCGAGAGGGTTAGCACTCTCTATCCCAATATGAAGCTTTAAAAGAGAATATATAAAAGAGTAGTTACATTTAGGAAAAGGTTACATGGTAGAACGCTTAGAACCCGCCCCGAAAGTTAAACTGCTGAGCTAGCAAAGAAAGAAGTTATTAATCGGCCATTACCTTGTTGTTGACCGCTGCCGAAGAAAGAGGCGCTTCCCGCCCCCTGCTATGTACTTAACACACTGAAAGATGGAACAGAAGTGGCGCAGAGACCCAAAAATCAGCAGTTTATATCCTCTCGTGGAAGGTTCTCGGCGTTAGGGGAAAGAAAACACCCGCCCACAAATATTTTATTGGATAGGACCCCGCAACAGATTCAAGTTGGGGGAAGATACCCCTGATAGGTCAGAAATTAATTAAAGAAATTCGGGATTGGTTACATTCATAACAAGGGGAAGAAAGGGGTAAATATTGCCAACTTAAACAATGACAGAAAGAAATTTAACAAAGAACAAACTCTTGAAATTAAATTTTCTCCAACAAAATAGTTCTTTGACTCCGCACTAGGTTGCACTATTGTAGATCTTCAGTAGTGTCCTCTAGAAGAGAAAGTTCACACTTCTTACTTCAAGCGAAACAAAAACACATCAAAAATGACACAGTTCAAAACTCAAATTTTTCCACATGGTGACATCTTTTGAGAAAGTAAAGAATTAACAGCGTAGATAAAGTTCAGCCCTCCTCCAGCAGAGGAGTTCCAACAGGCGCACATTTTAAATTAACGGAGTGGAGGTGTACCGCCCGGTACAGACCTCCCCCCCCAAAAGTTCCTCCAGGGATTTCACATGAAGTCAGTTTGAAAACAAAAGTCCAAGTTTTGATGTTGATATTAAAATAATTTGCAGAAGTATTTGAGAAATTCTTAATTCAGTTCCAAAATTTTTGTTGTAATTGGTAACGTAAGGTTTTTATGTTTGTAGAAGGCGAATTTCTGAAGATAATCTTTTAAAATGTGATGAAAAATTTTGCAATGTCCACCAAATTTGTTGTTGAATTCCCAAGTGTAGTCATCTCTTATAGTGACTGTCCATGTAGTTGATGTAGGCTAAGTTGAATGGCCAGACCGGCCGTTGCAGCTTGCGTCCAAAGGAGGCCGCTCGGACCCCTCAAGTACCCTGAGATACCGCTCGCCCGCACTATGAGGGGAGCAGAGGTGTTGAAGTTCGCCGCGCCCGCGGTGAACATATACAGGCTGCGGGCAAGTAGCAGGTTGTGCGCCGCACATCAGCCTTGGCCGGGAGGAGAGCTCCGGCTCGCCGTGCACATGTCGTCCTCGCTGGAGAGGAGGGGGCCCATCCCCCTCCCCAGTTGCTGCACGGCGCTGCGCGGCTGCGGGGGCACTGAAACATAAAAACTCGGCGGCAGAATTGTGTTGGACCATCATGTTTCTTTGAGGGCACAGGCTTGGTGAGGAGGTCGAGGGGTCAGCGGCGTGCAGATATCCATGGCATTTACTCAAATTAAGCCACAGTGTGTATTGAAGCAGGAGACGGGAGCGTGGTAATGGCCGAGGCAAAGACAGAATGGCAGTTTAACGGATCGGGGAAGGTTTTACAAGAGGATTACATATAAGACCAAAATATTATAGAAAGGGCAGAAAGCCTTAAAGTTGAACTCAAAAAAAATATAACCTTCATATTCCTTTCAAATTATATGAAGCAAGTCGACACAAAATTTACACCGGTTTCACCTGGGACAGGTGAACCCTAAATATCCTCTCGGTGGCTGGATTGCTTACTAACAATGTAACCGGCGTGAGAAAATCGAGAATTATACAAGGCCCATGAAATCTGGGGGCAAGCTTGCCCGCGGGAACAAAATTCTTGACCATAACTTGGTCACCTACTTTCAAAGGGGTGGGTCTCCGTCCACGATCATACCTTTCCCTAACCTTTTCATGAGACACTTTAAGATTGGCTTTAGCCTTCTTCCAAAGATCTTTAATGTTATCCGGATCTATTGTCTCGGGTAGAATGTCACTCAGAGACCAGAGGTTAGAGAGCGGCGAGTTGGGAACAAACGTGAACATCAAAGAAGCTGGAGTAAACTTGTGAGATTCATGAACCGCCGAATTCAAAGCAAAAGCTAACCAATGCAGGGACGTGTCCCACCTGGAATGATCATCATGATGATAGGCAATCAGTGCGGACCTGAGATTACGATTAACCCGTTCAGCCAGAGATGGTTGAGGATAATACGCGGAAGTAGTTACATGAGAGATGGATAAGTCAAAGCAGAATTTACGAAATAAATTAGATGTAAAAGCCTTAGCATTATCGGATACAATATATTGGCACGGACCAAAAGAAGCAAAAATAGAATTTAGGCAAGTAATGGTGGACTGAGCGGTAGCCAGCTTAGTCGGAAATAACCAGGAAAATCTGGTAAAACCATCTACACATACAAAGATGAATTTGTTGGCATTTCCCTTCGACTGGGGGAAGGGTCCTACATAATCAATATACAGGCGTTCCATGGGGCGCGATGCTTGATGCGAAGACAAGAGGCCTACCTTGGTGGACATGGTTGGTTTACTAATCAAACAGGATTTACAAGCCTTTACTAGTTCACGGATTTCACCGTCCATACCTTTCCAGATGAGCATTTCACGAATCTTTTCACGAGTTTTAAAGATACCAAGATGCCCCCCTAATGGGGTCTCATGATAGTACTTGAAGATCATAGGCACAAGAACAGCTGGAACGACAACCTTCATCATCTTGTCATGCCTCGAAGGGCAACATAAAACACCATTCCTCAGAACATAAGGGACGACATGTTCCCCAGAAGAAAGGGTTTCCATTATCGGAGCCAGCGTCGGATCTTCACGTTGGTATTTCTCAATATCCCTAAAAAGCATGGGAGCATCTGTTAAAATGGCATTAACACCAGATAGTATGGACTCGGGAGGTGATGAACTGTCGACCGGTTCCTGGATCTCGACGTCGTTAGAAAACATACGGCTGAGTCCATCAGCAACAACATTTTCGGTACCTCTGATATGCCTGACGTCAAATTGGAAGGCAGAAATACGGATGGCCCAACGGGCTATACGACCAGTACGACGCGGCCTACCTAAGACCCAGCTTAAGGCTTGATTATCTGTCTCCAGGTCGAATTTAACATGTTCCAGGTAGAGACGGAACTTCTCTAAGGCGAATAAGACTGCCAAACCTTCGAGCTCATAGATGGAATACTTGGCTTCTTGAGCCGACAAAGTCCTAGACGCATAGGCGATGGGGCGCCTCCCTAGTTCAGTCTCTTGAAGAAGGACTGCAGCTACCGCTGACGACGACGCATCGGTTTGGACGATGAATTTCTTCGAGAAATCAGGCATAGCAAGTACAGGGGCATTACAAAGAGCTAATTTAAGGTCTTCAAAAGCGGCTTGTTGAGAAGGTCCCCACTCGAATTTGATGCCTTTCCTACGAAGAAGGTTTAAGGGCGCCGCTCTATTAGCAAAGTTAGGAATGAACTTTCTGAAGAAATTCACCATACCAATGAACCTGGCGATACCTTTAATGTCCTTGGGAGGTTTAAAATCACGGATGGCCTGTGTTCTAGAATGATCGACTGCTACACCATCGGGTGACACAATATGCCCTAGGAATGACATAGAGGGCTTAGCGAAGGCAACCTTGGACAACTTAACAGTTAACCCAGCCTTACGAAGGCGATCGAGAACTTCTCGCAGATGATCTAGATGCTCTTCAAAAGTCTCTGAAAATACGACGACATCATCCAAGTAGTGATAAAAGTATTCAAATTTGATGTCGGAGAAGACCCTATCTAGTAGCCTAGTGAGTACAGCTGCTCCCGTGGGGAGCCCGAAAGGCACGCGGTTGTATTCGTATAAGTTCCAGTCCGTGGCAAACGCTGTAAGATGTTTAGACTCTTCGGCAAGGGGAATTTGATTATAGGCCTGATTCAAGTCCAAGATAGTAAAGAACTTGGCCTTACGAAACCATGAAAAACAAGAGTGAAGGTCAGGAAGGGGCACAGATTGTAACACCACCTTCCGATTGAGAGCCCTGTAATCAATGACAGGCCTGAAGCCTCCTTGGGGTTTCGGGACTAGAAAAATAGGCGATGAATACGCCGACTTAGAGGGCCTAATAATACCATCCTTCAACATCTGATCGATAATTTCTTTCAGAGCCTTCATTTTAGGTGGAGATAGCCTATAAGGTGGAAAACGGACAGGAATCGAATCCGTGACCTCAATTTTGTATTCAATAAGGTCAGTAACACCAAGAGTATCAGAGAACACCTCGGGAAACGACTGACACAGTTTGCGAATACTATTAGCCTGCTCCTCAGGTAGATGTCTAAGGTCTAACAACATCTCATCCTGGGTAGGCGAAATAGAAGAACATGACACGGAATTACACTTTAATAGTGGTATTTTACAATTAGAAGCAAATTTGAATGTGCACGACCTAGACTGGAGATCGAGCACAAGACCCGTGTGAGAAATAAAGTCCGCTCCCAATATAATGGGGCTAGACAATTGCTTGGCCACAAACAATTTAACTTTCCATGTAAACTTAAAAACACGAATTTTGACCAGTAAGGAACCTAGAATTTCTAATGGAGATGAATTAGCCGAAACGTATTGAACAGGAGAAAAGACATAGTCAGGAAGTTTACAAACCGTTTTCAATTTAGAATACCATTCAGCCGAAATAATCGAACAAACACTGCCTGAATCTAAGAGAGCTGTTATAGGCTCGTTATTTAACTCAATCTTAAGAAAAGGAATAGGTGCGGGGGAATCCGCCGCAATCCTAAGGCACTCTTTGGGGCATTCAAAAGATGAATTTGAAAATTGCTCGTTCCCTGAATTTACAACCTGTTTACCCGGGGCTGAGTCTCGGGAAGATGGATTAGTCGACTCAGCCGAAGCCACTAGTCACTTTTTATTATTGGCATAGGTGGAATTTGCACCAGAAGTTGAGCAGGAGGGGGTGCTATTCGAGTTTGGGCAATTCTTGGCGATATGTGACAAAGCCCCACATTCAAAACAGCCTTGTGCTGAACCAGCTCCATTATTTGCCCTACTAGACTTGATCAGTGGACACTTATTGCGCAGATGGTCAGGCGACCCACAAGCATAACATTTACGGGGTGTGACTGGTCGGCGAGGTGGAGGCCGAGTATTACTAAACGAAGGAGGGGGTTCTTTCGCGACACGCAAAGAATCGGCGTATCTAACTCCTTCCGCTGAGACGGCCAATGCTTCAAGTTCAGAAAAAGTTTGCGGGCACGCCGCGAAACACAAATATGACCTGTAGGGTGGTGAAATCCCTTCCACAATAGCTTGTACAATTTGATCCTCAGGGAAGTGAAGAGCAAACACCCTGGTATAAAACTTAATGTCTTGTATGAAATCAGCCAAGTTTTCATCCAAGCGCTGTACCCGATAATAGTACTTCTGAATAAGGGAGGACCTAGCCCTAGCAGGGATGAAGTTAGCTAGCAAATGGGCATGGAAATCCTCAATAGATGATTGCTCGGCCATGGCTCTTACGATTTTATCAGAGAGAATACCAATAACATACGGATAGATAATTTGCAAAATTTGACATGGAGAAAGAGAAAACGCAAGGGCATGATCCTGAAATTCAACTAGAAATCTTAAAAAAGAAATTACATCACTGGTGGTATTAACGGAAAACTTAGAGATCCCTCTGAGCAACATTGCCAATGGATGAGGCAAGCTGCTAAACCCGGGTGACATAGTAGGTAAAGGTTTCAATGGCAAAGAAGTTCATTCAGAACGAATGTTACTCAACGATGCACGGCGTTCAGGCTCGTTGTCCAATGGGGCAGAGATAGTTTGAGCAGCAACGGTTATGCTATTAACTTCTCCCTTGGGAGGCGCTTCCTCACTACCTGCATTCACTATGGTGGGTTGATCAGATTTGGGAGGGACTTCCCCAGTCAACAATAAAGTGACCTTACTAGATAATTCGGAAATATTTTCCAGGAGCGTACTAGCTTCCTTCCTCTGAACGTCATTCAGTTTTAGAGACAACAGATCGTTAACCCTATTCGAAAAATGATATAGCCTGCCTTGCACACGCTTAATTTGATTAGGAGACGGATCATTTTCATCAAAAAAACTAACTATAGAAGCTAGCCCAGTAATATTCTCGACGATCGTGGAAAGAGAGTCATCAATTTCTTTCTCTCCCAAATTGGGGATGGAAATGGGCAAATCTAGGGACTCTCTAAGCTTGTTAGTGTCTACTGCAACCGTGCCTCCAGATTGTACATTTCTGATAGTTAATTCATAGATCAACTCCTCTTTGCGCAAATAATTAAGATGGAGAACATCGCGAGGGCCTGGCATGATGACAGAACAATTTAGAAAAACTCAAAAGATTCCAGCAACTGGGAAAATAGTTAGAGTTCGGATCAAAACAATGTTTAGCCGTCAAAAGGGGCTAAATTGAGACCCATTCAACCACGCTCTGCTACCACTTGTTACCGTGTTTTGGTGGTAGGTAGAGGTGAAAGAAGGTGCGGGCGTGAATGAGTCTCAAACTACGGAATCAAAGTTACTGTAAAATTTAACAAGGTTATATTTTCTTTTCAAAATTAAGTAATAACAAAGAACAGGCACTTAGTAGCCGAAACACAATTTGAAATGTACAATTACATAGATTACAGAATTTGGGCTTCGAGCCCTGAGTTCACAATTCTTGGGCAACTAGCCCAACTTTCCGATATACAAATTTTAACCAAGGGGCAGAAGACCCCAATCAAACCCTGGAGCACTTGCTCCAAATTACACAGTAAAGCCTCCTCGAGGCATACAAAAATTGAATTCCAAAAGCGCAATCTGCTCTCAAAGTGTAAGCCAATCACAGGCCACACCAAACTTCACCTTCAAGCTGTCCTCACAGGACATATACACAGGGGTAAAATACCCAACCTACTGAGGTCTATTGAATGAAAAAGAAGGTTAATTAAATGACCTCTAAAATGACAATTTGGGAGGAGGCAAACTGGCACTCCTAGTACACTTTGATTAAGACCTACTTGGCACTAGGCCGTTAACACAAGGGCTAATCCCATTCTAAAGAGGTGACTTAAGAAGAGAACACATTGTTTTACGTTATCGAAGAATAGGTTGAGAAAACTAAGTTCACCTCACAACAATATGAGTGGGAGCTCGAGAGGGTTAGCACTCTCTATCCCAATATGAAGCTTTAAAAGAGAATATATAAAAGAGTAGTTACATTTAGGAAAAGGTTACATGGTAGAACGCTTAGAACCCGCCCCGAAAGTTAAACTGCTGAGCTAGCAAAGAAAGAAGTTATTAATCGGCCATTACCTTGTTGTTGACCGCTGCCGAAGAAAGAGGCGCTTCCCGCCCCCTGCTATGTACTTAACACACTGAAAGATGGAACAGAAGTGGCGCAGAGACCCAAAAATCAGCAGTTTATATCCTCTCGTGGAAGGTTCTCGGCGTTAGGGGAAAGAAAACACCCGCCCACAAATATTTTATTGGATAGGACCCCGCAACAGATTCAAGTTGGGGGAAGATACCCCTGATAGGTCAGAAATTAATTAAAGAAATTCGGGATTGGTTACATTCATAACAAGGGGAAGAAAGGGGTAAATATTGCCAACTTAAACAATGACAGAAAGAAATTTAACAAAGAACAAACTCTTGAAATTAAATTTTCTCCAACAAAATAGTTCTTTGACTCCGCACTAGGTTGCACTATTGTAGATCTTCAGTAGTGTCCTCTAGAAGAGAAAGTTCACACTTCTTACTTCAAGCGAAACAAAAACACATCAAAAATGACACAGTTCAAAACTCAAATTTTTCCACATGGTGACATCTTTTGAGAAAGTAAAGAATTAACAGCGTAGATAAAGTTCAGCCCTCCTCCAGCAGAGGAGTTCCAACAGGCGCACATTTTAAATTAACGGAGTGGAGGTGTACCGCCCGGTACAATAATAATAATAATAATAATAATAAAACCGAGCTCGATAGCTGCTGTGCGGGAGATAATAGGTTCGAACCCCACTGTCGGCAGCCCTGAAGATGGTTTTCCGCGGTTACCCATTTTCACACCAGGCAAATGCTGGGGCTGTACCTTAATTAAGGCCACGGCCGCTCCTTCCCAGTCCTAACCCTTTCCTCTCCCATAAGATATATCTGTGTCAGTGTGACGTAAAGCCAATAGCATAATAATAATAATAATAATAATAATAATAATAATAATAATGGAATGTAAATATGCTACATTAATAAGACGCACAACGATGACACACATGTGCATCTACCGACCTATGATATTACATTGTACTTCATGGTCTTTCATGTGTATGTGTAAAAAAATCACGTGTTAATGTTTAATCTATCATCAACTACCGTCTAACTAATAGACAGTAAAAGGAAATATATCGGCTCCTGGGACGATTTACAGGTTTAACTAAGATGACGGTGAAACGTGTTAATAATGCACTTGCGACCTGGACGTTGCGTGGTACATTCAACGATCAACAATGGGGTAATATATGGGGTTATTACCGGAACTGTGTAATAAGTGTTAACCCATCTGCTCTAAGTTCGCCGTGCCAGAAGAAAACCAAAGGTGCTGATTTACAGTGACTTAATCCCCTCAATCTTATCATCATTTACATTGTATTGACCGACAATTATTAGTAGTTGAGTTATGCTCTGTCTCTCCTGCTACAACTCATATCCGCTAGATGGCATTACTGCCGCAATTAAAACACTAATCAGTTAACAACTGGTATACATATGATAGTAGCTCATAAAGCAGTGAATTGCTGAGTAAAACTTCCGCTGACTCTTCCGGAAATACAGGTGAGAGATCCAACATGTGCGTCATAGGGCTCTGCACAAGGCTGCCGAGTTAGAAACTTAGTCTTGTTAGTGGCAATACCACTGGGCTGGGTGCAAGCAAATGTGGTCTGAGGGTGTTAGTGGCATTCCCTGGAGTCTTTCAAACATTTGAATAAGTGACTGGGTGACAAAAAATAAGGTTACGGGTGCAGGCCACGACAATGTAAAACTGCGCGATTTTCTTATGTTCAAGGAAAAAAGCCTTTTGGGAACACATGATGCGGCCTCTATCGGAGACAGTATCAACCTTGTCTTCATGACAGATGACCCGATCTGGCCAAAAGCAAAAGGGAAAAATGGTCGCATCCTTCTATACAGTACAAATCTTACATCGGTGGTTTGGTGGGTCACTGGCAAGCACAAAGGAAGGATCTCTCTTCTATGCTACTTCAGGTATCGATTTAAGTGACTTTGATATGCCTTTTCGCCTGCAAAGCATAGCAAAAATAATACCAACTGCTGTTAAATTTGTAAACGAATTTCTGTATCTATTGCCATAATTACTGCACATGAAGAGATATTTAAAAAAGCGTCGTCAAATTCTGAGATGTGTAACAGGATGAGAGTATGATTACGGTACTCTTACAACTGATAACATATATTTGGGAAATTTTGATGCTGTGATGGAGGAAAGAATGAACGTAAGCTTGTGGTTTTAATGATGATGTGATCAGAGCAGGGTACTTCCGTTTATGCGTACAATCCAAACCACAGGGGTATGTTTATTATCGAGTGGGCTGAGTGGCTGAGAGAGTGGAACACAAGACTTTCTAGCCCAAGTTGGCGGGTTCGATCCCGGTACAGTGCAGTGATATTTCAAGGTGCTCAGCCTTGTGTTGGTAGATATGATGGCACATAAGAGAACTGCGAGTGTGTTGGCTGCGTACGGGTCGCGTAGGTATGAGCTTACATTAAGAAAATAGTGGGTTCGAATTCTGCAGTCCGCAGTCCTGAGTGATGCTTTCTCCGTGGTTCCCCATTTTCACAACAGGAAAATGCTGGGGCTGTTCCTTTATTAGGACCACAACCGCTACCATCTTTCCGCCACTGAAACCCTGCGATGTTTTAGTAGGACGTTGAACCTCTACAAACAGAAAAATAAACGTAAGTGTATTTCTTCTTCTTCTTCTTAATCTGTTTACCCTCGAGGGTTGGTTTTTCCCTCGGACTCGGCGAGAGATCACACCTCTACCGCATCAAGGACAGTGTCCTGGAGCGTGAAGCATTGAGTCGGGGGATACAACTGAGGAGGATGACCAGCACCTCGCCCAGGTGGCCTCACCTGCTATGCTGAACACGGGCCTTGTGGGGTGTGGGATAGACAAGGAAGAGGGAAGAAAGCGGCCGTGGCCTTAAGTTAGGTACCATCCCGACATTTACCTGGAGGTGAAGTGGGAAACCACGGAAAACCACTTCTAGTATGGTTGAGGTGGGAATCGAACCCACCTCTACTCATTTGACCTCCCGAAGCTGAGTGGACCCCGTTTCAGCCTTCGTACCACTTTTCAAATTTCGTGGCAGAGCCGGGAATCGAACCCGTTACTCCGTGGGTGGCAGGTAATCACACTAACCACTACACCACAGAGGCGGAAGTGTATTTCTGTGGAACAAAATTCTGGGACCTGAGCGACTCCAAAACCAATACAAGTAGTTACAAGGACATAAACCAATTACATTATTATTACATTATTACTTTTGCATTCACAACTCCTACATGCTCCATCGGTCAGAATTATAATCGCGCCCACCTTAGTGCAAATCCAGTGACCTTTACACTAGCACTGTTACGCCCTCCAGAAAACAATGAGAGCCCATTTGTCTTCCGCAAAAGTTCTTTGGGTACAAACGTAGGGGGACCATTCCACTGGAGTCTATTTTACCATGTGAACAAAGCACAATCTTTAGTTCAGCGATTGTAAACTGCGCGGTGTTATTACAAAGGGCATAGCACAAATGAGCAGGTCAGATGAAATCTGTCTCCGATGATGGTGTACATGCTATAGCATGCGTTAGTGTAGGCCTGTATTCAGTAGGCGAAGAATTCGATTCTCTCAGTCTGCAAACTTAGACTTGATATATTTGTGTTTCCTGTCTACTCCAGGCAAAATAGCAACTGAATTACGATATACTGCAGGATTTTATTTTAGTTCTCTTACAACTGTACTGAAACAGTATTTACGACAAATCTGTTGTCAAAATTTATCATTATTATTAATAATAATGCATTTCGAGCCACAATGCATGAAGAACAGAAACAAGATTAGGTTTTAACCTGCCAGTAAGTTCTGTGAATTGTTATCTGGGTAGAATTCGAACCACAGTAGCTTAACTTCAGGTTTATGAAATATTACGTACATTGCGATTATAATTGTACCAGTCTTGGTCAGACTACGTCAGACCACGCTGTTACAACTTCCGATATCAGGAAACATGACTTATTTTATAGAATTTTCTTGATTCTTAGAGCAACATCTAGCTAGGTACCATTATCAAGCACTAGCCATAGTGTGCGTCTTCTATCGGATGCCCGCGTAGGTGATTAAGGTAAGTGGTGAAAAGCAGTTAGAATCGCGACTGTTAACTTCCCAATCCTATCAGTGTATCTTAAGTACGGATCTAATAGCCCTTGTAACGAATACTCCCATGGATAGAGCCCTGCACGGGTGCGGATTTATCGGCGGATATCCGCGAAGGTAGTGTCTTGGCGCATACAAACTGTATTATTGTAGTGCGGATAATTTTGCTGGTAATTTCTAAATAATGATGTTTATTGATTTTCACTCAGGTATACCGTTATTTTTGCTTGTGATTAGGCGACCCTTGACATTGGTATGGGAGAATGGTGATATATAAAGAGCCTTAAGACCATAAAGACGTAAATATGACCTGAGCCTAACTGACTCCTACCCGCAATTAATAGAAAGGAGGAACAGAAGTCAATACGTCGGTAGTTATCGCAAAAGAAAATCTCTCATAAACCTGTGACTGTAGGGGTTCTGGTGCCAGGTGTCGGGCCTATTTTATTATGGTAACACATCTATCCGTTTCAATACATTGGGTGTAATATATTGTAGTTAAATATTTACAATATCTGCGGATATCAATTCGCGATGCGGATGTGGATATTATTTCGAATATCCGCGCAGGCCTCTACACATGGACCAGTGCTAGCTCCACGGCTAAATGGCTAGCATTCTGGCTTTTGGTCCAGGGCGTCCCGGTTCGATTCCAGGCTGGGTCGGGGATTTTAATTAGCTAATTCGTCTTACTCAGACACTGGATGTGCGTGCCCTGTTCATCATTAGACATCCCAGACATGCGGCTCACCTGCGCCAGGCCTCTCTGGAAACCATACGCTCTTATTATTATTACTATTAATATTATTATTATGGACCAGTGTATCAGGTACCAATGGTTATCAGAATATCTGTGGTCTGGAGGAATGACAAGATAAAGAATACAGTTATCTAATTCACCAGGCCCTCCTTGTCAGTTTTTAGAGAGAGGCTTTTTCCACTCGACGAGGATAAGTCCGCTAGACCGCATATCACACTCATGACCCGCTTTGGAACCGACAATACATTCAAGTATCTCGACCGATAACCTTCCTAAAAACGCATGATGCATGCAGGATCAAAATGCGATATTCCTTCTCTCTTTCTGCCAAATAAGTATTCTGTAATATTATCATTAACAAAGGCAGGACAAGCGAAATTAAAGAATATATAAAACTCTAAACATTTCCCTTACTATTTCATGGATTAATCCCCTCCAACCGGGTATTAGAAAACGCTTCTCCTGCGGGAGCCAGACTATGTCGCTCTTTAAAGATATTTGCTAGCAATTAGACAAAAATGTTTAAGTTGATGTTATTGTAACTGAATTTTGCTGTAGTACCGCATGACATTCCGGTCCGAAAATTGGTGGAAACAAACATTGGTAAAAGGGTGGTTCTGTGGATCCGGAATATTTTGACAGACCGCACGCAGAGGGTAAATGTGGGAAGTAAATACTCCGACGAAGTTTCCATAACGTCGGCAGTAGTACAGGGTAGTGTTATAGGGCCACTCCTATTTATGGCGTTCATCAACGATCTGCCGAACGAAATTCGAAATGAATGCATATTGTTTGTGGATAACAGGTTACTACAAGCCGATATACTCCATAAGTGGGCACTCGATAACAAAATGAAAATAAATTCTCTAAAATGCATTCTCATAATAATGGGAAAGAAACTTAGGCAAGGAGACTTTCAATATTGTCTTGGATCGGACGCTCTGGTTGAGAGTGACTCATGCAAGTACCTATAAATCCAAGTAAAGAGAGATATAAAATGGGACACACTCGTAGAAAGTGTGATTGCCAAAGCGTACAAGTCCTTACACTTCGTAAGAGGGTGCTAAAGGGCAACAGTACTCAGGTGAAGGGCTATATGTCACTTATTAGGCTAGTACTGGAACCTGGAGCAGCCGTATGAGATCCATGGCAAACAGGACATTAAGGAACTTCACATGGTACAGCGAAAGGCTTTAAGATTCGTGCTTAATGATTTCAATCCTAGAAGTAGTATGACAAGATTGATATAAAAATGTTGGGTGGGAGACACTAGGGACTGGAAGGAAACGAACAGCTTGGGGAGAGTTGAACAGTCGACTAGAAAACCCTTGTTACTTAACTAGGACAGATCATCCACATAAGGTAAAAGGTAGATCGCAGAAAGCTAACTACGGTAAATATTCGTTTGTAAATCGAGGAATTGATAATAAAACTCGTGTCCTCATCCCGAGGTGGTGCAGCTCTTTTTAGGCATACCCCCATTGAAGGTGAGCTGCATGTACCATTTCAACCACATACCAGCCCTCCTGCCAGTTTTAAATTTCTGACAGTACCGGGAATCGAACCCGGGCCCCAGAGGACGGCAGCTAATAACACTGACTGGAATACATTATCTGCAGCTGTCTTACAGACTGATTCCGAAAAATTTAATATCGATGGCTTAGAATGAAAACCTCGTATCTCACAAAGTTCTTCCTATCCATTATTTTCCTTAAGACTGGTCACGCCTCACAGCCACACATGAATATGCAGTCCATCAGAACAATGTTCGTTGTGTTCTTTATTCCTATGCCGACGTGAAGGAAAATGGACCTTACCGTACCAAAATATAGGAAAGTATGTCTGCGTCACATATTTACTAACTCCTAGAGTATAATTTTTATAAGGTTCATTATATATATATATTATAATATAATAATAATAATAATATTAATAATAATAATAATAATAATAATAATAATAATAATAATAATAATAATAATAATAATAATGTATGATGATACTGGATACTGGATTTGGAATGCTAAATCAGTAGTATTTCTTGTAATATTTTCTTTCTAGGGAATAATAATAACAATAAAAATTTCCGTGATAAATTTCGTTTTCATTGCATATAACATCGGAAATTCAATTTTCTATAATTATGGTCATGTATCACATATCGTTAGAACCGGGATAAACGAAGTTACCGACAATACTGACAATTACGTATTGGATCTTCCCCTAAACTGCTACTTCATCCATCGTGGATGGCATTATTTATAGCCTAGATTGTAGTGCTTTCTCCCATGATTTTAAATAACGATTTTCATTATATTCTGTTCAGCTGTTTCCTCGTGGTGCTTGTGCACACACAAATACATACATACATACACACACACACACACATACGTACTGTACAGACAGACAGACAGACAGACAGACAGACAGACAGACAGACAGACAGACAGACAGACAGACAGACAGACAGACAGACATTCGCCTCCTTAGCGTAATGGTCAGCACTGCTAGCTGCCGTTCTTGGAGGCCTCGGTTCGGTTCCCTGTACTGCCAGACATTTAAGAATGCCAGAAGGACTAATATCTAGTTGAAAGCTCACCTGCACCCGACGTGTTCCTGAAAACAGCTGTACCACCTCGGTATGAGGACACGTTTGTTCTCTTTAGACAGAGAGATAGGCAAACATGACAAAAATTTAAAATAAATCAAATTTCTTTAATCTGAACGTAACGCACAACATTTTCGTGTTTTCCTACCGCTTTTTCCACACCTGTAGGGTCGCATAGCACATGTGGATTTTGCCATGTTTTACGGCCGAGTGCTCTTCCTTCCGCCAACCCTGTATGAAGGGATGTAATCACTATCGCATGTTTCTGTGGTGGTTGGTAGTGTGGTATGTTGTCTGAATATGAAAATGAGAGTGTTGCGACGGGCACAAACACCCAGTCCCCGAGCCAGAAGAATTAATCAGAAGTGATTAAACTCACCCACCTGGCCAGGGATCGAACTCGGGACCCTGTGAACCGAAGGCCAATACGCTGACCAATCACCCAATCAGTCGGACGTAACCCACGCCATCATTTTTGCTTAGATACTCTCAACAAATTACAGGCATAATTCTTATTTTATTTATGCAGAAGATGATGTGTTGAAAGACGTCGATAGACATGAACGCCTTCCTAATTGGTTAGGGAGGGAGTGTCGCATGTGGACGAATTGAATAGAACCCAGGTGTGTGTGGAGCTCAAGATTTGTAGCGTTAATAAACATGGCATTCTGGACATGGCCACCTGAGGTTAAACGTCACTGAGTGCTAATTACCGCCTCAATTAACCGGCCTCCTGATACCACGAGAGAGAGAAAATAACTCCAATTAGTTATTATTGTTGGTAATGTATTCATTACCTCTAGGGAGACCCGGGAAATAATCTACCTCATTTATAATAATATCTAACGTTCATGAATGTAATATTAGAATAAACACTTTACCCGCAGCGTATTAATAGATGTTTACGAGCAAATGTGATATTCCCGTATTCTATTTTTTGTGTGTTGCTTTACGCTGGAGAGAATTCTGGCGTACAATATTCATCTATAGTATCGGCATCGTACTTACAAAATAATAAATGTTTTAAAATCGTAATAATTTATAGATAACGCATGCGACGACTGTGCTCAATATCTCACTGAAAAGCGGAAGAACCGCTGTACCTAGTAACAGGAACCCGATCGAGTTATGACGTCATCGCGTGATGCAATAACGCGGCCATCTTGATGTATTAGCCAACGGCCGTAGCCGTGTTGAAACACCGGATCCCGTGAGATCTCCGAAGTTAAGCAACATTGGGCGTGGTCAGGAGTTGGATGGGTTGCCACGCGCTGTTGGTTGGGGGTAAGGGAATGTAGGAGCGGAAAGGAACTGGCCACCCTAGCGCACGTAAACTCCGGCTCAGAAATACCTCTGCGGAGGTTCGGACCTGCCTTCGGGCAGAATAACCCTTACCTACCTTGATGTATTAAAATCACCGTGCCGTGAGCCTAACAGTTACTGTAGTTCTGAACTCCGGCGTGGTAGCACCTCATATGAGGCGATGTTTAATTCATCTTAGTGTGTTCTACCCCTATCCAGCAAAGAATTCAAATAACGAATATCTGAGAAAATTGTGCTTTGTCGAAGTCCTAAAATTATTTTCTTGCGTAAAATATTGCGGCATATAAAAAATTAATTGCTTCAAAATGATCGAAAAAGCATTAGAGAGAATATGAATGACTTACCAGAATTTCAGAAAGTGTAAAATCACTAATGTTGAGCATCAAAACGCTTATAGGGTGTGTCTCAGAATTAAATTGACAGAGCGTAATGAGGCGTATTCCATGCTTTTGGAGCTCCGCCCAAGCACGTTTACTGCCCAATGTGTAAAATGATTTGGAACTCATGTTCTTGATGATGTGTAATTTTTTTAATTAAATAAAGTGTCAACAATAAAATTTGAGACCCTTGCTTACAAGAATCATTATTTCGGCAGTACGTATCACGTGGTACACATTTTACGTCAAAATATGAGCGTGTGATCCCAACGCAGTCATTTTCAGATATTCACTCTCTCTTTACTCTGACCACATGGGACTGAATTTAGTGCAGTGGCGGCTGATGGTTTAAAAGTTCAGTGGTGCACAAGTTTTACCATTGATATAATATGATTACAGGATAATTTTCAAATCTAGATACATCAACAATACTTTTTTATTATTAAAATAAAACAAACATTTTACATTTCTATTTTCAGGAATATTACTATAACGCATTAACATTTTTTTCATTTAAAAACTCTTTTACCATCCTGAAATGAGACACTTTGAGGTAGCCTAATTCCGGTATTGAAAAAATATCCTTTTGTAATGTATCTGGTTTCGAAATTAAACGTCGCGTGGGCCTTCCTATTCGTTTCACCTGGGATTTTTCCTCGGCAGTCCGTTGCGGAAAGAACCTAGACATTAAAGACTGCACCGAACTCATGATCTGGCAACACGAATGTTTACACAATGAAATCAATAAGCTACTTAGCTTGTATGCACATAACAAAGCTCACGACCATACTGAAAGAAATGGCGATGTTTATTATCAAATTTAGAGACATTAGTTATATATCCACTCACGGCCGACTTAATGCGTCGCTCTAGCCAGGACGAATAGCTCTAGCTAGCTCCTTACGGAGCGCAGCGAGGGATCCTACCAGCCGTGATCCAGCAGACTAACTTCCATCCGGTGTCGCTAGATGACACTCCTCTTCTATAACAGAATCTCACACTGAGCAGCAACGGTCTCTAGCGACTTCGCTCTTAGCCTACAAGCTTCGCTAGTAGTTGGCTACGTAGGAGCACGGCCGATTTGATGCGTCGCTCTAGGTAGCACCTTAGCGCAGCAAGGGATCCAGTCGGCCGTGGTAGGAGGAGCCAGGTTGATAAACCTCTATTTAAGCAATGTATAAGAAGCCACGCCTATGTTTTCCTCTCCCTGCGCACCCCTAAAAACACACTTCTAGCAGCCCCGCGCACCCCTCGAGCAGCCCAGGTTTCATCCTACCACAGGTTGACTTCCCGCTGCAAACTTTTCGGCTCCTGCAGTGAACATCTAAGAGTACCGGCTTGTAAAGTACCCTGTTGTCAATATTTGCTCTTTCAAGCTCTTGTTGAATGAAAATACAGTAGTTGAGTAATCCAAATGATAAAACTTTACCTAAAGTAAACATAAACATTTAATGGGGGTAGCGCAAACCTGCAACCTTATGGAGAAACCGCCCCTGATTTAGTGAATTATGGATGACGTTTTCAAAACCTTTGTTAGGCGGCAAATGTATCTTTATCTGTTGTTTCATTTCAGCGGTAATCCAGTCAGGTGAGAAGTTAAACAATACAAGACCAGTGGACCCTTTCCGTTTTTCAACTATAGTCAAGCGAGGCTGTGTCATTGCTCCAACATTGTTCTCAGTATGTGTTGGATGATAAACTGCCATCAGATCTAGAACGTGTGTATAGAACTGATGGAAATCTGTTTGAAATTAACAGACTGCGGACTAAGACCAAGGTGTCCTCAGTGTCAGTTATAGGGCTTCAGTACACAGATGGCAATTTTATTTTAGCCAACACAGAGGAAGATCTGCAGTCAATCCAAAATGCTTTTTAATCAAGCATATGAAAGTATCGGACTGGAAATGAAATTTAATAAGACTAAGGACCTCTACCAGCCGACACCAAATTCCAATTAGAGAACTCCGCCTACTACAATCAATGCCAAGTCTCTGCAGAACATAAATCATTCTCCTTACCTTGAAAGTCACCTCTCAACGTGTGCAAACACTGTTGCAGAAATCCAATATCGCTTAAGATGTGCTAGTGTGGCTTTCGGTCGTGTCCTAAAAAGAGTGTTTGACAATCATGATATCAGCGTCAGAACCAAACTCTACGTTTACAATACTGTTCTAATCTCTACTGTTATCTATGGTTGCGAGACCAGTACAACTTACGGGAGAAACCTAAAATGCCTGGAAAAATACCATCAACGATGCTTGCGGAGAATACTGGAAGTTAAATGACAAGATCGTCGAACGAACATTAGTATCCCCGACGGAGCCAACACTACAAGCATAGAGGCAAAGATCTTCATCTTCTGCTTCCTTTATTAATGGGGTCTCTTTAAAAAGTTCCTTTCAGCGTTGACCTCGAAGATCTTATGCTACCATGGGCTTTCCTTCATCTCCACCTAGCTATAACTGCTCCCTTCATAAAGTTGCAGGTCCTCCTTATTGGGTCTTTTCGGATGTTTCTTCTCTCTACAACAGGTAGTCCCAGTGCAGAGATTATGATTCTTCTCAGCGCCTCACATTCTTCCGCATCGTTACATTTCCTACATACATTACCTCATATTACTCCAATTCTATGTAGGTGCTTTTTAAGATGGCAGTCTCCAGTCAGCAGTCCTACTACTCATCTTATATTTTCTCTGCTGAGTTTCAGCAGTTCCTTAACATGCTTCTTGTTTGGGTTCTTTATTAGTTCTTTCGCAAGCATGCATCCTGGAGTACGTTTCCAGTTCTCCATTTGTTTCTTCTGTACCCATTTACATATGTAAAGTCGGGCTTGTCTATAAAAGATCCCACGTACTGTTTCTGGGCCCACAAAAGGTGTTTCTGACCCTTTACTTGCCAGTTTATCTGCTTTTTCATTACCTTCTATGCCTGCATGCCCACGTACCCATATTATTTTAACAACAATGTACTCTGGGAGCTTCAGGAGACGTGTATGTCAATACCAAACAATTTTGGATGTAACCCGGGCAGCTTTAAGTGGCTTAATGGCTATTTGGCTATCTGTAA
This sequence comes from Anabrus simplex, assembly GCF_040414725.1. Lineage (NCBI taxonomy): Eukaryota > Metazoa > Arthropoda > Insecta > Orthoptera > Tettigoniidae > Anabrus > Anabrus simplex. The sequence continues at coordinate 126,310,284 of NC_090269.1, forward strand.
ATATTCCCGTTCTATTCCCTCAGCCTCAGGAAAATAACAAGCTAGCAATACCTCCAGCGTCTCACTTCCCGTCTGAGTGTATGTTCCATCGGTTTTTTTCCAGTGTTCCCACTTGATTTATATGTACCTTTTTAAGAACATTCTGGAGCCTTGCTGCTTCAGTGTTTGATTCCAATTTCTTGCGAAACAGTCTTCAAGTGTTTCTTTTTTCTCTCCGTATCTCTAGGCTATACTCAGTGAGTTTCCTATGATATACGTCCCTCATGCTATATCTTCATGATTTTTTATACAATGTTCTAACCTCTTTCTTCATTTTGGCTAGGTTGTTATTCCACCACCTAATATTTCTGGCGGTTTTATTTTCTCTAAGGGGACAGTTGTCATGGTATGAGGCTAAAATGGCCTCTTCTAATTGTTCCACTGCCTCATCAAAATTCCCTACGTCCCCTTACATTCGTTTGGATATCTTGTACAGCCTGCCCTAGAACTTCTCCGTATCCATCCAAGTTCGTTCTTTTAGGATCTCTGTACAATTCAATATAATATTGCCTCTCATCTATCACAAATTGGATATGCTGGTGGTCTGCCAAGGATGGCTCCTCCAGCACCTTCCACCAATCGGGGCTATATGCGTGGTGCTCAATGTGATATCCATTACCTCTCGAAAATTCTTATTTATGAATGTCGGTTTATTCCTGGGATTAATGTTGTCAAATCTGATATAATAACAAACTCCAGTGAAGACTCACACCTTGCATTGCAGTTGGTACTGCCCTATGCAGTGTGATGTGCCTTTGCATCTGCTCCGAGTACTAGGTGTTCACTTTCCCTCTTTGCTTTGCAAATCAGTTCTTCAACGTCTTCCGATGGAGGCGGGTCCGCTGAGTCGTATGGAAGGTTCGCAGAGCCTATTGTTGTTTCTTACTGCCACTAAATCCCTGTAATAGAAGACATTTTAATTTTCTGCTCACAAGTAAACATGTTCTGGGCATATTCCATGTAGTATCGTACATTAGCTTACCTCCAGATTCCGCCAGTCCTGCTACTCTGCCCTTAACTACCCATGACTGTTGTATAATAGCCACATCCACAGTTTAGGACTTGAAAACTTCCTGACGAAATTGGCAACAGCTGATTTTTTATGTTGAAGGTTGGCCTGAACAATTTTCAGCACCATCGTTGCCAACGCTAGGTTTTGTTTTTCCTTTAATTACTTGAAATTGGATCTGCCCAAGTCCAATCTTGGCACAAAGACGTCTCTTCTTGAGCTCTTCAAAATATCTGTCATTAAGGGCCAAAACAATTGTCCTTCCTGTGTCATCGGTAGTTGTCGCATTCAGCACTCTCCACTCTTTCGTCGGAAGTTTGGTGTCATGCTGATGTATTCTGACAAGAACATCTTCAACCTTCATCTTGTCAAATGGAGGTGGAAACTTGGTGATGATCTTTGTAATATTCAGCACATTCTTGGCTTCTGCCACCTCTAAATTCTCCCCTTTCCAAGGATTGCAATTGGCTATTGTCTGTTCTGGATTTGCACAGATCAGTACCATTGCTCTACTTTCCAGCCTTGGAGACTCAAGAAAGCCTGGAAGACATCCGTTCGACAGCGGTTTTATCCGCGCTTTCAGAACAGATGAGAGCTCTTTCACGTCTTCTTCCTTCAGTTTCCTATCTGGAAAGGTTTTAGGTATTATGGCTTCCTTGATTGAAGTAAGTCTTTCCGAAAAGGACATGGCCATTTCTTCTTTCTGCTTCTTGGCGGGCGGTTCTGTTACCGAACTTGATGGCGTACTATCCTCCAACCTTAGCCTTTTTGGTGTTGTCTCAGGAATAACCTCTCGCCGATCCCTGTTCCTTGGCTTCTTCTCCTTCGAAGTTTCAGCCGCTATTTTGGCTTCTTTCCTCGCTCTCTTACTTTCCTTACAGTATGCACTGTTGCAAGGTGGTCTGTCAATATGTAATCTGTTGATTTTCGATGCAGAAATCTTCAGTTATGTCTCTACGGGCGTTCCTGATTTGCTTGTGGTAGCAGTCTGCTCTACTGGAGCTTCTGTTGCCATTTCTTGATTTGTTTTGGCGACAGCCTGCCCTGTGGGGACTTCTGTTTCACTTTTTCCATCTTGGGCTTGCTCCTGGATCTGCTCTGCTGGAGCTTCCCGGAAGCTTGTAGTATAATTTATTTTTCAACAGTGCTGGAGAAAATATCAGCTCAGGAGAGAGCAAACTGCTTCACACTCCACAATACTGTAGTGTGTTCACGGGGATATTTTTCACCAGTTAATAGATAATTATGGCAACAGTGTAATTTCTTTGAACCGCCTGATTTAGAGACTAAAACTATAGTCAACCTGCGGCACTGCACTGTCGAACTCTGGCATTCTCGTTTCGTAATAAGACGTGAAAAGGATGCGAGCAATATTTAACAAAGTGTATGTGTGTGTTGCTGCCATTGGAACACACGACGAAATACAGAGAAGGGCGTAATAGCCGAGTGGTGTTGTAACTGCCTAGTCATCAATGTTGGAATTATGCCTGGTGCAATTAAATGAAAATTCACTTCCTTATGGTTTAGTTTAACTATTCTTAGTGTTATTGGAGACGCCGAGGTGCCAGAATTTTTTCCCATAGGAGTTCCTTTATGTGCCGATAAACCTACTGGGAAGAAGTTAATTTTTCATTTCATTCTCCGTTTAACTTCGAGGGTTGGGTTTTCTTCCGCAGTCAGCGGGTTTCCACCTCTACCACCTCAAGGGCAGTGTCCTGGAGAGTGGGAGTTTGGGTCGGGAATACAAATCGGGAGGGGGACAAGTCCTTCGTCTAGGCGGCCTCAGCTGCTGTGCTGAATAGGAGCCATGTGAGGGGATGGGAAGATCGGAAAGGATAGGCAAGGTAGAGGGAAGGAAGTGGCCGTGGCCTTAAGTTAGGTACGTCCCGGCGTTTTCCTGGAGGAGAAGTGGGAAACCACGGAAAGCCATTTCGACAATGGCTGAGGGGGAAATCGACAAGCCCCCGTTCTCTACCTCTACCCTCCAGAGGCTGAATGGATCCCCTTCCAGTCTTCATACAATTCTTCTAATTTCGTGACAGAACCGGGAATCGACCCCAGGCCTCCAGGGATGGCAACTAATCACACTAACCACTGCACCACAGAGGTGAACCCACAATTAATATTTATTAATAGTTGTCAGTTTGAGTTGAATAATAGTCTGTTTTGTTACCTTATGAACAGAAAAAAGTTTGTCCACTGAAAATAGGAATAAAGTTTTAAACCCGTAGATAGCGTTATTACTTTCTTTACGCCAAGTTGCCTTTTGGGTGACAAAGTACCTTAGTCGGCAATTGGAAACTCCGGATAGAAATTTCAGATTTTCGAGCATGCCTCCCAATTCAATATGGACTAGGCCCAATTGTTTGTTCGATACAGTGTTTAAATAGGTTGAATCTACTCAATGTGAAAATTTTCCATATGACGATAGTGAAATCTGCATGTTACTTTCTAACTTCCCAGCGAAACTGCAAAGTATAAATTATTTCAAACCTAGTTCGTGTTTCACGACAAACCGGCCCTCTCTTACGTAACAATGAAATGTAGCTCTGAATTTGGAGGAGAAAATTATTCCTGTCTCGTAGAGATTGACGGCTGGGTGATATTTATGTGTTCCAGTTAGCAGCAAGAATAAAGAGCCGACCACATTACGAAATAACCATCATATCTCTTTCAGCCCATGAATAATGTACAGACAGCTCGCCAGTGGCCTTTTACCCGACTGCAGATCTGCTTTATCAATACCCAGTGAAAGGAATTGATTCGTCGCGATTCGGCTGCTGATGAAAGAAAGATTTGCGTTAGCCTATACTTAGCGATAGTGAGGCTCGAGAGGTCAGCATGAGTTAACAATTTCACTTTTTAACCATTCGTTCCTTCGTTCATTCACACCTTCTACCTGTCATTGTCTCAAGCACGTATTTACTCAGATTTTCTCTTTTGATACTGTCCTAATTGTGATAGGGGCTGCCTGACCGAGGTGGTAAACGCGTTCTCGGTTTGCCCGGAAGGACGTGGGTTCGATTCCCGGTCAGGAAATCGAAAAATTTAAGAAATGAGATTTCCACTTCCGGGGGTGCACATGGCCCTGAGGTTCACTCATCCTACATCAAAAATGAGTACCAGGTTAATTCCTGGAGGTTACGGATAGTGGAAGCCTTTACCTTCCACCCTTCCAAGTGCCTTCAATGGCCTGTACGGATATGACTCGACTTTAATAATTGTGATACCATATTCAATGTCCTAGCGAACAGAACTAAATTCCTGAATAGTTCTGGATTATACATTCTATAATAATATATAAATTATTTCAGAAATATATTTAAACTAGCTGATGTACCCGTGCTTCGCTACGGAATTCTAACTTTTATACATAATTCTAGGTTAGGTAGTGTAAACGTTGTGAGCAAGATTATATTAAGTTGCATAGCTCTTAACGTTGCCCTAGAAGCACGACGGGCAAGTCACCAACGTATTTTCTCATATCAAGACTGGGTTAGGGAATTTTCATTGTAATGGTAGGCCACCTTGCCTACCGTCGGTCACAATCAGGTTGGGGAGTTTTCATTATGATGGAAGACACTCACTCTCAGCCTGCCTTTATAGATTCTCAGAAAGGCTCTCTTAGTGGTTTTCCCAACTGAAATGAACATGGGTCATTACAATGACGTCGGTAGGAATGGTGCGATTAAAAGCAATGCCCTCATATGAAATACTCGATCAAATGAAAAACCACACATTTTTTCACTTTTAACGAAAGTACTATGCTGCCGAACTAACAGTCCAAAGCTACAGAGCTGGAATGACCAAGACGCAGACATCCGTGACACTGCTCATTCAAAACAGCGCGTCAGAGCAGGTATCGAATAGCTTGCATACTATGATGAACCAGTGTGTTAAGTACCAGCAGTATCAGAAAATGTATGAACCAGAGGATTGGCATGCTAAAGAAGAAAGTTATCTAATTCCTCAGCTATTTCCGAAAATATTCAGTTAGGCTGTTATACTCGGTACGCAGCAGTAATCCCATCTATCGGAGTTGAATGTCAGCATAAGAGACAAAGAACATTACAACAAACAACGGTCAGTGTAATGTTATTGTTGATCTATGTTACGCGCTTTCGATATTGTAGGCCGTCACGTCATTAATTGTCTTCTGGTTCTGAAATACCACTCTTATCATAGTCGATACGGTAAAACTGAATAAAACATAAATGATCGGAAATTATATTCTCTATAACTTTTGTTATGTAGTACTTTTCCATAGGACCAAGAACATACGTATTTAAAAATTAAATTTTAGGTGCCTTCCCCTAAACTACCATTTCACCCAGGGCGAATAACATTGTTTATAGCTTAAACTGTAGTTTCTTATTCCCCGACTCTATATACCGATTTTCATTAAATTCTGTTTACCCACTTTGTCGGGGTTCGGCGTAGATATGGACTTAGCAACAAAAATCTAAATTCATGAATATCTCTGTTATCATAGCCGGTACGGTAAAAATGCATAAGACGTAAATGATCAGAAATTTAATTCTACATAACTTTAGTTATGTAGTATTTATCGATATGACCACTAATCATATAAATATTTGATCATTGAATTTTAGGCCTTCCCCTAAAGTACCATTGGTACAAACCGTAACTCAAAAGCGCAAATATACTCATTTCTGCTCTTTTCTTATTATTTCTAGCAGATTTTAATGAAATATTCCCTTTAGATACTTGATTTCGACAATAAATATCTCTCACTGAACCGTCAGTGAAGGCCTGCGGCTCAACCATCCCGTTTTGACAGCTTTTATTTTTAATTATATTTTTCTTATTTATTGCTTTAGAAGTGTACCTCGAGTATTCTGTGAAAAATGAGAGTGACAAAGAGTAGCCTGATAGTTCTGAAGATGTTCATGAGGACAAGGCCGGCGACAAGGGGGTGGAGAGGGGGCAAATGCGCAGGGGGCCGTACCCCAAAACAATTATAAATATACATTTAAAGTTTAAATAAAATTAAATGCCAATAAGAATACAAAAAGTATGAAGAAAATTGCACAAAAGTTTATGATACCAAGCTGATTCCAGAAATGCACCAGAATTTTTGGTGTAACTTTGGAATATATTTGAAGCAAATTTGGTTCAGCAGTGGTGTTGAAAATAAATAAGGCTGAGCGATAAATTTTGGTATATTTTTGGTGCGAACTTGTTTCAGAAATTATATGATGAATGTACTTAATTTTTGGTGTAACTAAGCAAGCCCCGTGGTGTAGGGGTAGCGTGCCTGCCTGTTACGCGAAAGCCCCGGGTTCGATTCCAGGCCTGGACCTGAGGGCTGGTTCGAGGTCCACTCAGCCTACGTGATTAGAAGTGACGGTGAGATAGCGGCCCCGGTCTAGAAAGCCAAGAATAACGGCCGAGAGGATTCGTCGTGCTGACCACACGACACCTCGTAACCTGCAGGCCTTCGGGCTGAGCAGCGGTCGCTTGGTAGGCCAAGGCCCTTCAAGGGCTCTAGTGCCATGGTGTTTGGTTTGGTTTGGTTTTGGTGTGACTATGATGTCACTTGATTACGGTAGAGTTTTGGTGCATTTTTTATTTGTGACAAACCGATGCATCCATTCTCGATTTTGCGCCAAATTAGCACGACAAATACACCACGTTTGCACCAATAGAAATTTTGCACCAATTTTATAGCATTATTACACCCGCCTTCTGCCTTAACGCACACATTTAGAAAGACGACGATTATTTGGCAAGGAAACATGAAAAGCCGCAGTTTATAAACCCTCAGGGAAGGTTCGAGATCATTCAAGACTAATCAGGACACACCCTCTTAATTGTTATCGGCAGATACAAAGTGAACAAGAAATGCGGGATTGGTTGAAAGTTAATTACAAAAATTCGTCGTTGGCTAGATTCAATATAGGCGGAAAGAAATTAAGAATTGCAAACCCAGAAATAAATGAACATAGATCAGTTTCACTTTTTGACCGACAGAGGAGTTCATTAAGGCGCTTATTTTAATGCGCGGCGTTGAGGTGTACCCCCCGCTATTATTATTATTATTATTATTATTATTATTATTATTACTATTATTATTATTATGCTTTTACGGCCACTGTAGTCAGTTTCTGTCCGGTCTTCTATGATGTATTATTGTTTTTCCTTTCTGTTCTTCCAGTACTCCCTCATTCTATTGTTCTTCTGAAAATTCCTTTTTATGTGCTTATCTCTTTTGGTAGGAATCTAATTTTACTATTCTTCAATTTATTTACTTAGTTTGATTAATTCTATAAATCGTCCAGTGTTATGTCTAATACTGTCATATCTTCTTTTATTTCTTTTTAATTCAGTGAAAATATTGGAGTACGCGTGTGTTCAATATCTATATCAAAGGGTTTGGTGGAGTGAATGTCCTTCTTAATTCTAAATCTAAGTAAAAGAGGGAAGCGAATTTTGTCAATTAAGGCTTTCACGCCGCGGATCAAAAAATGCTATATAGATTACTTTTTTTACAATTTGATGGTTCATGTTTGTGGGTTACTGTAGTCACGTTCTAGTTCGTGAACCATGGGCAACGGTTGAGTGGCCTAGTAAGTGGTCCTGAGAGTCGGGATACCAGTTGCTATGGAATGGGAGTGGGCATCTCGGACATATTCTGAGTCGTGGCCCTCCTTGTGCTTAGGCGGCTAGGACTATACAATTCACCGGTGGTCCATAACCCGTTGGAGGAGAGATCCTCACTTGGACTATGTGCAAGTAGGGCAGCATCCTGCTTCATGAATTTACCGAGCTCAGAACACTTTAAGCAAGCCTCGGACCTATGGGAGTAATAGAGTCCCACTCCCATTTGACAGGCGAGGGACTCCTTGGAAACAACTTGGCGAACGAAATGGAATTCGATGGGAAGCTATCAATATTAATGGGGCTAATGGAAGAAAGCAGGTAGAACTGGCTGAGTCAGCAGAGAGGATGCATCTGGATGTGCTAGGAGTAAGTGATATTCGGGTAAGGGGAGATAATGAGGAAGAGATAGGAGATTATAAAGTGTACTTGACGGGTGTTAGAAAGGGAAGGGCAGAGTCAGGGGTATGGCTCTTTAACAGGAATACAATTGCACGCAACATAGTTTCTGTTAGGCACGTAAATGAGCGAATGATGTGGGTAGATTTGTCAGTGGGAGGAATTAGGACAAGAATTGTGTCCGTGTATTCACCATGTGAGGGTGCAGATGAGGATGAAGTTGACAAGTTTTATGAAGCATTGAGTGACATCGCGGTCAGGGTCAACAGCAAGGATAGAATAGTGCTAACGGGCGATTTCAATGCGAGTGCTGGGAATAGAACTGAAGGATACGAAAGGGTGATTGGTAAATGTGGGGAAGATATGGAAGCTAATGAGAATGGGAAGCATTTGCTGGACTTCTGTGCTAGTATGGGTTTAGCTGTTACGATTACATTCTTCAAGCATAAGGCTATTCACCGCTACACATGGGAGGCTAGGGGTACCAGATCCATTATAGACTATATCCTAACAGACTTTGAATTCAGGAAATCTGTTAGGAATGTACGAGTTTTTCGCGGATTTTTCGATGATACAGACCACTATCTGATCTGTAGTGAACTAAGTATCTCTAGGCCTAGGGTAGAGAAAGTGAAATCTGTCTGCAAACGAATAAGGGTAGAAAGTCTCCAGGACGAGTAAATTAGACAGAAGTACATGATTATTGAGAAGTTTCGAACAGTAGACAGTAAGCAGGTTCAGGATATAGAAAGTGAATGGGTGGCATACAGGGATGCTATAATAGAAACAGCAAGGGAATGCCTAGGAACAACTGTGTGTAAAGATGGGAAAAGGCGAACATCTTGGTGGAATGATGAAGTGAGTGCAGCCTGTAAACGTAAAAAGAAGGCTTATCAAAAATGGCTCCAAGCAAGGGCCAAGGCAGACAGGGATTGGTACGTAGATGAAAGAAACAGAGCGAAACAAATAGTTGTTGAATCCAAAAAGAAGTCATGGGAAGATTTTGGTAATTACCTGGAAAGGCTAGGTCAAGCAGCAGGGAAACCTTTCTGGACAGTAATAAAGAATCTTAGGAAGGGAGGGAAAAAGGAAATGACAGTGCTTTGAGTAATTCAGGTGAACTTATAATATATCCCAGGGAATCACTGGAGAGGTGGAGGGAATATTTTGAACATCTTCTCAATGTAAAAGGAAATCGACATGGTGGTGTTGCAAACAGCCAAGCTCATGGGGAGGAGGAAATGGATGTTGGTGAAATTATGCTTGAGGAAGTGGAAAGGATACTAAATAAAGTCCATTGTCATAAGGCAGCAGGAATAGATGAAATTAGACCTGAAATGGTGAAGTATAGTGGGAAGACAGGGATGAAATGGCTTCATAGAGTAGTAAAATTAGCGTGGAGTGTTGGTAAGGTACCTTCAGATTGGACAAAAGCAGTAATTGCACCTATCTATAAGCAAGGGAAGTGGAAGGATTGCAACAACTATCAAGGAATCTCATTGATTAGTATACCAGGCAAAGTATTTACTTGCATCCTGTAAAGGAGGGTGCGATCAGTCGTTGAGAGAAAGTTGGATGAAAACCAGTGTGGTTTCAGACCACAGAGAGGCTGTCAGGATCAGATTTTCAGTATGCGCCAGGTAATTGAAAAATGCTACGAGAGGAATAGGCAGTTGTGTTTATGTTTCGTAGATCTAGAGAAAGCATATGACAGGGTACCGAGGGAAAAGGTGTTTGCCATACTGGGGGACTATGTAATTAAAGGTAGATTATTAAAATCAATCAAAGGCATTTATGTTGACAATTGGGCTTCAGTGAGAATTGATGGCAGAATGAGTTCTTGGTTCAGGGTACTTAAAGGGGTTAGACAAGGTTGTAATCTTTCACCTTTGCTGTTCGTAGTTTACATGGATCATCTGCTGAAAGGTATAAAATGGCAGGGAGGGATTCAATTAGGTAGAAATGTAGTAAGCAGTCTGGCCTATGCTGACGACTTGGTCTTAATGGCAGATTGTGCGGAAAGCCTACAGTCTAATATCATGGAACTTGAAAATAGGTGCAATGAGTATGGTATGAAAATTAGCCTCTCGAAGACTAAATTGATGTCAGTAGGTAAGAAATTCAACAGAATTGAATGTCAGATTGGTGATACAAAGCTAGAACAGGTCGATAATTTCAAGTATTTAGGTTGTGTGTTCTCCCAGGATGGTAATATAGTAAGTGAGATTGAATCAATATGCCGTAAAGCTAATGCAGTGAGCTCGCAGCTGCGATCGACTGTATTCTGTAAGAAGGAAGTCAGCTCCCAGACGAAACTATCTTTACATCGGTTTGTTTTCAGACCAACTTTGCCTTACGGGAGCGAAAGCTGGGTGGTCTCAGGATATCTTATTCATAAGTTAGAAGTAACAGACATGAAAGTAGCGAGAATGATTGCTAGTACAAACAGGTGGGAACAATGGCAGGAAGTACTCGGAATGAGGAGATAAAGGCTAATTTAGGAATGAACTCGATGGATGAAGCTGTACGCATAAACCGGCTTCGGTGGTGGGGTCATGTGATTCGAATGGAGAAGGATAGGTTACCTAGGAGAATAATGGTCTCTGTTATGGAGGGTAAGAGAAGTAGAGGGAGAGCAAGACGACGATGGTTAGACTCGGTTTCTAAAGATTTAAAGATAAGAGGTATAGAACTAAATGAGGCCACAATACTAGTTGCAAATCGAGGATTGTGGCGACGTTTAGTAAATTCTCAGAGGCTTGCAGACTGAACGCTGAAAGGAATAATGTATGTATGTATGTATGTATGTATGTATGTATGTATGTATGTATGTATGTATGCATGTATGTATGTTTTACAATTTGTTTTACACCGACACAGATTATCCTTATGGCGGCAATGGGATAGAAAAGGCCTAGGAGTGGAAAGGAAGTGCCGTGGCCTTAATTCAGGTACAGCCCCAGCATTTGCCTGGTGTGAAAATTGGAAATCACGGAAAACCATTTTCAGGGCTGCGGAGTATGGTTATTGAACCTCATATTACGGCGATCGCGATGTTGTCGAGTCGTGTCCGGTTGAGACCGAGAGAATCCCTATAGCTGTATAAGAAATTTAGGGAGTGTGTCTCGAGCACCGATCATGAGGCCATGGACGTTGTCTAGGTGATATTTGCCTTTATAATAGTTTGCGGTTGGCTGGTAAATCGAATTCCTCTCAGCGTTCACTTCTTCTGCCTGGCAATATATAAATATACTGTAGGTGGAAGGAAAAGACGAAGTTTTAATAGATGCAATTGGAAATTCTATTAGGTCATAATCAGGCAAGAATTTATGCTTGAACCTCTTGCATTTGTGGACTTACTCGGGACAATCTCGACTGATGCTATGGCTGCTTAGTATCAGACCATTCAGATTCTGCAACCATTTCCTTGTGCATCTCAAAAGCCTACACTCTGCCTTCGTCCTCAGTAGAGACAAAACTATAGGAAACTGGAACCGAGAGTGGCTCAGAGTGTGGGATGGGGTGTATTGCTTAGGGAAAACTACGGTATTAGATCACATGCCAGTTCTTTCTGCCGATGCTCTTCACATTGATCAGGCAGAAATAAGGCACCACTGTGGTCCTTGAGTTCACGAAAAACATGAGGATAACAAAATGTATACCTTTCAGTTTTATTTTTGTCCAATCACGAACCATTTCCTTGTAGTTGTGATACACAATAGGCGGAGTCTATTTCTTGTCCCGATCGCCTAAGAACATTCTCTATGCACGTATCACAAATGATTAAATAAAGCACCTTTGACGTTGAAGTGCGTAGCAGCCACATATATAAATATATATTTTGTGTTCAAATGTTATCAGCATTTCTATCTCTTCCCGCCAACTTAAAATTTCCGCCAAATAGAAATTTTGTACATTTATTTAAGTAACCAATCAGAAATGTTTGGTATTTGTTAAATTAACCAATAGGAATTGTGGGTGTGTCAGGGTCTCGGACCAGAGAAATATGGAACCTTCCTCTCCGCTATAAACGCTGGGACATTTCGAGACATGTTGTCTTAGTGATCGCTCTAGTCTAGAGGTTCAGAGTGTGCTCATAGAGGAGGCGGGGCTGCCTCGTCCAAGTCCGGAATGCCCATCAGCTGAAGGTAATGGCAAACCGCTTGTAAACTTGTATAGTGTCAGAAAGATAGCTTGAGGGGAAGGTTTCAATTTGTAGTAATGTCACTTTCATTTTCTCAAATGTAAATTTCAAACAAGTGTAAAGAACATAACCGAACTTAGGGAATAAAGAGTGAGGTACCCTCTTGTATTCCATCTAAACTTATTATTGAGGTGACTATGATTATGTAACCTTTAAATCTATCACTTAATTTTGTAAAGTATCTCTCCATCTAGTCACCTCCTCTGTATGGGCCTCTGTAATATCGGGCCATAAGCCCATATAGGGATTTAAGTATTTTCATGTGAATTTCAAGGAGTGCAAGTGTCCGTCACCTAACATTTTGATTTTTTGCCAGTAACTGTAACCTTTGTTTTTACTAGAGGCCACGTAGAATGGGTACTTGTTACCCCTGTTAAAGTCAACTTTATTCATTTCATTTTAAGGCAAATCAGGCTGTTGAGCCGATAAGGCAGTGAATACTGTGTGTTTTTGTTAAATGTAGGTTCTGCCTTTGATAGGCCTGGAACGTGAAAATTTTAGAGAACAGTCTCCTAAAGTGTAAGTTTGTAGAGCAAAGACGCTCTTCTTACTAATGTAAAAATTGGGAGATTCGTCTCCTTGACTGTTGGTTGAAAGGAGCAGTAGTGCTCGTGTAAAATTTGTAATTAGCGTGCCTCAAGCTCAGGTTGTTAATTGGTTGTTAGTTCATTATTCTGATTCTGCTCTATTTTACCCCAGCTCACGAGCTAGACTTTGTACCTGACTTTTCTTATTTGTTTAGCAAAATGAAAAATTTGAAAAGAAAAATACCGGAAAGAAATATATCACCAATTTAAAATTTTTAAATTAATCTTTTATCTTTTCGGTATCCACCTATTCTCGCACGCACATTCTTTCACCTCTGCCCATCACGGTATTTACGGAATAACAATATTAATAATAATAATAATAATAATAATAATAATAATAATAATAATAATGTACTAGAGCAGAAATGCACAATTCATTCGTATCCTGCTGTACCTCTTAACGTTCTTTTAAATGACCCTGCGGTTGGTATTCCTCTGAAGTCATCCATAAACGGTTCCATTCACGTGCGGCAAACACAGAAAATGATTATAATATGCGGTAGTTCGATGGTGAGGAATGACGAGCAGGTTTTAATGTTTGAGTCCTTGTATCTCTGTTATGCACATTTGAGAAATAATGGAAACGCGAAGAAATGTAGGATGGGGAAGAAGTAGTAAGGACTCGGTGGAGGAGAGACAGGGTATGATGATTACGACGAACGTGGAGTCGCGACCACTCTAATTCTAGGAAAAAGATGATACGTGGTCATATTTTCTTAGACTGCATATATACCTCACACATACATTTTGAGCGCGTTGTAGTCTTAGGGACAGCAGTGGTTGGAATATTAGCAAAAATATTCAAGTCGCTGTGTACAATATGATGGACACAATGTGTGAGTGGGTTAAAACAAGACTCTGTCGGCCAAGTGTTATCGGTTTATAAAGGGATTTTCCTTGGTCTATTTAGTTAGTGGGCTATGCCTTAGGTTGATAAACCTATACGCGAAAAAATATTTGCTCAGAACCTCCATAGATGAATTGACAAACACCTATTTTATACACCAACAGTTCCCGCATTTTATGTTAAACATTTCATTGAGCTCTTTCGTGGTTTTAAAGTGATATTCAGCAAGAATAATTATATCTCTAAATTAAATCCACCAGAAATCACAGCATGGCTACACTTTCCACTCAAAAGGAAATCATTAACCAAAATGGCACTTGTCCTGTTTGTTTTTGTTCCCGACGTGAGAATAATGTTTGAAATAAGGGGGAGAACAACGTTTACAAACAATATTATTACCACATAATTATTCGATTTTGTATTAACACCCGCACTAAAAGAGCAAGCTAATTTCAACATCACCCCTCTCTTTGAAGCGTATCATGCAACCGACATAGAGAGAGAGGAAATACTTTCAGTTGTAAACAAGTGTTCATAACTGCAGCTTACCTCCCGTAGCATTAATAACAGTATCTGACCTAATGAGCGTGTTGTCTACCTTAATGCACGCATTATTATATCACACAAATTATATCCTCAAATCTTTGTGGCTGGTAGTAATAATCATGTTTTGATGGATTTGCCAACTTCATCTATGTTTATCCGTATTAACAGAACAAGTTGTTTTCGATTAATGTTGACATGTTCATAGAGGCTTCATGTTCCATCACCGCCTGCGGTTAACTATTAATTTGCATTCTGTCAGCCACTAAAGCAATAAAGGACGCATCTAGCCACTTATAGTGCACATGATGCTGCAAATATAATCTACTTGAGTGAGCCGGAACGTACAACAGTTGCAGTACAAAATCCTGTTTAAGACATCATTTTCTCGTTGATACGTGACAATTACGTTAATACACACAGAGAGAATTTACTGTTTCGATTAGTTCGCATTTATCCAACACGCAGATGACAACTGAGCCTTCAAAATAGAGATGTTTGTAAATTATTATAATACTAATCGTTTCCTTTTCATTTTTCTTCTTCCTCGTTTAGGCTTACTCAGAACCACGGGGCTTGTGTCTACTCTTCAGTAAAGTCGTTGCTTTCTTCTTCTTCTTTTTCCAATACTCCTTCATTTGCTAACTATGAGCCACCTTTCTCTCCTTTGTCCACTTAGTTCCTGTAGTCTTCTTACTTGTAAGGGACGTTGGGAAAACTCCGTGTCGGATGGCTTGACGGAACAGTAGTCGGTCATGAGTTTGTCCCACTGGGGTATATAGTTGTTCCTTATCCGACTTAACTGACGTGATACATTTGTTCTTGGAAGCCTTGCCTCTTCCTGTTACTGTGAATATCCTCTTGGTGAGTCTTTCGGAATCTAGACGGGCCAAGTGTCCATAAAAGGTCAGGCGTCTTCTCCTTATAGACGTGACGATGTCCTCCTGGTGTTCATACAGTTCATCATTATAGCGGATTCTTTAAATAACTCCTTCCCCTCTGATTGGTCCTAATATCCTCCTCAGGATCTTTCTCTCTTTTAACGCCAGCTTTCTGAGAGGGCCCTTCCTGGCCATTACAAGGCACTCAGCATCATACAGAATAGATGGTTTGAGTTTGAGGTTCTTGGAGACGCACTTAGATGAATTGGTACTACGACAGGAGTGATAAGCCGTTTCAAACTTGGTACATCTGGCATCTATGGCTAGGTTATCGCTATGATTCGCAGGGATCTATTCTCCTAAGTACTTAACTGCAGGTCCTTTTCGTATGGTAGTGTCGGTGAGAGGAATTATAGAAGGGACCTCCTTGATATTGATCCTGCTAAATTCAGTCTTCTGGATGCTGATCTTCAAACCAGTTTTAACCGCTACACTATAAAGACTCTGTAAGTTGTAGGTAGCCTTCCCTATATTGTTCGCCAGTAGAATGAGGTAGTCAGCAAAGGCTAGGCATGGGACAATAAGTTGTCTCTCTTGCAAGTACAAATATATACAGGGGGAAAATATATTTTTAATATGTTTGATTTTCTGGAGCAAATAGTGCATTAAAACACCCTTATGAGCTTTTTAGAAAATATACTTTCCCCTCTGTAGATGTTTGTGACACAATTTATAAAATCATCTGAAATTTTTATGGTGGTTGAAGATGATTTTCACGGTTTTTCTCATTAGTTAGCAGAACTTCTTGCCTGGATTGAATAATAGGTGTATTTCATATTGTGCATATATTATTATTTTTCTCAAGTCTTTGCAATGATTTTACTCGAAGTGTTCTTCAGGAACACTTTCACTCTGAAAATGAAGGAGTAGTTCCTTGATGAAGACTATCTTAGTAAGCATGATTAAGCTCCGTGCCATAAGGCGAAGTCCAAATATTCATGGAAGAAGAGAATGAAAAGAAGGTTTCTCTGGACTTGTAACCAGACTAAAACATCACTGGAACTCTGTGGGGAATAATGAAGGAAAGATTGAAGAAAAGGACAATTACAACTATAAGACAATGTAGATTTATGAAATTGTGATGAAGAAATACAGAAAGCGTGTCGGCATTTCAAGAAAATAATCAATTAGTTATAAGGAAACGGAGTACACCCCAAGCTCTAAATATGAAACTGTAATGTGTTTATGCAATTGCATAGTATAAGGTAATTACCTAAACTATTACCAGATTACCCCATAGACAGAGTAGGATGCCACCTCTGGGCACCGCCCTACTGGGGCTTCCAAGACAGTAGATCAAAATTAGACCCCCTATAGAATAAACTATGTGGTTGTGTGAACTGCGGATAAGTTTACGAACAAATTTGCGAGTAGTTTCTGAATCACTATGGCGAGCTGAGTTTCTTTAGGTGTATGCATACGTTTTTTCCGGATTTTATGGTAAGGAAAACACGTAATTTTCAAGGGAAATTCATTTTTTGTTTATTCAAAATATTGGCCATCGGCTTCTACAAACTTCGCCCATCTTTCAGGTAAGTTATGAATACCATGCCAGGAAAACTGCTTGTCTTTTGCGGCAAACCATTCATCGAGCCGTTTTCCAACTTCCTTGAAATTGCTGAAGTGCTGCTCTGCTTGCGCATGCCCCATTGATGGCGCTAGGTCGGGGAAGTACGGCGGGTGCGGAAGGATGTCCCATCAAAGCCATTTCAATGTTTCTTTCACTGGTTTTGCTGTGTGAGACGGAACATTGCCGTGGAACAAAATCACTTTGCCACGTCTTCTGGCCCATTCCGGTCGTCTTTCGATCAATGCGTGATTTAAATTAATCATTTGTTGGCGATAGCGTTGTGCATTAACGGGCTTTACAGCTTAACAGCTCTGGTCCCACTAGACACAAATCATGGACTTCTTGCCGATAAGAACATATCTCACAAGTTGTAATCGATGAAGCGTGTTCACCATATGTTTGTACGAGCAAACGATGACTTCCCACAGCCGTTTATTTCATTAAATAAGAAAAACAATGAAAAAATGTCGAAATGTCGTATGGGTTTTAGTGCCGGGATATCCCAGGACGGGTTCGGCTCGCCTGGTGCAGGTCTTTCTATTTGACACCCGTAGGTGACCTGCGCGTCGTGTTGAGGATGAAATGATGATGAGGACAACACATACACCCAGCCTCCAGGCCATTGGAATTAACCAATTAAGGTTAAAATCCCCGACCCGGCCGGGAATAGAACCCGGGACCCTCTGAACCGAAGGCCAGTACGCTGACCGTTCAGCCAACGAGAGAAAAACAATTATTATTCTCGTATCAGATACATCAAGAAAAGAAAACAGTTACAATAATTTCAAATAACATTTAAATAATCTTGGACCAATACAACGCTACTTAGAGTCCTTTCTTCGTAGCTCGATGCAAGTCATCTTGCGTGCACAAAAATGGACACAGCGGACACTGAAGCATATGATGGATGGTTTGATTTTCTCCGCTGTCACACTTGGTGTTGTCGCCATTGATGAAGCCCCATCTTGCCAAATTAACTTTGGACCTTCCCACTCCTGATCTCAACCTATTGAGAGATTTCCAGATCGTCCAGCTCTCATTGCAACCGGGTGGCAAACGTTCCTCAACCGCCATCTGCTCAGAGCCTTGGGGGATCTTCGTCTTCCATAGCTGTATCCTTGCCTTCTCAGCTGGTACTGTAAGTTCCTGAGATGTTCGTAGGAAGCTCTTCCTCGATTTCAGTCTCTGTACTGGAAGCTCATGTCCATGCAGTAGATGAGTACTTTCGTGCTTAACCTTTGTCCTTTCCTTATTTGCAGCTACTTCTCTTCGCACACCGGGTGGTGCTATCCCTGCAAGACGATAGAGTTTTTCAGCTGGAGTAGACTTTAGACAACCTGTAACAAGTCTGCAGGTCTCGTTAAGTGCTATGTCTACCTGTCTGGCATGAGATGAATTGTACCAAACAAGGCAGGCATATTCCGCTGCAGAATAACATAGTGCCATGGCGGAAGCACGAATAGTTTTTGGTTGATTGCCCCATTCTGATCCAGATAATTTACGTAGAAGATGATTCCTGGTGGAAACTTTAAGTTTAGTGTTCATGCAGTGTTTCATGAATGTAAGAGCTCTATCAAGCGTCACTCCTAGTATTTTGGAGTTTCACAGTATTGTAACTCAACACCTAACCACACTATATGCAGCTTACGATGAGCTTCCCTATTTTTCAGATGAAAGGCACAAACTTGTGTTTTCATAGGGTTAGGCCTTAACTGGTTTGCCTTGTAATAGGATGACAAACGTTCAAGGGCGATGGGTAGATTCCTTTCCACTGTCTCAAAGTCTGTACATTGTGTTGCCAGAGCAAGATCATCAGCATACAAGAAACAATGACTGCCGCAAATGTTCTTTTTCAGGCACAAAAGTCGACATGATCACTGAACGATACTACACAGATGCTAGTGTTTGCCGGACTCCACTTGTGTGTGTTAGTAGGCTAATGTCAGACGAACAAACTGACGTACTGTTCGCTGGCGCCATCTCACAGTGAAACCGGTAAAGACTTATGCATACACCTGAATATTGCACAGAGAATAATGAAAAACATATGGAAATTATTAAATATTGATTATTTACGCCTATTATCGCTTTTATCTTAATGTTTAGAAAAACTTACTCTTATACAACAAAGCACATGAGCTTAAAAATAGTTATTATTGCTAGGGGCTTTACGTCGCACCGACACAGATAGGTCTTATGGCGACGATGGGATAGGAAAGGCCTAGGAGTTGGAAGGAAGCGGCCGTGGCCTTAATTAACGTACAGCCCCAGCATTTGCCTGGTGTGAAAATGGGAAACCACGGAAAACCATCTTCAGGGCTGCCGATAATGGGATTCGAACCTACTATCTCCCGGATGAAAGCCTCTATGCGCACGGCCAACTCGCCCGGTTTAAAAATAGTTAACCCGATGACTGATCTATGGTGAAATCTGTTACATCACTCTTACGGCATGATCCAAACGAATTTTTGAAATTCACTGATGAGATTACATTAATAAGACGATAAAAATGTTTGTGGATTGGGTATATACACGAGTGCTTAAATTTAAAACCATACCGGTATATATTTCATACAGTTGAGCTGTGACTTAAGTATATATTTTTCTGTTTCATGCCCTGCTCTGCCTGGCTCAACAAGGAACTGATGAGGCATGAGCGATGAGTCGAGCACAAGAATTCTTTTTCAAATTCCTTTACGTCGCACTGACACAGGTGGCGACGATGGGTTGGAAAGAGCTAGGGGTGGAAAGTTAGGGACCTTGGCCTTAATTAAGGTACAGCCCCACCATTTACTTGACGTGGAAAAAGGGAAAACACGGAAAAACGTCTTCTGGGTTGTGTAACGGACTCTTCACTTCATCGGCAACTACTGTTATGAAACTCGCCACGCACATAACCTTTTTTCTACGATTAGTATGGACTTACCCTCATCATGATATAACTGCATTTTTCTCCAACTAGAACTTGCATACTTCTGTGAATTTGCATACTTCATACTTTGCATGAACTCTACTCTATTCATCTTCACCATCTTCGATAAACTAACTTCCTTTTTGCCGGCTGAAGTCATGTGACCGCCTGGTTTATTCGCGCATGCTTCACTAATCTCTGGAATCTTCCAGATATATTTCTCATTCTACTCCACACTATAAATACCTGGCCTTCCTCTGGAAACATTGAGATGGACTTAGGCCTGTGTGGAGGGAGCAACATTCTACGTCAACTTCGTCCTTAATTACATGTGCCCAGAAGACTTCATTTGCGGGCGGTTCAATTTGCTTCAAGATGAGGTATGACAAACTGATTTCTTTACTGTAGATACTTTTAATTGCATTGGGATAGATTTTCCCTGCAAAATTAAGCTGGGAGCATGCCATTTCCAGGTCGAAATTTCACTTGCCCTTTTTTGTATTTAAAACTTTTCATTCACGACCTTCGTAACAACTTTCTTTTGAAATGTGCGTGTGGTGTATTGGCAACTGTGCGACTTCTACTGTACACGTACTTCTATTCGTTCAGTGCTTCAGGATATTGTGAAACTGGTTCAATGAAACTACATGGTGATTATTCGGCTGTAGAACTACGTTACCTAGTGTTAATCTGTGGGATAACAGAAGTGGTGGTGACCTGCATATAGTATTTGCATTTTGTTCAGATAATTGTTTCTGCTGGTGTACTCGAATTTGCTAACTGAACATCTTCCCTTTCTTGTCGTTCTAGATTTCTCTTTTTATCGCAGTATTCATCCTTTCCTTGTTTTCCCTTTTCCTTTCCTGCGGCATCTTCTCTTTTTCCTTTCTTTCTCTTGGATATCTTATCTCTTTTTTTTTGATATAATGAATTTGTAATCCGTGTAAGTGGTTGGGAAAATTTTATATTTGTATAGTTCTCATTTCATGTAAATTGTCAGAGGTTCGATTTATTGTTTCAATATATATATATATTTTTAAATATTATACTGGTTTCTGATCTATTTTCACTTATGTCCCTTATTCCTCCGTATATTTCTCCTTTCCAGGTTATGTAGCATACTTTCCTTTGCCCAATATCTTGTTACTCTGCAATGCTTGGTGGAGATTTCCTAGTCCACGGCCTCCATTCTTAATTTGATAGTTACTCCACTGCATAAATCTTACTACTCGAGGGAAACTATTCTTAGATTTTCCATTGGCACTATTATACATAATATATGTGTATTGCTCCCATGGGCCCAGTTACAGTTAACAACAGTGGAGTTCGACACACTATCTCCCGAATGCCACCTCAAACAATGCAGCCACTTACTTGGTGCACCGATTCCGTTTACTAACTTACTGATAATAGAATTTCACAGCCTTAATACATTGCAGTCTACAGTCACGAGTACTTTCAATGTACATTTGAAGAAAGCAATACGAAGTCATCTCCGTACCTTTGGAGTGGTGGAAGGTTAACGCTTCCACTATCCGTAACCTCGGCACTTGTTGGGATAGAGTGGTTAGCTCTACCCTCGGCCGGAGTTTTACCCCAGGAATTAACCTGGTACTCATTTCTGGTGGAGGCTGAGTGAACCTCTGGACCATACGCACCTCTGGAAATGTAAGTCTCGTTGTTTAAATTATTTTACTTCCTGACGGGGAGTCGAACCCACGTCCTTTCGGGTGAACTGGGCACGCCTATACCGCCTCGGTCAGGCATCCCCTACATTTGAACAAGCATTATTATTGATTTAGCTAGTAGTGTGGAATAGAGTCGACATTCGTTTTCTAACGGTTTTCCTAAGTTCAAAATGAAAGAAATTCATTAAATCATTTCATTGACCACCAACCAAGGGAGTGGTCGCGCTACGGCTATGAAACCAAGCAGATGAACTCCACCGTCGGCTGTTCTGAAAACTGTTTTCTGTGGTTTCCCGTTTTCACCTCCATGTAAAAGCCGGGGCAGTTCCTAATCATCGGCCGCAGCAGATTCCTTCAAGCTTTTTACTCAATTCCATTCTACATCATTCATCTTCATCAGCACCTCACCTGAGGTTGACGTCAGGAAGGGCATCCGGCGCGGCGGTAAAAAAAAAAAATTCCATATAATTTCCTCTCCCCTCAACCCCCGACCCGGTATCAGAAAACGGGTCTAAGGGGTAGACATACATTTCAGTGACCACCGATCCTGCAACAGATTCCTGGGCCGCGGTTAAAGAGGCCAGAGCCTTAACAAGTTGTACTACACTGTTCGGTACATCTACTTACTGCAAGCTTCTCTGAATTACCTGTCTTATGACATCTTCTTTGGTCAGCATTTTTATTTGACGCTATCCGGCTGCTAGCTCGTCAATTTCGACGTTAATTTTTACTTTAGGCCCACCAGATGTCAGAGTAAACCAAATGTGTCACCAGAGATCTTTTACATGCCGACATCGTACGACATGCTGTGTCCAATGGACTTTTTCAACCATTCAAAAAACTGACCACCTCTGCCGGGTTCGAACCAGCTCTCATGTGATCCGGAGGCCGACACTCCACCACTTATTCACAGAGGGAGCTTTTTCCCAGTGATGATACTATATGGTATGAGTACCAACGAATCCTGAATCGATCACTGACTCGGTTTTATTCCTGTATCCAGACGCGTATTACTTGAGAAGAGAATTGTATACTTAGTGAATAAATTTACCGTATTTTTGTCTAGTAGTCTAAATTAAGTCCGCCTCTGTGGTATAGTGGCTAGTGTGATTAGCTGTCACCCCCGGAGGCCCGGGTTGGATTCCCCGCTCTGCCACGAAATTTGAAAAGTGGTACGAGGGCTAGAACGGTGCCCACTCAGCCTCGTGAGGTCAAATGAGTAGAGGTGGGTTCGATTCCAACCTCAGTCATTCTGGAAGAGGTTTCCTGTGGTTTCCCACTTCTCCTCCAGGCAAATGCCAGGATGGTACGTAACTTAAGGCCACGGCCGCTTCTTTCCCTATTCCATGTCTGTCTCTTCCAATCTTCCCACCCGTCACCAAGGCCTCAGTTCAGCATAACAGGTGAGGTCGTCTGGGCGGGGCACTGGTCATCCTCCCCAGTTGTATCCCAGACCTAATGTCTCATGCTCCAGGATACTGCCCTTGAGGCGGTAGAGGTGGGATCCCTCGCCGAGTCCGAGAGAAAAACCAACCCTGGAGGGTAAACAGATTAAGAAGAAGAGGAAGAAGAATTCAGCATCTCCGGAAACAGTAAAAGCCAATAATATTATGCATTTTGATTAATTTAAAATGTCTTCTCAATTTGATACAATCCTCTCAATATCCATTTTGTTGTCATTACTAGTATTTTTCAAGGTTTATATGACCTCTCGATGGTGATGGTCTAATCAATAGTCTATGACAAGCTTAGTTGACAAATCATAGATTAGGAATCTTGATCGGGAATTTTTGTGTGGTATGAGAGATAGTTGCTTTCCTGTGCTCCGTAAACCAATCAGGCGCCTTTATCCGCCATAGAATTTATCACGTCTACTGATGCTAAGCATCGAAATCCTGCTAGATCTGTTTTTCCAACATGTATTGAATTCTTCTTATTCCTCTTCTTCTCTATATCATTATCTTTAATATCATCTTCCATAAACGTCAAGGAATGAACAATGGCAAGTTTTGTTAAGGATGATTTCAGCATCACTAAATCTGTACTAAAGTGTTAACACAATAGGTCCACGGGCAATAACCCATACTTGTAACGAATGTATTTCCTTGAATACATTACTCGACTTTGCATAACCTCCAACCAACCCCTAGTCTGGAGTGTGCAGAAATGGGATCCATAACAGCCCACGCGTGTATAGTTTTGTGATGGCAGTTTTTATTTATCTTGAAATATATAAATATGTTTTATGGTTATGCTACACAGGACTCGTAAAACACTTGTGGCTGACTGTGTATATTCAATTCCAGCCTTTCGCCCTCCCCACGAAAGTCAGCCGGATGGTGCGGTGTGTTTTTTAAAGTCGATTTTAATACTCGTGACTCATGTTGTCTTGGAGGGTGCACAGAGGGCTCTAAGTGTTATGACGTGGCTTCTTCCACGGTCTTCATACTAATACGAGGGCTCACCCTTTCTCTATCCCCAGCCGGAGGCATCTGTGGTGTACATTTCCCTTCAGTGTAACCACTATCCAAATTCAAGCCATGTTTTGCTCAACATTAGCATCGTAACTTAGTTTTGTGTTCACAGTGTTCGTAATGTAATTTTCGTTATTACCATAATGATCATGAATCGTTGCTGAATTTTTTGGCAGCTTATGATACCTTGTTCAGCAGCACCGTGTTCTTATTGTGTAGGAAAATCTGTGTGGCTTCCGAACGGACTTTATAACTAACTGGCTCTAAGGCTGAGAAGAAAGTGGCTAATACTACTGTGCCACTCGGTGAAAAATGAAGATTGCCAAGTTGTGTTTAGCTAAACGCTTGTCTCATGTGTTCGAGGTTACTGGAGTGAATTCAGGTTTCAGTTTAGGAGTCTGGGTTCGATTCTCGGCAGGTCAGAATTTTAACTATAATTCGTTAATTCCACTGACACGGGGGCTGGTTGTATTTGTCGTCTTCATCACCACTTCATCCTTATCACAACGCGCGGGTCACCTACGGGTGAGCCTAATTTATCCCGGCACTAAAAGCCATACGCTAATAATAATAATAATAATAATAATAATAATAATAATAATAATAATAATAATAATAATAATAATAATAATAATAATAATATATTCACTTTAACCTTTCCTTTATTCTTTCTTTCTTAATCTGTTTATCCTCCAGGATGGCTGAGGTGGGAATCGAACCCACACTACTCAGTACCTCCCGAGGCTGAGTGGACTCCGTTCCAGCCTTCGTACCACTTTTCAAATTTCGTGACAGAGTCTCGGACTCTGCGAAGGATTCCACCTCTACCACCTCAGAGGCAGTGTCCTGGAGCGTGAGACTTTGAGTCGGGGGATACAACCGGGGAGGATGACCAGTACTTCACAAAGGCGGCCTCACCTGCTATGCTGAACAGGGGCCTTGTGGGAGGATGGGAAGATAGGAAGGGATGGACAAGGAAGCGGCCGTGGCCTTAAGTATCATCCCGGCATTTGCCCGGAGGAGAAGTGGGAAACCACAGAATACCACTTCGAGAATAGCTGAGGTGGGAATCGAACTCGCACTACTCAGTTGACCTCCCGAGGCTGAGTGGTCCTCGTTCCAGCCCTAATACCACTTGTCAAATTTCGTGGCAGAGCCGGGAATCGAACCCGGTTCTTCGGGGGGTGGCAGCTAATCCATTATTATCATCTTCATCCCTTGTTTCCTCGCAGTTATTTGTTTCATTTCAGGGTTTAGGATATCGTGGTCACCGGTCCTATATATCTGCGGGAGTATATGGTGTCTACGTAAGACATCTGTTATCATCATCTATTCATTCTGCGCAATGTAGTGAACAATAACGGACACTTCTCGCTGCTTACAAGATGGTTTTCTTGCACAATAAGAACACGGGGCTGTTGATCAAGTTATCATAAGCCCCCCAAAATTCAGCAACTACTCATGCTCACCAGGGTAATAATCTTTCAGATTCAGGTCAACGCATATTTAATCCCTGTTTCTCAAAATCCTCGTGAAAATATAGATGCACTAAAATTATGTTTTCTGGTTTGTAGGCTATTAAATTATCCATACGTTATAAACTGTGCTTCTGTTCTACTGGCTTTACGGTCAAGAAAATAGTAATGATCACTTGTACTATTAAAATCTGTGGTAAAGTGAGAAATCTTCGAGAAAAATTGAGTAATATTTCGAACTTACACAACTACCCAACCCACGAATACTTGTCAAACAGCAGAGCATATTTGCATACTGTTGTTTTCCTGCCTGGGCAATTTGATATAATTCATTGCAAGGTTTACTTAGCCCTTCTAGCATGATGCATCATTTATTTAATGTTTATTTATTTTTCGTTTATTTATTTATTGATGTGCATATGCAGGCGGTGAGCCCAATTACATTATTCAATGATTCAGTGATTCAAACAATATACAATTAATACAAACAAATTCAGTACTTGTAAAGAGAACGAAACAAAACAAAATCAAAACATATCAGTCATAGAGAAAAGGAACTATACTGAAGAAACATAAATGGCACTTGTATCCAGATTTAATGTTATAGAAACAGACTAAGTTGGTAACCGTGTTCAATAAATAATTAATTACGCAGTATTAATCGTACTATTGTTACATAGGAGGGGGAAAAGTAATTCGAGTTGATGTCATACATTGATAACATTAAAGTAACGAGTGGAACTTGAAGTACTATGAGACAATAGAGAACAGCGCAAACAATAGCAAACAAAATAAACTTGCATCATAACAGGTATAAGCCAATAGCTAATTCAGAATACTTCTTAATATTGCAGAAGACGCGTTAAATTAGTTCCCTGTATTGTGCAGTATATCACTACAAAGAGGATGTAATTTATTAGATAATGAATATAATCTATAAAGAGGAGAGCACTTGTGTTTATTTGTATTTGTTTATGGTGAAAACAATAATTTACTGAAATGTCTGAAATGGTAGAGATTTGGCGGTGGAGGTGAGTATTGCTTTTAGATAAAGAACAACTGGGCAACGATCCACTAATAACACTAACGGGAAGGAAAAATGAAGTTATCGACAAACGAAAGACAAAGGCCACCAAGTGTCTCGAAAACCTAATACCGTCTCTGTCGGAAAAGAACAAGACCAAGGGAGGTCAGAGAGGATAGATTGAGGATCCTGGCAAAAATAAGCGGAAGCAATTCCGATACTCGGCTAGGTTTCCCGTGGTCGCCAACCGATGTTCCCAAGTTAAGAGCTATTGGGGTCCCTTTCAGTCACCTGTTACGACAGGCAGGGGATACTGTTACTGTTATTCTATCACCCCCTATCACACGGTGGAGGATAGAGAGGTTCTTCAAAATGTTGAAACAGGAGATGACTAATGTCTTTATCTTATGTCAGAGTCAGTAGGCTGTTTTAAAACTCACATTTTAAACAAAAGCAAGATGCCGAGGCTTTCTCTTCCTGTCTGAAGACGTCAAATCACTTTCTCCTGCTGGAAAAACATTTAATGTAAGGGAGCACGAGTGGTGACCTTCAGATCTCTCCCCTTCAACATTTGAGCAGCGTGACTAAAATTTACGAACTGTAAATTTTGAAAATCTTGTCTCGATTTTTAAATATCCCCCTTTTTAGTCACCCCTTTTAGTATGGGATTAGCCTCTCTACCATTGGGCCTTAAACTGACTTAGGTTTTTGTCTCTAGTGTTTCGCCTCCTTGCTTTTTGTTAATGGCCTGTTTTGTGTAACCTTTTTCCTTTTACCAGCGGATTGACCAAGTATGTTGTTATCTTCTAAGTAGATCAGTTTGCCCATCCTTGAAAAAACTACTTGATTGCTCTCCATGCACAAGCTATTCCTACTGTCCCGATCTCTGATTTTACCCTATTTTCATCCGTCTACCATTTTTTTCTCTTGCTGCTGACTGGTAATAGAAGCAAGTATTACAATTGTAATTTTAGATAGGCCTACATGAGTCTCCTAGTTGGTTTTTTTTTCGTTTAAAATTTTATCTTATAGTTGGAATGTATATGAAGTAGAACTAAGGAAGTATTAAGGTTTCTGGGCAGTAAGGGGGAGGCAATGAGGACAATGAACCCACACTTCTCTTACATAGATTTTTTTTTTTTTTTGCTAGTCGTTTTACGTCGCACCGACACAGATAAGTCTTATGGCAACGATGGGATAGGAAAGGCTTAGGAGTTGGAAGGAAGCGGCCGTGGCCTTAATTAAGGTACAGCCCCAGCATTTGCCTGGTGTGAAAATGGGAAACCACGGAAAACCATCTTCAGAGCTGCCGACAGTGGGGCTCGAACCCACGGTCTCCCGGATGCAAGCTCACAGCCGCGCGCCTCTACGCGCACGGCGATCTCGCCCGGTCAGAGTTTTCTTAAGGGACAAATAAAGCGTAAGGAATCCTATGTTTTGAGCCATTATTTTTGTAAATTCTTACTGTCCCATTTCCTTCAATACGACATTTCTACACTACGAGGTTTGTCCGGAAAATACGTATAAAAGTTGAATAATAACTTTATTTGACAATTATTCAGGTATTACAATATGGTTTCCTTCAAAGTACTCTCCCTGAGACAAGATGCACTTCTGCCAACGCCGTTTCCACTGTTGGTAACATTGTTGAAAGTCTTCAGTTGTGATGCTGTTCAGTTGCCGTGTCGTTTCTCCCTTGATGGCTTCCACATCACCCAAGTGCCGCCCCCGAAGCACCATTTTGCATTTCGGGAACAGGAAGAAGTCACAAGGGGCTAAATCGGGTGAATAAGGCGGGTGGTCTGTCACGGTGATTGAGCTTCGTGCCAAAAACTCACGCACAACGAGCGACGTGTGAGCGCATTGTCGTGATGAAGGATTGTCTCCGTAAACTTGTTGCAAACACTCAAAAATCTCACACCCATTCTTACCTAGTTTGGCAAGAAACTTGATGTTGATGCGCTGTTCCTCAATCAGAGAGAGCTCCATACCGACGGCAGGTGAAAACGGGTAACTTTCAACAAGCAGCCGCACACTGCTACTGACACTCAGAGCTCTCCGACTCGAACTGAGCGTTGAGAAGTTTGGCGACAACAGCAGTGCCACCTGGCGGCGCCTCCACGATACGTGATACGTCACCCCGACGGATTTATACGTATTTTCCGGACAAACCTCGTATTATGACCCCATGTGTCCACCCTTTATATTCAATACCTTGTTGGTAGGAAATTTCAGAATTACTTTAATTGGACAGAGGGACTAAAAATTGCAGGAATATTGACTAGCAACATCAGCAGGAGTGCTCCATTTGCCTGTTATAAAAGGGCTAAATAGCAAGAATAAATTTATTATGATTTCGTCTGCAATACCAGATGTTAGAATACGCCACTGTCTCAATATTCTGCGTTGAATGTTTGCTTTAAATGTTACCAAAATAGATGGCGTAAAATGGAAAGCTTGTATGTCAAAATGGTCAACTTTGTAGGAGACAGAAAAATAAATAAACTAAAGTTGAATTATTTATTATAACATAGGAGTTAGAAATGTGTGACTCTTTACTGAGTGTTTAGCGGCGAGGTCTTCGGTTTAGAGAATCACGGGTTCAATTCCCGGCATAATCGAAAAGTTTAGTAGCATCTGCTTAACTTCTCTGGCTTGAGGACTGAGTGTTGATGTTTCCTTAACGCATGCCTTCCTCAGCATATACAGGCAAGGCATGAAATAGCAACCAGCAGAGAAACACACAATGTGAACACATAGTTCAACATAGCGATGGCGTCAGGAAGGGCGTCTAGCGATAAAATAGGACCAAGTCTCCCAGATATATATATATATATATATATATATATATATATATATATATATATATATATATGTCAAAGTCACTCCTGCGACCCGACTCGAGTGTGGGAAGAGGCGTTGATAAAGGAAGACATACGAGTAAAATAAATCTAATACGACGAGGTATTGGAAAACAATTTGACAAAATATATTTATGCAACATATTCAGCGAAACGTTGAGAATATGAACATCTCTTAATCCAGAAATATTCAAAAGATGACGTACGAGGTTTCGTTCTGTACAATCGATACACAATATTTAACAGGATAGTTCATAAATATTCTTTCAGATAACGGTATTTAATTTCTATAACAATACCGGTACTCGTAATTCATGTAATAATATGTAGTGCGTCAGAAAGCGACGACATGGGCCTGTCCCATTTATACACCCTTTCAAATGCCACTGGATTCGTTCAGGAAGGAACTTGTCTTCTTCGAAATTGAAGGTCCACAAGTAGCTGATTAAGACTGTTTTCCTATTTCGACAATTGTTGTTCACACTGTGTCCATTTAGAGGATCCTCCGTAGCTCAGGCGACATCGCGCTGGCTTCTCACCGCTGAGTTCCATGGATCAAATCCCGGTCATTCCATGTGAGATTTGAGCTGGACAAAATGGAGGCGGGACAAGTTTTTCTCCGGGTACTCCGGTTAACCGTATCATATTTAATTCCAACAACACTCTCCAGTATCATTTCACCTGTCAGTCATTCATTTTTGGCATCCGGCACAATTCCTATCCTCGCCGTTAGATGGGTGCTTCGTTCATTCCATTCCTGACCCTATCAAATAACTGGAAACAGCCTATGGATTATTGTAGTGTCCATTTTACACCAGTGTCATCTCTTCACAAATCGACTGAATCTAAGGCAAGCTTTTACTGTTTCCCTTTCTCAATCACGACAGTCTGAAGATGATGATGGTACTCATACATGGGCCTTCATTACTCTGACATGATTGTCTTAATTGTTTCAACAATTAAACTTCCCTCGCCAGTTCGTCGACTGTGTGGTATAGACTGAAAGATGGTAGAATAAAACGCTATACTACTACTACTACTACTACTAATAATAATAATAATAATAATAATAATAATAATAATAATAATAATACCATGTGCCCAATGCCTATTCAAATGCTTAATATCAGTGTACAGCAAGTGAGTGTCGAACCAACTGTGTGACACACCCAGTCTCGTTCTAGACCTCATTGGTGTTGAAAGAGAATACGTGTTTCCCGAGTGAGATCAGATATTATAATGAAATGAAATGTCGTATGGCAGATATTATAATGATATGATGGAAAGAAACTTGTCAGAGGACCCACTACTGATTTCTGAGTTTGATGGGCACGTTTCACCTGTTCCTACGTAGTCCAAATTATATTTTAGAAATTTATACCTTAATTTCACTGTATTTTCACTCTTACCTGCTAATTCAATTCCGCCGCCCCTCCATACGATGTTATATTCAACAGACATGTGCATTCAGTCTAATCCCCTCACGCGCAACCACATCAAAGACAATTCCAACCACCCCTTATGATTAATGATTGGTGCTGAGTTATTTAATTGAGCGACATTTACAATGTGTACTGTTCTGGCCGAAATTACGTGTTGAAATACATGAGCCCACAACTAATATTATTCTGAAATGATCCCAAGTGTTCGAAGTAGTGGCAACTGAGACTATTTCAAAGACAATTGGGTTATCCTGTAGTTGGAAAGGTATTTACATATCTTGGAAAAAAACGAAGATTACTTCTAAACATTAGGTTGCTTTTAGTATTATGTTCCATATTAAAACAGTTTTCACGAAGCTTACATATTTTTATTTTATGCGGGAAATTATTTCACTAATTTAAGGTGAAACAAACTTTCCCGCCAAAGCGTTATAAAAGGTAGTTATAGAAATTCATGAGCCATTGAGATAAGTAATTATCTTCTGAAACTTCGAATATCTATATTCAAATGACACCTCTATACGAAGTTATCTGTTATAAAATACAGGCTTCTGAAATTTCGAAGCCAATAAGGTGAATGATTTCCCTTCGAAACTACAAAATTTCTAAACGAATCACACCTACGTAAGAAATGGTCCCTTATAAAATACAAGCTCTTGACATTTCAAACATTCCTAACGTCTACTTATGAGTGTGCAAAAGGGTTTTGGAAGAAGGAGGTATTGGAATTGGAAATTATTATGAGGAAATATTGGGGAAGATTTGTGACAAAGATTAGTTATGCAAAATATTCAGAGAAAAATGTTGAATATGTCTTATAAAAATATCATGAAGAAATGGACAAACAAACATAATGTTCAAACAGTAGATCATTTACTATTTCAGTGTGAATTACTTGAGAGAGAAAGCACCGTTTGAATTAAAGGTGTTTTAGTTTCAGAGCCATGAACAATAAGCATTTTTTTTATGAACTCAATCGTATTTGACAAACTGTGAAGAAACCATGTAGTTTTATTTTCATATTAAAAGTACATCATAACGGCCATCGAATTATGAATTTATCTCATATATGTGATTAGGCAGCCAATCCCTGTTTTGAAATGTGTGAAGATATTGGTCATAGTGTCGGTTGGTGCATGCATTTCAGTTAGCTTGGCAGACTAATATGTAATAGCAACTTGTGGCTTGGTGAGGAAAACAATGGGAATCTGCCTCAGTCCTCATTTTCCTAGTACGCCTCTTCAGTGATGCCTAGGCCATCTATGACAGCTGATGGCGGAGCTGTTGATCATCCAGCTAACTTTAGAGCTGAAGAGTGAACGTACATACATGTGATTAGGAAGTTAATTTAATTTTGTATTATGATTACTCAAATAATGCAGTATTAGTGTCTTATAATGAGGTATACGGTGAATATATTGTTACGTTTTAAGAATACATACATACAAACATACATAGGCTAATAAATAACTCTCCAGGCGCTTTCTGTTCCTCTTTGAGCCACGGAACCACGGTAACAGTAATAATTAAAACGTAATGTATATTCACTGTCAAACTTTTGAGAAAACGCCCTACCTCACGAGGAATGACAATATACTCCATGTCTTATCCGTATTTGTTTACACCTAGTTGTTAAAACATTTAAATGAAGATTATTTGGTGTATAACAGGTATTTCCCCATCTGACCACATTAGGAACGACAATACCATCAGACAATACAGCTGTCTGACACTGGTCGTTCAGGAGGTCCGTGAAAGCAAAATTTTCCTGGTATTCACATGTCCAGAGAGCTGCAAGGAGCGCTTACTAAATTCAGTTCGAATGAACAAGGCCACAGGACGACCAAAACAGAGATGGCAGGATATTATATATTCTAAGAAGAGTCAGTGTACGACAAATGACGCGAAATTCATTTTTTCACTGCTATAACTATCTAAAAGATCATCACTTTGTTAGCTGAGATGAAGTATAAGTTTCCACTTTATTTTTAAATCCTCACCTACAATAATTCCAAAGATCTGCGTATTGCTAAATGGGATGAGGTCAGTGTCAACCGTATGTCCTTTCAAATTCTACAACGAATAATTCCGAAGGCAATTATATTGTTAACTTGGATGTGGTATATATTACTATGATTTTTAATCCAGCGACCATAGTATTGTTAAGTGGGAGTTGTTGTAAACAAGGTTGGGGTTTACAAAAACACAACTTCTTTATTTGTTTCACATGTAAAATTACAATATTTACACTAACAAAACTGAAAGTTATCTCGAAGCAAAATGAACTATGAATTTGGAGAAAGAGTCTGTCTTTGTACACTATATACACGTTGGAGTATTCACGTTCACTACTATTTCGGAAAGATAGTCCTTGTGACATGAAAAGTTCTTGATAGTCGAAAACTATCAGAAGCACTGACGTAAATATCTCAGAGAGTCCTTCCTTGTTGAAGTGTCTGAGTTCATTAACGTAAGTTCAATGACTGAAGAGTTCCTACTTAGCGAAACTAAGTTGATAATGGGAGCTTGCATTAGCTAGGGAATGATAGTGGCATATAATGGTACGACTGGACATGGACAGTGGAACAGGCAAGAGGAGCGGTGACCCGAGGTGAGACCTCTTACTGCCAGAAATTCAGTCCACCTGGCCGAAGCACATTTTCAAGAGGAGTAGCCTCCGTGCTCGAAGTAGGGTGTATTCTGGAGCTGGACACCGGGGTCAGTGTATCTGGACAGGCTAGGAGCTCCTTTTTATAGCACACACGACGTTCCAGGCATGCGCACTGAGGGCTGCGCGTCGAGGCTCGAAGAATAACACACTGGCACGCGTGTAGCTGGCTGGCGGATCAAGAAGGGCGCGACGGACATACAACAGGTGTAAGTAAAACTGTCTGTGGTTCTTTGAAACTTTCACATACATTAATTACAAAAATCGTCTTGTTGTTCAAAAGGATGATCAATTAGACTGTAGGGTTTTTTAGATCTTCATATGCTATAGATCAAAATAACATCATACTGTTGACTGGGATAAAATAAGCGCCTATTTTCTTTAAAACCTTAACACGCGATAAATCCAAGTAGTTCACGTACTTAGATCGGATGAGGTAAGTGCCTCTTCCTGTTTAATCACACGCATTAATAAACTGCCTTTGCATACAATCATGAATAAATACTTGAAGAAAATTATCTTACAGTATTCTTAGCCAAGAATACCTATAATGGTTACACTATAATCGGCCATACTTCCACATAATACTAATACTAATATTTTTTGTTTATAGTAAATGTGCCCAGGTCGTAAGTTACACTTTTCTATAAGTCAAAAGTCTAAAGCCTTAGACTTCTTCACGAGCATCCTACCCGCGTTCTTCTGAATGAACAGAGCATGCCCTTGCCACCTTACTTAAGCAGTTCCCACAGAAAACCAGTGAGGTTACAAATGTTTATATTAGCAATTAATTTTATGGTTGTAAATTAATGATATTGACGATGGAATGCGTCGAACTTCCAGTCATTCCTTAACAGAAGACAGTCTTCAGACAGTAGTTTAAAGATACACAAAGTTTTGCAATTCCATGGGGGCTAATTTATTTTGCGTATATACCTTTGATTACGGTGCATTAAGTTGTTAATAATAGGTAATGTGTTAATGATTATTCGTATTCAAATTATAGAAGTAATCCATCGCGATAAATTAATATGTTCAAACTGAATCATCATTAGATAGTCTCAAATAATTACGAGCTTAATTCTCAACGTACAGTCAATAATTCCATGTAAATACACCTTGTACGTTTGATTTGCGAGTATAAACACGATTACATATTCAGTATAAATGTATATTATGTTATGTTTATTAATATGATAATGTGAAGAGACTTACATCTCTATTCTTGAAAACAATTTACTGTAATAACCTTCTTCAGCCAGGAGGAGGAAGCTTAGGCATTTATCTTTTGTATAAAATGTGAGTTTTAAAACCTTTTACTGACTCTGACATACGATTAAATCGTTAGTCGTCATCTATTTAAACATTTCTGGGAACCTCTATACTTTTCCCCCTGTGGGAGGGGGTGAGAGAAAATCATTCACGGTATCCCCTGCCTGGCTTGCGTCATTAATTCAATATTTTCCTTCTAACAATTTGAATCAATTTTGGATGTCAAGAAATGCTTACTTTCCCTATCCAACAGATGCAGACCCTATTAGGTAATCTAACCTATCGGCCTCCTAATCAGTCACAGAGAATAATATTATTATGACAATTATATTTTTGTGCTATGTTTTATCGGTATTTTTCTAGTAGGCAGGATAGGCCGATATTCTTATATCTGGTATGGTTATCTGTTGGATTTCCTGTCCTTTACGTCACTGAAAATTTAAGCAATTTCACAGTCATTTTGTGGAATACAGGTGATGTTTAATAATTGACAACGATGTGTTATCACCGAGTCTGCTATAGCCTGGGTTGTGGATTCAGATGTTTTAACATTCCTCAAGAACTCCAGAGTTTCTTTAGGTATAGTCCACCTGTCGACTACCAGATCAGACCAACCACTTACCATTTTTGTATTTTGTATATCGTCGCTGCCGGGGCAAAACCTCCTATATGAAATATTTTAGCTTAGAACTTTGGCCGGTAAGGGTCTGTCATCTAAGGTGCAATATTGTGTGAATGTGGTCAAG
The DNA here is from genome assembly GCF_040414725.1 of Anabrus simplex. Taxonomy (NCBI): domain Eukaryota; kingdom Metazoa; phylum Arthropoda; class Insecta; order Orthoptera; family Tettigoniidae; genus Anabrus; species Anabrus simplex. Next base: position 126,345,608 of record NC_090269.1, read on the forward strand.
GCATTCTCGCTCTTGATAATGTATGTGCTGCGGGTCAGTATATCTCCAAAAATATCATCACATAGGAGGTTTGGTTCCGGCAACGACGATATTCTTGTAAGGTCTTCACAGCATGGATCGTAGATGGACTTTTTCTCGTCTCAGATGTTTTTTGGTTGGTATTCGTTGTCCTTAAACTTTACAGTTGGATCTTTCTCCATAGCTGCTCCTTTGATACGGTCGATCACTATGATCTCAGCTCGACGTGCTGAACCGTCCTCGAAGAGGTATCCAATTTCTTCATAGACTTCGCTCTGATGATGTCTACGAAGACTTACAGCGATCATAGATTGTACATTAGCTCCCCCTTGGGACAGAATCCTAATACTGTATATGAGGAATGGTTTCCAAAGCGTAACATTTTCACCCACGGGATGTATTAAGGCTTTTTCCAGGTAGAGTTCGAACGGGGATGACAATCAAATGTAATTGTTTCCGTCCATTGCCCGCATGACATTCCTTTCGTATTCCTTACCCAGGAGTTGACATTCCTCGAGAAAATAACGTTAATCATTTTCCTTTGGATGGCAGGAAGGTCCAGTTCTCGAAGGGATCTTCAAGAAGGTATTTTCGGATAGATTTAGTATTAGAGTTTCCGAGATGTTCAGTTTACTCGTCAGTGAGCCGGAAGCGCAAGAAACAAGGATAAATTTCAGTTTGAAGCTCTCCGGTCGCGTCTATGTTTTGGTTCTTTACAGTCTTTTGCATTTATGTTGAATGAAGGCTTCCCATTGCACATTAAAGTCCTCTGAGTTTGCGTGGTTCATATTGATCATAGCATCTGCGGCATCTGTTAGCAAGCTGATAATTTTTTTAACAGGTTGTCAGTGCCATAAGGAATTTCACTGTCAAGCTTTTAAGAGGTGCGTACTTGAATGGGTATACCAGTTGTGGATAAATACACTACTTGAGTATATTTAACTTCTGACCTGGAATGAGAAGGGGTGAGCTAACAACTTGGTGTAAATCCTTCTGAGCTCTTCGATGACACTAGATGGACTGAATTTAATTTCGTCTTAAAATGTTCCACCATGGTACACTATGGTCTCATCTGAGCAAATTCACGTTGTTCCATTCTAGGGGCTGCCTGGCCGAGGCGGTAAAGGCGTGCTCGGTTCACCCGGAAGGACGTGGGTTCGAATCCCCGTCAGGATGTCGTAAAATTTAAGAAACGAGATTTCCACTTCCGGAGGTGCATATGGCCCTGAGGTTCACTCAGCCTACACCAAAAATGATTACCAGGTTAATTCCTGGGGGCAAAGGCTGCCGGACGTAGAGCTAACCACTCTACCCCATCACGTGCCGTGGTTAACAATGGTGGAAGCCTTTACCTTCCACTCCTCCAAGGCCCTTTATGGCCTGTACGGAGGTGACTTTGTCTTTGTCTTTGTTTTTGTTTGATTCTAGATTAGTGAGAGCAATTTGATTCTGCTGATCCTCACAAGTACAATTAAAGACCAATCTTCACTAGAGAAGTTGTGGCCAGATCTTCAAGGTGCTCGGCTGAAGCTTTATTGTTGCATAGAAGAGTGAAATCGTCTGCAAACGCAAGCTTCAAACTTCCTGAATCAGTGAGTAGCGAGTACCAGTATTCCTCGGAAAGTTTTGGCTCACTTAATTCTCTCAGGACGTAGTCCACTACTAAACTTAACAGTACAGGAGGAAAAAGGACCACCTTGCACCACGCATCTCTTAACAGGGATAGTGCCCTGCCTTGTTTGGGACCAGTGTCCTAAGTTTGGTTGATATGTTAGTTCTGTATATTCATATGGTATGTTGTCAAAAGCGTTGGAAATATCTAAAAATACAATACAGAAATCTTTATTCCTAATTTTAGAATCCTTCATGCAGCCATTTATAGTGAGTGTATTGATGAACGTCCCTGCACAGGATATGAAATCATTTTGATTGTAACTGAGTTCAACAGTTTTTATAAGCATCAATCACACGTTATATGGTCCGTCTGAGAATTGGATAAATTGTCACTGGTCTCCAATTCTGGATATTATATGGGTAGCCTCCTTTATGGATCAAAACAACCGTTTGAACCCGTTGTGACAAACCCCCAGATATGCATGTAAGTAGCAATGAAAGATGGATTAATAGATGTCAAGATCCTTTATGATCTTTAGCTGTATGCCATCCTCTCCAGAAGCGGTATAGAGACGATTCCACGACATGCGTTAAAGATGTCATCCTGTATAATAAAATTATCTTCTTAGGAAGCAAAAGCGAACCACATTTCTGCACATTTGTCCAGCATGTGCATGCCATCACCAGCAGTACCCATCAGACGTCTGTAATGATCAGAAACATCTCAGACATTCATCTTACTTTCTACTGAAGACGTGGAAAATATAATTTTCCTTACCTTATTTCCACGGTATTGGAACTGAATGGTTTAGAAATTATAGCGATTTGTATACCTTTCTTCCTTCCTTTTACTAGACTATTTTAAACCTTCTACAGGCCAACCCATCAGGGTTAAACTTTATAGCTTGGCGCCATTTATAATATTTCACTGCTGGATGTTGGGGCCGTTACAATGACTCACCGCATCCTGGAAATAGGAGCAATAACTACTTACAGAAAGACTAAAAGTTGACCGAGTTGTACAGTATTATATCCCTTTGAATGCGTTTTCGATCGTTTTGAAGCCACTATTCTCCATATATCGTGACATCCTACAAAATAAAAATTTGAAATTCTTCACACCATAATTTTCTCAAACGTTCACAGTTTGATTTTTAACAAGCGAATTAGTTTTAGAACCTGCTGAGACAAATCAGACGGCATCCTATAAGACGTGGTACAACGCCAGACTCCAGAGCTGCATGAACTGCTAGTGGCGTGACACGGGGAGTAGTAACTCATGATGACGGCGCATATCCAGGCCAAACACTTGTCGAACGCCAGGTTCGGTTAGATTCCAGTGCGAAAACCCAGGGAAGTTACCACTGTAGACAAAATTTAGATAGTCCATCCCTGGTCTGTAAAGTAATATCTATTAACACACAACTCCTCGAACAACCTCAAACCGAGCTCGATAGCTGCAGTCGCTTAAGTGCGGCCAGTATCTAGTATTCGGGAGGTAGTAGGTTCGAACCCCACTGTCGGCAGTTCTGAAGATGGTTTTCCGTGGTTTCCCATTTTCACACCAGGCAAATGCTGGGGCTGTACCTTAATTAAGGCCACGGCCACTTCCTTCCCACTCCTAGACCTTTCCTGTCCCATCGTCGCCATAAGACATATCTGTGTCGGTGCGACGTAAAGCCAATAGCAAAAAGCAACAACCTCAACAATAACTTCCGCTCAAGAGGGACAACAAAAGGATGAAATAATAAGAAAGCTGTGATGGTGTCACGGTTGAAAATTTTGACGTACAGTGCACACCCGGTGATAGGTATTGTCGAAATAAAATATCTAGGGTGGTCAGTACGAGTTTGAAATTTTACAGTCGATATTATATATCTTCAGTCTAAACAAATTTACATATCTTGATGACGAACTCCGCGTGCAGTGGGTTTGTGATATAAGAAGTAACATAAATATGACAAAAGATCGATGTCGGATACGGAATTCTGTAGTTGTACCACCCAGAGTCACGGGAGCTTCGAAAGGGAGAATCTAGATTTAAATGCGAATCGTCATCACTAATATGATAAATATCGACATCCACGAGCTACAAATCTTTTTCCACCAATGGGGCAGTAGATATGCTCGGCTAGGACTCCAGTAGTACAGAACTCACCTCACGGCGATCGATCACCTTACCTTGAAACATTTCTGATAACCCTTTCGACGCTTGGCGTCGGTGATTTTATGTCTATTGAAATTCTGACAAGTCACTCAATCCTCTTAAACGCATGTTCGATCATTTTTAAGTCATTCATTCCCCACACATCGTGACATATTACGAAAGAAAGATTTTTTACCTAAATATTACGGCTGGCGGAATTCTGAAAATTTGCGTTACGAAAGTTAGCCTGACGGAAGTGTGGCACTATAAACCTGTACAGGGTGTGATGTAAGGTGTGTATGGATGGTCAGACAGTGCTATCTAGAAACCGTGCAAGCTATGTCTTATGGCTGGTGGTAATCTGGATGACCATGACCGAGTGACAGACTGTATTTATGATCATTGATGTTCGCAAATGGAAAAGTGGATTCCTTTCTGAACTTCTAAGCACCACAATTTTCTCAAATGTTCACAATTTCATTTTTACCATACTTTTAGAACGACAGATTGTCCTAGGTCGTGCCGCAATGGTTAAACTTACAAAGATTTGGCAGAACAGTGCATTATCCAAAACAGTGAAAATACGACTGGTGGAATCACTGGTGTTCTCTGTTTCCCTGTACGGTTGTGGGACTTGGACTGTGAAGGCTAGCGACAAGAACCGAATAGATGCCTTTAAGATGTGGTGTTGGTAGAGAATGCTCCTTATACCATGGATAGAAAGAAGAACAAATGCCTCCGTTATAGAAGAACTGAGCATCACAAAACGTTTACCTTCCCGCGTTGGTGAAAGTTACCTTCAGTTCCTGGGACACATTTTCAGGAGAGAAGGAGACAATTTAGAAAAGATCATTCTGCAGGGCAAAATGGAAGGCGTCAGACCAAAAGGCAGAACAATAAGTAGATGGTTAGACCAAGAAAAGAAAATCCCTGGTCTGCTTCTTCACAATATCTTAAAAAGAGCTGAAGGCCGCTCAGGATGAAAAAACCTCGTTAATGAAGTGAAGAAATGAGGTCACGACGCTCAGAAATGAGTAAACCGACCGATGATGATGATTTAGAACCTACTGAGACGAATAAAATGACATCTTACAAAACATGGTACCACGCCAGAGTCCAAAGTTACACAAATTGTTAGCCCAGTGGCACGGTGACTTTAGCAATTCAAGATGGCTGCACTATTGCATCCCAGGTACGTCATACAGAGGTCAAACTATTGTTTCGAGATACACTGATCCTTATTATTTAAAATGAGATTTTGAACATTGTCGTCCTACGTGTTGGCTAGAAATTGCTTCGATGTAATTAGTATTATTATTATTATTATTATTATTATTATTATTATTATTATTATTATTATTATTATTATTATTATTATTATTATTTTGCTAGTTGCTTTACGTCGCACCGACACAGATAGGTCTTAGGCGACGATGGGGCAGAAAATGGCTAGGAGTGGAAAGAAAGCGGCCTTGGCCTTAATTAAGGTACAGCCCCAGCATTTGCCTGGTGTGAAAATGAGAAACCACGGAACACCATTTTCAGGGCTGCCGACAGTGGGGTTCGAACCTACTATCTCCCGAATACTGGATACTGGCCGCATTTACGCGACTGCAGCTATCGAGCTCGGTACTTCGATTTTAAGAGTGTAATTCTTTTGTAACGCTACCGACTCAAACATGGGTCCGAAACTACAGATGTATTCTTCGTTTATTTATAAAACACATTTCAATTAGTTATTTTGTTATAGAACTATATTTAATTGTATCTGTGTGCGACAATCATTCTTACAATTGGCTTTATGTCACATCGACACAGATAGGTCTTATGGCGAGGATGGAACAGGAAAGGGGTAGGAGTAGGAAAGAAGCGCCCATGACTTTAATTAAGGTACAACCACAATCCCACTATCTCGCGATTACTGGATAATGGCCGCATTTAAGCGGCTGCAACTATCGAGCTCGGTGTTTCCGATTTTCACACCAGGCAAATGCTGGGGCTGTACCTTAATTAAGGCCACATCCGCTTCCTTCCAACTCCTAGGCCTTTCCTATCCCATCGTCGCCATAAGACCTATCTGTGTCGGTGCGACGTAAATCCACCAGCAAAAAAGAAAATAAGGAACAGCCGGAGCATTTGCCTGGTGTCAAAATGGGAAACGACGGAAAACCATTTTCAGGGCTTCCGACAAAATTCGCACACTATGCAAAAACATTGAAATTACAAGTCACGATTTTTTTCTGCAAATGTTTTTAATGGCTGTTAGTTTTGAGTATTTGGTTGAGTAATTAATATACTGAGTGAATTTCACAAGATGTTAACAGTTAAAAAAGTGGTATCATTGTTCCTTTTCAATATTATGCAGTAGGCCTGTACTAGTTGTATACTACTGCAATTATCAAACTCTTTGAAATATTCTTTTAATCTATTTAGTTCGATGAATCGTCGCGTTACTTGCCATACAGGGATCTGCGTTGCACATGTTAGAAGATTAAAATGAATGCTAAATTATCTCATGAAGGGGTGATCGTTTTTTATGTTAATGAGTTCAAATTGAAAACTTTTCAATGTGACATCCTCTGTATTGTTTCTTTTCTTTTTATTTGAAATAATCCTTGAAATATTTAAAACTGCGATACATTTAATAAAAATGTATTAATCTTAAATTTGGGTTTTACTAAATATTATGCTTAAAAGTATAACCGACATTAATTATTCAAAATATGGAATATTTATCACTAGGGCCCGGATTTTTAGGTTTTAAACTATTTTATTCCTTGCTAGTTAACTGCAGTATTTTAACTTACTTATCCATTTCATTACCAATGGAGTAAATTACTCGAATCTTATAAAACCTAAAAATAACTAAATAAGACGTTAAAACCTAAAAAAAAAACTAAATGGGCTATTCAAGACAGTATTACGTTATTTTGGAATAGAAGTATCAAATATTAATGAAATTGAATGATTTTTTTAAAAATAAACATTATTCAAGACTTTTTGAAATGACTTCATGGTTTGGAACTGGAAGTGGTTTGTAAGTATCACTAGTGCGAGCGAAACAACGTGATACGGTACTATTCCACTAGGGTACAGCACAAATCAAGAGACAACCCCCTGACCTGTATCTATCAGGTACAAGCCCGCCTAACTTGCCAGCTTCAGTGCATCTCTCATTGTGCATCTCTACCGCCAGCTACGGCGCTGTTCACTGTTTAGCTCTATACACATCATTATGCGACAGACTAAAATTAATTTTCCCTATAAATCAATTTATTATTGAAGGCAGTTTAAGAAGCTTACGCATCTCAGAAGTAGCGATGCCTAAAGGCAAGTCATCTCGAAGTTGGTTGATTCGCCAGTGGATTGGTAACGATCCGGGCTTTACTACAGATGGCAAAATTATATTTTGTCAAGTCTGCCAAAAGCAGGTAAGGAATTATTTAGCATACCTCCAATAAAAAAATCCCCATTACTATAATGAAAAGTAAGTTTTTTTTGCTATTTGTTTTACGTCGCACCGACACAGATATGTCTTACTGCGACGATGGGATAGGAAAGGCCTAGGAACTGGAAGGAGGCGGCCGTGGCCTTAATTAAGGTACAGCCCCGGCATTTGCCTGGTGTGAAAATGGGAAACCACGGAAAACCATCTTCAGGGCTGCCGACAGTGGGGTTCGAATCCACTATCCCCCGATTACTGGATACTGGTCGCACTTAAGTGTCTGCAGCTATCGAGCTCGGTAATATCCGTTTATGTGAAGCGCTGGTTTCGGCAAAAGTGCCGTGGAATACGCTCACCATAGCTTGCACCGTCCGAGATGCTCTTCGCATTCTTTGGCCAAGAGAAAAACAGGATGGCAAGTTTTTACTTCTTTTGAGTGATAGTGCGGCATATATGATCAAAGCTGGTGAAGTATTGAAGAGTTTCTGCCCTAACATGCTGCGTGTAACTTGCATAGGCCATGGCTTACACAGATTGGCTGAAGAGGTTAGAAATAATTGTCCATGAGTAAACAGTATTGTTTATTCTGTGAGAAAGGTGTTTCTTAAAGCTCCTAGCTGCATTCTCACATTCAAGGAAATGTTGCCTCAAACTCCTCTTCCTCCCAAACCCATAATCACTCGTTGGGAGACAGGGCTCAATGCAGCCCTATACTATGCCAATCACTTTGAAGACATTAAAAATGTTATAAATTCTTTTGATGTCGATGATGCACTCTGCATAGTGTAGGCTAAAACAGCTCTCACGAACAAAGAACGCTGTTTCACTTGCCTTCATTAGGGCACACTTTGCTGATCTTCCTGCAGCTATTGAGCGTGTTGAGTCGGCATCGTTGCCATTAAAAGATTCAATAGAAGTTGTGGACTCCATTTCGAAGAAGGAAATACCAGGACCGGTGGGTGAAGCCTATTCACTCAAGCTCACCAAAATTCTACAGCGGAACCCTCGATTTTCAGCAGTGAACAGTGTGTCTGCAATACTTCAGGGAGAAGAAATTGCTGGCGAGGTACCATGGGGACCGAGAGCTATTACTTCAATGAAGCTTGCTCCAAGGACTTCTTGTTGTGTGGAGCGTACATTTTCCTGCTATAAGAATATTTTGAGAGATAACAGAAAACGTTTTACTCTGAAAAATCTGGAAATGTATTTGTACATTGTAACAGCAAGTGAAAACTGTGTTCTGTGCTTCTGAAAATGTTTCTTGATGCATTGGAAGTGACAAAAATTTAACCTACATTGAACCATTTATTGTATTTGCGCATAAATATTTTATGTTATTTTTAATTTCAGTTGGTATGATGTGTTTGAAATGCTTTCATTAAGCCATTCTGTCCCATATTTTGAAATGAGTGGTATAGTTTTGTACTAGAGAGGCGTGAAGGTTACAATAAAGTATAAAAAATTTGAATGAATAGTATAACTTCAGTAATGATGGAAATGATCATTAAAAACTATTTCAGGAAGATAAAAACCTAAAAAACTATTTTGAGCTATTAAAAAAACTAAAACGTGGTTTTTAAGAACCTAAAAATCCGGGCCCTATTTATCACCTATAAACAATATCTTGGATTGTTAAAATTAAATTGTCAATCTGATGTGAGAATTTACCAGAAATTATTATCCTCCAAAAATTTTCTTCTACATGCTAAGGAAGTAACAGAAATATTATATAATTATTTTATGAAAAAGCATCGAATTTATCATATGAAGAACTGTAGGTACCGGTACTATAAATAATTACTTATCGCCTCACAATTCCGGAGGTTATCCCCATTGCAATGTATGTATTGGATGAGAAGATCTTTCGAATAACAATTAATGTAACAAGGTTCACGAATTTCTTCGAACTCCAATCGGCATGTCTCCTTGCCTAATCAATTCCCTGCAACTGAATTCAAGTAAAATCGTCCTACCTTTCGATCTGAGTATTCGTTGTTCGCTCCTGTTTTAAAGATATTACCACCGAGCCATTAGGAAATTACAAATAGTTATTTCACCAGGAAAAATATGTGTTATTCTTTCTAATGAACTTCTGACCATTAGCATAATTATATACCACTTTGGATGGGATTCCTTTGATATAACTTGTACAGTTTTGTATTTAGAAACTTTCAGACCAGAATTTTACGTTCGTATTCTTCCTGGCACGGTGACGATATTTATTCAGCTAGCCCTAGGAAATTAACAAAACGACGACAACTACAACAACAGTACCTGGTGAATTAACAAAAATAATGTCTTTGAGAAATGGCTGATACAAAAGGATGAGAATATTGTTGTTGAGAATTTGAAAATATATTCGCAAATACATTATTTAAGACTTTTTTACGTTTACAATTTCAGCAGACTTCCGTGATCTCAAAATCAAACAGAGAAAGTATTTCTCCGACCTTCATTTCATAAAAGTGAAATTTCGGATTGACCGTAATCAGATCAATCAAGTGCTCTCTACCTTATATTAATGAATCTTCTAGTCCAAGAAAGGAAAATAACAGTACTCACATTGGTTATTTATGACAGCTTGTTCCACTGACACTCTTAAATTACTCCCATGAAAGTGAAAGTAGAACTCCATACTTTGCTGACCTAAAAGTCGAAACTACCTTTAACGCAATATTAAAGGGTACGACTATTATTTCTAGAATCCAGTTGGTTTTATCCTCCTTTGACGAACAGATGAAAATGTTCACAAGTAATTGCTATGAATTTTCAATTTCAATATCTCGTCAGCTAAATAGTAAATCAGCGTGGAACACGTAATTCGTCTTTGTCGTAGATTCATTTTAGAGCATCTTGATCGTCAGCCACGTCTATTATTTGAAGATCTGTTTTATTATCTGTGAAAATAGGGTTGCTCTTGTTATTAGTTAATTAATATCTTTATACAATATGGATTTATTAACTTAATTATTATTTACTACCTACCTCAAGTCTTACTGGGAGGCCTCTGGTTAGATTGTTATCGAGGGCAAAGATATAAATCTCCAAACCAAACCAAGTCCCATGGCACTACAGCCCTTGAAGGGCCTTGGCCTACCAAGCGACCGCTGCTCATCCCGAAGACCTGCAAATTACGAGATGTCGTGTGGTCAGCACGACTAATCCTCTCGGCCGTTATACTTGGCTTTCTAGACCGGGCATAAATCTCCACCTAAAGACTAAATCTCGTGTGGTTGAGTGCTGAAATGTGCGACAGTGAATCTATCCGTATAAGAACAAAGACTGAAAATATTTTATTGATGATAATGATTCACCTACATACAGTATCTGCAGTCTATTTTACTGAGCAGCAGGAAGTGTGGAAGGAGTTAAGTCCATTTTAAGTTCTTTACAAACAACGGGATTATTTATTGTCTTCTTACTACATTTCACAGGCGCCGGAAACAATGAGTATTTAACGAGGTAGTTTATAATAAAACATTTTCACAGTGAACTGTGTCAAATTTTGAATATTTCTTCTGCATTAATCTAAACTAATTTTATGTATTTAGAATGTTGACAGTGGTGGGAGCAACACCGATCATAAGAAGTTGTACGAAGCAGATGGTTGAGAAAAAGTGAGGCATTGAACGTTTCGGTTCCGCTTTCAACACTATTAGTTTAAGAGATAATGCTATGTGTTTCCACATGTAACAATTTAAGGGGTTCATAGATTCCGTGTATTTATTTGTTGACAAAATCTGACTGATAATCATGGTCTTCAGTCTCGATTGGCTGTGTAGCACAGTTGGTTAGGTTCAAGGTTGCAGATTAGACTTCTGGAACAGTCACGTGAAACTGAGTAGTAATGAAATGCGAAACCATCATGTTGGTTGACATATTATCAAGGTAAAGCACTCCATTTCACAGTAAAATTCACTCACTCTAATGTCTCGAACACTTATCTTCTCCCTGTGCCGCGGAATGAATCAAACCGGGCGAATTGGCCTTGCTGTTAGGGCAGCGCAGATGTGAGCTTATACCCGGGAGACATTGGGTTCTAGTGTTGGCTACTGAATGCATGATTCGAAGCAGTGTATCGATTTATTCAAGTGTCCGAGTGAATCGATTCACAGGAACGGCGAGCTCACGGCACACGATTCAGATTGCTCGCAGCGGACAGTGCTGAGTGGCGCACTCACTGGACGTTGACGGGGAGCCGAGCTTCCGCTGCAGCGAGACAGTGAATCATGGCACATCGAACGAATCGTGAACGAGCGCGGCTCAGTGAGACACAAGATACACACGGCTCCATATCGCCTCACTGGACACTGGCGGGTGGCGGAGAGCCGAGCTTCCGCTGCAGCGAGACATACAGTGAGCCATGGCACACCGAAAGAATCGTACACAGTCGCGGATCAGTGAGACACACACACGGTTCATTATCGGTACACTAGACATTGGCGGGGAGCCGAACTTCCTCTGAAGCAATACATCCAGGGACATGGTACACTGAAAGAATCGTATGCTAAAATGGACTCTCGAGCTCAGCTCATTTGAAAATAATACCCACTTGCATTCACTGTCGTCTTCTTACAGGGAGGTTTAAATAAGAGATGGATTTATTTGCAGTGTTAAAAATGTAGTCAAAACATAATTCTGTAGTAGCCAGTAAGTAGGTAGGTTATTAGGTTATACTATTTATTAGTTTAATGAGTTGGCCGTGCGCGTAGAGGCGCGCGGCTGTGAGCATGCATCTGGGAGATAGTAGGTTCGAATCCCACTATCGGCAGCCCTGAAAATTGTTTTCCGTGGTTTCCCATTTTCACACCAGGCAAATGCTGGGGCTGTACCTTAATTAAGGCCACGGTCGCTTTCTTCCCACTCCTAGCCCTTTCCTATCCCATCGTCGCCATAAGACCTATCTGTGTCGGTGCGACATAAAGCCCCTAGCAAAAAAAAAAGTTTAATGAATCTCAGTATTATAACTTAGTTGACATTTAACAATTAATTAAACTCGACTCTAGCCTGCCCTATGACTAAAAGTCATGCTAATTAAGGCCACGGCCGCTTCCTTCCCACTCCTAGCCCTTTCCTGTCCCATCGTCGCAGTAAGACCTATCTGTGTCGGTGCGACGTAAAACAACTAGCAAAAAAAAAAAAAAAAAGTCATGCTCATGACCACTCAAAAGTACCTGTTTTATATTGGGAAGAACGGCTCAGTATTGTCTCATTTCGTATATCACATCGTTGCACAAGACTTCAATAATATGTGGACAGTAAGTGAGCCGACTGACGCAGTAACTTAACCAATAGTATGTTGAATCAAAAAACCAGCGGGCTACTGTACATCTCGGGTAGCCTATACAAAATATGACGATTTAAAAAATCCTCAGCTGATAGAAAAATACATATTTTCAAAAATGACTGAGCGAGTTGGACGTGCGGTTAGTATCGCGTAGCTATGCGCTTGCATTCGGGGGATGGTGGGTTCGAATCCCACTGTCGGCAGCCGTTAAGATAGTTTTCCGTAGTTTCCCCATTTTCACACCAGGAAATGCTGGGAGTGTAGCTTAATTAAGGCCATGACTGCTACCTTCCTAATCATAGACCTTTCCCATCCTGCGTCCCCGGAAACCTTCGATGTATTCGAGTGACTAGCATTTTTTTCTAAAAAGAGAGTTCATAGTATGAAGACCAGATGGCAGCAGCGAGCACAGAATGCTGTTGCTGCTGTCTTACCAGCACATACTACACAGATGCAATAGGAGCTGTGAATCTAACGTGCCGTGAATCGGATCACTGTATCGATTCGGTAACGTGAACGGAATCAAATGAATCGATTCAGTAAAATGAATCGAATATCCCATCACTAGCTGGGTTCAAATCCCATTGTCGTCAGCGCTGAAGATGGTTTTCTGTGGTTTCCCATTTTTACACTAGGCGAATGCTGGAGCTGTACCTTATTTTTTTTACAGTTTGCTTTACGTTGTACCGACACGGATAGGTCTTATGGCGAAGATGGGATAGGAAAGGTCTAGGAGTGGGAAGGAAGCAGTCGTGACCTTAATTAATATATATATAATTATTTATATCCGATGACATCAGTATGTAGTATAATTACCGAGTAATAAGTAAATAGTCCGCCTCTGTGGTGTAGTGGTTAGTGTGATTAGCCGCTACCCTCAGAGGCCCGGGTTCGATTCTCGGCTCTGCCGCGAAATTTGAATAGTGGTACGAGGATTAGAACGGGGTCCACTCAGCCTCTGGAGGTCAAATGAGTTGAGGTGGGTTCGATTTCCACCTCAGCCATCCTAGAAGTGGTTTTCCGTGGTTTCCAACTTCTCCTCCTGGCAAATGGCGGAATGGTACCTAACTTAAGGCCACGGTCGCTTGCTTCCCTCTTCCTTTTCTACCCCTTCCAATCTTCCCATCGCCCCGCAAGGCCCCTGCTCAGCATAGCAAGTGAGGCCGCCTGAGCGAGGTACTGGTCATTCTCCTCACTTGACCCAATATCTCATGCTCCAGGACACTGCCCTTGAGGTGGTAAAGGTGGGATCCCTCGCTGAGTCCGAGGGAAAACCTACCCTGGAGGGTAAACAGATTAAGAAGAAGAAAAAATAAGTATTTAATAGGACGAATTGATATACTCACAACTTAAATGTAATTTAAAAATAATTGGGTAGATGTGTAGTTGGTGGAATACTGTGGAGAGATACAGAGTAAATAACACAAACATAATATTTTAAGCAAGTTTTAACTCATCAAGGAAGCTTAACATTGGAACATGTGTAGGTGAAACAAGAAAAATTACTTTATAATGCATACATTAAACAAACATACATGGAATATTAAATAGATGGTACACGTTATTTCAGATGGTTTATTTACTCTAAGATGTATACTCCAAAAGATAAACAACACATTTTGAAGACGAAGACCTGGTTCCTTTTTTTTTTTTTTTTTTTTCAGGATAACCAATGTTAGTCAGTCGCTTATAAATTTGAGGGAAGTTCTTAACTGCCTTTACCGCTCTCTATCTGTCGTTGGTGGTTTCTATACTGCTAACGCTTCGCCAATGTATTAAACATTCCGTCCGTTACACAGCAAAGGAAGGGGATATTATGCATAAGAGAGGTATGAGAAGTGCAGTCATGAATCGCGGTAAGATTTGAATGCTGCATATCTGGAGATACCTCTTCCTTGTTTCAGTCCAGGAAAGGGCTAATGCTTCAAGACCCTGTGAAAATTTCCAACTACAAACTGAAAATGAAAGTCAAAACTGCACATATTCAACATTAAGACACGTGTATAAACACATAAGTTCTCGAACATTACCGCTAAAATATTTCCGAAAAACAATTACCCCGGATTTTGACTTTAAGCTTGAAAGACTCTCTGTGTGAGATGATTGAGACGCTCTCTTCTTGTACTAAGGATTGTGGGATCTGATCCCAACGGTGATAGTTGGTGACTAAGAATGTTTACTGGTAGGGACCCGTGTCAAATGTACTAGCACATTGAAGAATTCCTATTCAGGGAAGCTTCCAACACTCCAGTGTCTATGGTGTTGGAGTATTTAAGTCAGGGGTTTGACTGTTGCTAGAAATGTGTATAGGAAAGTGTTTTGATACCCAATGCTATTGACGATGCGTGCAACCCCCTTCCCCGCAAGTTCGTGCTACTGTGCTGTCTTGCCACAGATCCTTCAGTTATAAAAGTGCCAAGTGGTCAGTGTGAAGACATCCTCAGTCATATTAAATCCCTTTGTCACCGTGCTCGCTCTCTTACATCACACAGCACCTCAGGTGGCTGAATGACCCCACTCCAGTCCTCATGCAAGTGATGATAGTACTGTGCGCTTATTTTCTTTACAATTTCTACAGATTTTGGAAGGTGTTGGAAAACATGCACAAAGGTGAGATACAGAAGTGTCGAGGAAAACGAGACATATGAACAGAACAACCGCCGAGCTGAACTGACAGCAAGAAGATATGGAGTTGTTAATTTCAAATTACAAATGGCACATGAACAGCTGTTACATTTAAGTTTGTTTCTGGTTAAGTCCACATCGAGAGAAATAAAGGAAGGGGACAATAAAGTCACTCGATATATGGATTGAAATCTGTGGCTGGCCTTCCTTTCTCTCTCCGGGCATAAACTTCTAAGTAGTGCAGTGGTATATGTTCGTAATCTTAGATACAAGAAATAAAGAATTGTGCCGAGGGAACAAAAGGAAATGACTAGGAAAGGAACTTGAACGTTTCAAAATACTTACATAAGAAAGAAAATAATGAAGAAATGTATGGGTTGATAACACAGACCCCGTACTACTTCGTAAACAAATTTATCTTCACTAATTCATTAATTCAGTTGAAGAACAGTTAACATTAGGGGCATTACTCTACAGAAGCATAAAAATAAAGAAATGTTCGTACCTTTCAAGGAATTACTATGTCAGTCTAAGAAAGTAGATGACCGTGGCGGGTGATGAAATGAAAATTCTTAAAGCTCTCGGGCACCTAAGTCCATTAGCGTCCGGAAGGAATAAAATTTAGTCCAAGAGGTCAGGTGTGGGGTGGGGATGGGGGATATAAGAAGAGGAACCTCGCGGAACAATGTTCGAATTATTAGACATCGCTCAAACTTCAGAAGTTGAGAACCCAACAAAGAACTCAAGTTTAGCATCACCATCGCCTGCTAAATGTAAAGCCCTTTCGCTGTGCAAATATGCTCCTCTCTTCACTTCATTGCAGTCCCAGTTCTACATTTTTTTTTTTTTTTGAAGTATGATGTTCTGGGACTTCCTCTGCCTCTGCTACCATTTAGTTTTCCTTCTATATATTGATAAGGAACTTGTCATGTCTCACCGGGTGGTCTACAAGTTTTTCATTCCTCCTTTCCATCTGTTTAATGAATGTACAGTTTTCATTGACCTCAAATTATTCAAATTACCATGTTTTAAAAGTGTGTAAGTCATAATAAAAATGTACCTAATGAAACATAAGATTCAAATGATTATCATGACAAATTAAGATACCAGTCGTATGCATAAGTCTTTTCCGGTTTCACAAAGAGATGGCGCCAGCGAACAGTACGCAGCGTATGAATTTGGCACATACGTCAGTTTGTTCGTCTGACATGAACCTACCAACACAAACAAGTTGAGTCCGCCAAACACTAGCGTCTGTGTTGTATCGTTCAGTGATCATGTCGACATTTGTGCCTGAAGAAGAACATTTGCGACACACAGTGCTTTTCATATTTAATCAAAAGTAAAGGCTGTGTAACGTCATCGTTTGCTGGTAGAAACATTTGGTGAACACGCTCCATCTATTACAACATGCCAGAAATGGTTTTGACAACTTAAACGTGGGTATTTCAATGTGAAAGACAGTGTGCACTCTTGTAGACCACAAAAGTGCGAAGACGAGTAATTGCAGGCGAAACCGTTGATGCACAATGCTATCGCCAACAAATGATTAATTTAAATCACGCATTGCTCGACTATCAGCTCTTCGCATCAATGGGGATCGCAGAGCAGCGTTTAAGCCATTTCAAGGAAGCTGTAAAATGGCTCAACGAATGCTTTTCCGCAAAAGACAAGCAGTTTTTCTGGCATGGTATTCATAGTCAGTAAAGTAAGTAAAGTCATCTCCGCAGGCTCTCGGAGGGGTGGAAGATAAAGGCTTCCACTATCCGAAACCTCGTCACTTGATGGGGTAGAGTGGTTATCTCTACTCCCGGCCGCCTTTGCTCCCAGGAATTAACCTAGTACCCATTTTTGGTGTAGGCTGAGTGAACCTCAGTGCCATGTGCACCTCCGGAAGTGGAAATCTCGTTTCTTAAATTTTACGACTTCCTGACGAGGATTTGAATCCACGTCCTTCCGGGCGAACTGGCCATACAGCGCCTATGGTATTCATAAGTTACGTGAAAGATGGGCGAAATGTGTAGAAGCCAATGGCCAATATTTTGAATAACAAAAAGAAATGAATTTCCCTTGGAAATTACGTGTTTTCTTTACTACAAAACCGGAAGAAACTTACGTATACACCTGGTAGAAGTGAGGAACCAACCACACACGGACTTATATATACTTTTTTTCTTACCATCAATACGTTAGAACACCGATGTACTAACATCCTCAGAGGACAGTACAGTAATTCCTTCCGATGAGGAAATTTATGATTTTGGAAATACGTTTTGAAGACATCCTTTTAAACCTACCTCAACACTCTATCACGATGATGCTTTACCTCATTTGCTGGTGCAAATTTCCCTCCTTTCAAATATTATTTCATTCTAGGATGAAAGGGAAGATCGTTGAATCAGGGACGTTGCATGACTTATGAAAAACTCTGGGACTAGCACGGCCGATGAGCAGGTGCATTGTCATGGTGCCCATCCCCATCCACTTCCCCCCTCCACACACACACACACACACACACACACACACACACACACAATAACATAAGATATCCACATACATTCCTTTTAATTTTTCGTGGCCAGGAATGAATTAAAAATGGATACTTTTCTGTTAATCATAAACTTCTTCAATATGACTTACCATTTGCTGCCATAATATTGGAATTTCTTCAATCATTTCCATGATCGAAAAACTTACTTTTCCCGGACACTGGCAACATTTTATAAAAAAACTGCTAGAGGTAATGTGAGCAACCCTGACTAATACCAAATTAAAAGTAAAACTCCAACGATGCTTCTCTGCACCCTTTCAGAATAAAACAGGGAGAATGACTTTCACCACTCTCTTTCAACTGCGTGTAGGAGAACGTAATAGATAGATAGATAGATAAAAGCCTTTATTTTCTGTGCCGAAGTTAGGGCTCTTGGCCCTTTCTTAAACACACACATATTATTATTTGTTAATACAATGACACTGAATAACTTAAAATACTAAGAAATACAAATAGCACTAATTTCTAAGACAAAAATATGAATATATATACACGCAAGGATGACAGAAAGAAAAAGTAACTGCCTACATAATATAGATTTGAAAAAATACTCATTTCAATACACAACGAAAGAAATACAAACGTAAAAATACTAGTAAGCTTAATAAAATTTTAAATGAAATTCAGCTAATTGTATCCTTGCAATACTACATCTAAGTTCAATTCAGTTACTATTAGCTATGTTTAGGCTACTTCTACTTCGTAAATACAGTACGGATGTTTTAATTTAATTTAAATTATCATATTAACTCAATATCGTATTTTAATGTACAATAATCTCATTTCATTTTCACACACAATCACTCGTTCCACTCATACAGGTACCTTACAGGGAATTGCGTCGGATAACTTACTACAATATAGAAACCTCTTCAGATTTTCAAGGTTTGGGACGAAGAATATCGAAATGGAGATCGATTGATTAGTTTCGTCAAAGTAATAGCAATAATTTCAGACAATTTTGAAACTGCGGTAAAAGAAATTAATGTGGTGAAAGAAGTAGCAGGACAAACAGGCTTGTGGATATTCTTAGAAAAGGCGGAAGTAATGTCAAACATATGGTACAACATGACCCAATTACTGTAAAAACAAAATACGGAACAATAAATCGCGTGCATATATTTTGGATCTAATCAAACGGACTAGGCACAGAGGCCTTAGCGGCCAGAGAGAAAGGAAAATGGACCTATCTTCCAAACCACCAGGAACATATATAACGAAAGGTCCTGTTCTATAAGTATTCAAATTATTCATTACAACATTGTCGTCAAGCCGGAATCACTCTATGCGTCAGAACGCCTTATCCTGTCTCAGAAATGTGCGCTCGCTAAGTTAAATCAAAAGGAGAGAAAGATTCTTCACATCATACTCGGCAAATACTACAAAGACCGGATCTACATAAGAAAATGCAGACAAGAAATCTCTACGTAGGGGAGATCACGGATACAAGAAATCACTTCTAAGACGGATGGATGTCTCTCATTGGGAAAACCAAACCTGGTACGTTAACTTCTAGAAAAACCTCGAAAGAATGGGCCTACGACCATAAAATGCCCACAAATGATACCTTTAGAGAACAAGCATCGTGGCTTTTGGGACTTACCGAGGAATTTACTGTACAACTGGTGCAAATGGTCGGATGATCACTGTGTTCGCTACAGCAAGCTAATGAAAACCTACCGGAAAAATTAATTAAAAGCTTGAATGTATAATGAAATTTATTGTGGTCACTAGTTGGCCGATTATGGAATAATAATAATAATAATAATAATAATAATAATAATAATAATATTAATAATAATAATAATAATAGAAACCCTAACGGATGTCATGAGAAGAAAATGGCTTGCTTTCTACGGACACCTGTATAGAATGTATGCCCACAGGCTGTCCTATAAGATATTCAAAGTAGCCAGCAAGGGTAAAGCCACTGGATCGCTGCGGATCCAGCAGGTAGGAAAGGATCTGACAGAACTAAATGTTAATAATGCCATCATAATTAATAGAAGCAACTACCGTTCAGCTATCCAAGCCAGACGCTTCCTAACATCCCTTACAGAATCTAAGCACAGTCATCATTATCAATGTCCCACTCCAGTCGCCCGGGTGTGGTTAACAAGCCTCTTCCACTCCTTTCTGTCCTTCCACTTTTCGTGCTCCATTACTTCCGCCACATCCAATCCAGATTCTCTAATGTCCTTCCAAATCTGATAATTCCACCTTCTTTTCGGTCTTCCAACTGGTCTCTTTCCCTTAACTTCTCTTTCCAATTCCCTTCTTGCTACCCGTTCTTTTCCCATTCTTTTTACATCTCCGAACCATCTCAGTCTTGCTTTCTGAATCTTCTGTACTAACGGCTATATATTTACCTCTTCTCTGATTTTAATATTTTGAATTTTATCTCTTCTTGTCTTTTTAACCGATATTCTTAAAAATTTCATTTCTACTGCTTGGATCTTAATATTTTGTCTCTTATTACTCGTAGTTACCAGAGTTTCTAGTCCGTATGTTACAATTGGTATGAAATACTGTTTATATATTGTTATTTCGTTCTCTTGGGTACTTTTTCATTAAATAACAGCTCTCTGACTTAATGATAAAATGTTGTACCTTTACTTAGTCTGTTATTCATTTCAGGGTTGGTTTCATTACTTCCATTAATAATGCTACCCAGATATGTAAACTGTTCGACATTCTCTAACCGTTCTCCGTCTATGTTCACTTGGCTTCTCTTTTTCTCTTTTCCACAATGCATGACTACAGTTTTCTTTTTACAATTTACCATTATTTTCCACTTGCTTTACCTTTGGTCATTGCATTCGACGCCCTTTCAAGTTCCAATCATGTTATTGGGTTCTCTTCTTTTTCTCCATCTATTATTTCCATTTTCTTATATCCTTCTTCTTCCGAGCAGTCTCCTCATTATAAAGTTTATCAAAATACTTTTCCATCACCTTCTGAAGTCCCTTTTTGTCATGTACTACGAATCCATTTTCTCTCCCTAATGCCTTGATTTATTCTGTTCGATTTTATTACTCTGTATTTTGTTGGAAAACTCTATCTAACATTTCTCTTTTTCTTGCTTGATATTCATTTTTACTTGTAGTTTCAATATTTTGTATTCCACATGTAACCTTTCTATCTTATTCTCATCCCTCTGATACGTATTTTGCTTTTCCTTACCCATTTATTTCTTCACCTTATTCCTTTCTTTTATTTCTTTTTTTTTATTTTGTCTGTCCACCATCGTGTCTCCTTTCCCTTAACCTTGGCTTTTGTTTTCCCGCATACCTCAATTGTGCTTCCACAAATGTCTGTCCTAAATTGTTCCACTGTTCTTCTCCACTTCGTATTTCCGTGTTAGGCAACTTCCTTTTTATACAATCTTAGAATGCCATTCTTTTATCCTCCTCGTCCAATTAAATCCTGATCTTTGGTTTCTTCTTCAATACAGTTTTAGGGATTTTTACTTGTTTTAATTCCACAATTAATAATCTATGATCACCTTCAATCATGATCATCTTCGTATTCATGACGTGTCTTCACCATTCTCGATCTGTTATTATAAAATCTATGAGTGTTCCATATTGTTCATCCCAACTATATCGGCTGATCTTATCGCTATTCCTCTTGATAAACCATGTGTTCTTTATTATCAGGTTATTTCTGATACAAAATTCCAACAGTTTCTCACCAAATTAATTTCTATCGCCATACCCATGTGGGCCAAGAACATTCTCTTATCCCATTATATCAGTTCCTACATGAGCATTCAGATCTTTCATTATCATTATCCCATCTCCAACAATGTGTGTTTCCAGTTCATTGAGGAACTCTTTTTTTTCCACGCTACATCCTGTGTGTGGAGCACACACATGTATTATCTTCAGTAGTTCCTTGTTTATATGTATGTGCATTATTATAATTCTTTCATTTACATACTCAACTTCAGCTATTGATTCAACATTCTGATTCACTACAAATCCCACTCCATTTCTTTTCTGTTTACTGTTACCCATCCAGTACAAGGTGTACCCCTTTATTACTTTCTTCATTCCTTTACCTTTCCATTTTACTTTACTTAATCCCAGGATGTCGAGTTTTCCTCTCTCCATTAGGTCAATCAATTAATTTTCCTCCCCATTAATTGTTAAAATATTTATTGTTCCAAATCGGGTTTTGTTCTCTGATCTAACACTTGCACGAACATCAGCATTACCATCGTATTGTGCAACTGTAGTCAGAGACTGGTCAATTCCATTTCCATTTTAAACTTCCATCCGAGGCTTGTATTTTAGTTGAAAGCAAGTACAAATTTACTCATCAGCTGACATGCTAAGCCTAACGCATCTGAATATTTTCTATCGGGGTTTACTCCCTTAGCCTTTGAAGATCCCTCTTCTCCACAAGGTATTGGTTTCCTCTTCAAATTTTCCCCAGAGAGGATGGGTTTCCTCATCCACCATCTTCGCCATTGCGAAGGTCTCCTTCTCTGCCTAAGATGCTGCAAAGGTCTTCACCCATAACCCTGGGCATGGGTTCCACGTTATAACCCGGGAGACTGGGTCCCTGCCTGAACTTAGCTATCATTCACACCGGCCTACTGATGTGGAGGATACCCACCCCCACAACGTGGATGCGCCACATAAGAATTACTCAAGTGAAGCATAGAGAAGATGACCCTATCTCCCTTGAGCCGTATTAATGGTTGTGTATGTTGCCACAACCATCTAAGCACAATGAGACCAGGAAATGATCCGAGCAACGCAAAAACTGAATTCTGCCAGAGAATGAAAGATTACTGGGCCAAGAGAAAAGGTCAAGCTACCAAGAAAAAAGTAGCAGCTAGACCTACCATTAAGAACACCTCAAACAGCAACCCAAACGAACTTAAAAAGAAATAATTCAAACCGCACATAAAATACAGTATATGCCTGGGAATGAGACTTGCCTATTTTTTCGCCACATGAAATTAACAATCGTTCCATCATGACCACTTTACCCGTAACTATCCAGCTACATGGCTAAATGGTTAGCGTGCTGGCCTTTGGTCACAGGGGCCCGGGTTAGATTCCAGGCAGGGTCTGGAATTTTAACCATCATTGGTTAATTTCGCTGGCACGGAGGCTGGATGTATGTGTCGTGTTCATCATAATTTCATTTCATCCTCATCACGATGCTCAGGTTACCTACGGATGTCATAAAGAGAGCTGCACCTGGCGAGCAGAACATGTCCTCGGACACTCCCGGCACTAAAAGCCGTACGCCATTTCATTTTTTTTTTTGCTACAAATCCACAGTAGTATTTATTGATACCGGTCGGTGAGTATCCTGGGTGATATAAATTCTGATAGGCTATAGGCTGGTTACTATTTGTTTTCCTCCTCTCCTCACACCGTCGCTGGAGAGTAACTTTCTTCTTTAAACCATTACTTCAATTTTGTTGAACGGCCGAGATCAAGGTTTATTGGACCGAAAACAATGGACAGTTCTATTTCTATTTTTAGTAAAATTACAATGATGGGATTTGTTTCATTCCGCTGTCACCCTCAACAAAGACGTACACTGACATACAGCTTCCCATTCTGGTGCGAATGGAAAAAGATCTTGCACACTCACTTTCCCAACGTCATGACACATGACATATGAATCCACTTACACTTCACTTACCAACAGCGGTCTCATCTGGTGTTAAATATTCCGTATAACCCGAATATGCTGTATATATTTTCTTTTTATGCTCCAACTGGCTCTCAGAAAGTCTGCTGTTGTAAAATCCTATTTTCAACAGCGAAAGAGGTCACGCACCATTACTTTAGATAAAGAAAAATAGGGGCGTATCTCTCTTATCCGAGAAGATGACTTCAGTAACGTATTCATTTCAAAGTTCAAATCCTGGCCCTTATTATCATGACAGAACCATTTGTATACATGGGAGGAGAATGGAGTAAAGGAATATCAAGTTTTGGGGGATTGTCGAAGCGTGCTGCTGCAGGAACGAATGAACGGCGCGATATCAGGCGTGGAGAGCTGGTTGCTTGGTGAAATAGCTTAGCCCGCGGCCAATCAGATAGAATTGTACTTCAGAAGCTATTGTCCTTTTACCTTCGTCACTATTACACAGCACGCCTAAGGCTAGTTTCTGCCATAACATATAACTACGTGAATTAGCGGAGTTAGGTTGTACACTGACGGAGAATATTATATAGCTTCTACACAGGGTTGATGAACTGAAACGTTAACTTGAAATAACATCTAATTAGATAAGAACATACAAAGTATGTTTTCACTTTTAGTACTGGTAACAGGAAGCTAATGACATTTACTCTCTGTTCTTGGGAAAATTGTCGATAACTTGAATTTTGGTGGAAAATGACTTAACCCGTAACTACCACGCACGAAAAGAATTACACTTAAGACATGTATGGTGGCATGGGACACATTTTCGAAATTTGTTACAGACAACAGAATGATTGAAATAAAATAAGAGACACAACCCTGTTTATAGATCTGCTGAATCTAACAGTAATTTAACATTATTTTAAAATATTAAGAGATACGATTTCGAGCAGATATTTAAAAAATGGCTGCACCAATAAATCACTCTTTCGAAAAAATTGTTACGTAAACCTGTTTGTATTTCTTTCCAGTATTTTCGTTCTTTAAAGTAATCTCTGTTATATAAAGCCAGAAGGCTAACTGACTGACTCACTGACATTAAAGTTTATCCACTCCTAGATGAGCTAGAAACATGAAATTCTGCAAACTGATGGCTATTAGGGTGAAACCTAAGAAAAAATTCCAATAATGTCAAACTTTAAATGTTTAACCCCCTCCCCGAAAATAATACGTCGGACACAATGGTCCAGTGCGCTAGAAAAATAAAATTTCATGAAATTATAGATTTTGGCCAGTACCCGACGGAGAAATTATAAGATGTTCTGATACTTTAATATTTTACCCCCCAAAAATATCGAAATATTCAATCAAATTTAATGACGGTGCAAGCCTTCGTTTCAAGGTATTGTATGGCTAAACGGTAATTGCTATCAACAAACGTATTACGCCTTCGCACCCTAAAATAAAGAGATCTACAACTTTCCCTATGACTTTTTATTGTATCTCGATCCTTTCTACCTTAGATTGAGCTTCAGTATCCCAGTTTTGGTCAATTTTGTTTATTTTCTATATATTATCCTGATTCACACACTTATGATGCAGATAGAAGCACGAAATCCAGCAGACTCCTTGGCACGCCCATTGGACATATACAAATCAAATTATTGTAGCTATCATACATGTACGGGAAAAAGAAAGAAATACGCGGAAACTGCTGCAATTTCAGCCTAATGTAAGTTTCTAAAACAATATAAGGCACAGCCGATGGAGATACGACAGAACGTTGAAGAACCGAAATAGTAGCTCGTTTCAACATCGATATGCCTGCCAAGTTTCAAGACTGTAGCTGTCTGCTAAGTTGGCCAAATATTTTTTCAACTTCTGCAAAGCGTACTAAATTTGACAAAAATCGAAACATTAACCTCTCTCTATGATAAAAATGGCAGAGATACGATAAAATGTCATAGGACCTAACTCTTAGGCCACTAAATGGGCCGTCTGATGACGCAATACGTTTGTCGATACGATCTACCGCTTCGCCACAGTAAATTTCCAAATGCAGGAACATAATATCATGAGTGAACATTCTCCAACATTTTCCAAATGAAAGTCTGCACTTAGAAACGTGTATCCTCTCGCTCTCCATATTTCTATTGTATATATCCAGGAGGGTAACTGACATTAATGTTTACCCAATTCCAGATGAGCTAGAAACTTCAAACTCGGCAACTGATAGCTATTAGGCTTCTATATTATTAAAAAAACATGACTGACTGACTGACTGACTGACTGGCTGACTGACTGACTGACTGACTGACTGACTGACTGACTGACTGACATTTGTTTACCCAATTTCAGACGAACTAGAAACTTGAAATATGGCTGGCTAATAGCCAAAAAGTTCCAAAAAGTTTAAATGTCAAATTACCCTCCGAAATCAAAATGGCGAACGCAAGTTCCATTTACGCTGGAAAATTAAAATTTGGCTCTTGACTTGTAACAGTCGGGGAAATTCGGAAAAATTAGCATGCTTAACTTCTTACTTACGAAATATAGCGAAATACAGAGGCAATTTTAACGACGGTGCTGACCACCGTTTCGAGGTTGTTTTAATTTTGTGGCTAAACGGTAAGTAGTATCGCAAAACGGACAACACATTCGGCAGCCATCATGAAGAGATCTACAACTTTAGTACTATGACTATTAGTCGTATCTCACAACTTTGGACCTATGACTTTTAGTCGTATCTCGATCCCATATACCTTAGATGGAGTTGCATTTTCTGATCTTCCGTCAATTTTGAACATTTTTCTTAATTAACTTTACTGTTTGGCACACTTATAAGAAAATAACGAGAACTGTAGATAGTTTCATCCTCGATATGCCTTCCAAGTTTCCATACTGTAGTTGTTCAGTAGGTGAGGAAAATTATTTATGAACTTTTGTAGAACTTACGAAATTTGTCCAAGTTCGAAAATAGTACCTCTACCTATGCTCTATATGAGCCAAAAATACGTAGAAAGGTCTCAGAACCAAACGTTTAGGCCATTAAAATCGCCGTCTATTAGCGCAATCCATTTGTCGATACGCAGTACATTTTCCACACTGTATTTTCCAAATGACCATTTCTAGTGAACAGCAACTCGCAAAAGCGAGTAATATGTATGAAACGGATAGTGCACTTAATTGACATATCAAATGAAAAACGAAAAATACTACAGATTTTTTAGCAGATACATATGAGCTGATGGGAATGGAGGAGTATCACACAATAATTAGCAATAGTACAGTTTATTAATTCCTCCCACTTAATCTTCAGCATAGCACAGAATGTCTATTGCCTAAAAAAAATTAAAACTAGGCTATTCTTTGTAGCATTTTGGACACACTACATGACCACATTTACCGCACAGCAAGTATTGCACTTTGCACACTCTCTACAAGACTTTCGGCCTTTCTTTGAAAGGAAAACTTAACTCATATTCACTTTCTGATGCACTTACTGTATACCTTCAGTATCACTGATGTAAAAGTTCTAGGATTTGTTCATCATCGAGTTTGACCACTTTAACTTATAAAACCAACTCAGTACATTTAACAAAAAATGATACACTTAAGACACACATGGGTTCAGAGGACACGATGACTGTTATTTATAGCAGACCGGGTATGGCAATGAACTAAACACAAGTCCAGTCTACCAACTATTGAGACAGGAAAAGGAAAACAAATTTGTCTCGGGTCTCCTGGACCCATGTGTGTTACGGGTTGAAGTGAAATGGCGTATGGCTTTTAGTGCCGGAAGTGTCCGAGGACATGCTCGGCTCGCCAGGTGCAGCTCTCTTTATTTGACGCCCGTAGGTGACCTGAGCGTCGTGATGAGGATGAAATGAAATGATGATGAAGACGACACATACATCCAGCCTCCGTGCCAGCGAAATTAACCAATGATGGTTAAAATTCCAGACCTTGCCTGGAATCGAACCCGGGCCCCTGTGACCAAAGGCCAGCACGCTAACCATTTAGCCATGTAGCCGGACAGTTACGGGTAAAGTGGTCATGATGGAACGATTGTTAATTTCATGTGGCGAAAAAATAGGCAAGTCTCATTCCCAGGCATATATTTTATGTGCGGTTTGAATTATCCCCCGATCCTTCGTGTCTTTTTTATCTTGAAATATATATTTTCTTTGACATAATGCAACCAGATTTTCAGCGCAAAGAGAAATGTTCAGATATGTTTCTGTTACCGTACATTTTAGCCTAGCAATGGTCCTGTTGCAATTAACGAAGCAAGTCAAGAGATTTGGAAGACTTACTGCCACTAATTTACTGCACATTTTTGTGATTTTTATTAGAATGTAAAACAATAACTTTTAAACAACACACTCAGTTTGGAGGGAAAACGCCCTGTTGGGTAGCCTTATGTGACAAAGAATGCTTTAGCATCTCACGTTTGTATTTAATTTTAGTAGTGTGAATGTCTGTATCCTTCAATTCTAATTTGGGAAATTCTCATGTGTTCTGATTTCAAAATCTATCTTCTATATAAATAAAATTGTAACGACCGTGTGTCCGTACATTGATTATTTTGGCGAAATTTCCGTGCAGTTATCCGTTTCAGGTGTAATAATGACCATCTGCATCATTTTTAGCTTTGGTGTCTGTTTGTCTGTTTGTTTGTCTGTTTGTCTGTTTGTCTGTCCTTCTACAACTTGAAAACTACTGGATATATTTCCACCAAACTTCATATTTAGAATCCACCTGTCCTTGGGTAGGTTTTAGCGCAAATATCGTTTCTAAATCCCTGAACTGAGTGGGGATTTTTACGAAACCGAAACCGTCATTTTGCACTCCCTCAAAGTATACACAACCGAACTTAATGGAAATCTACTTGCCTTAATGAAAATTAATTTCTAAACCTTTTTTCTCTCATGTGCATCATTTCGATAACAGGATTTAGTAAGGGAGATATCATTAACGGACCGTTTTTCGGTACAAATCCCAGCGGACTTAACGCAAGAGCGGGTGCGTGTAAAGCGTATTTCTTACAACTTGAAATCTACTGAAGATATTTGAACCAAACTTTATATATAGCATCCATCTGTCCAAGGGTAGGTTTCCTTGGTGTCAGTTAGTTAGTTAGTTAGTTAGTTAGTTTGTTTGTTTGTTTGTTTGTTTGTTTGTTTGTTTGTTTGTCTGTTTATCTTTCTATAACTTGAAAACTACTGGATATATTTCAACCAAACTTCATATTTACATCCACATGTCCTTGGGTAGGTTTTAGGGAAAATATTGTTTCTAAATCCCTGAACTGATTGGGGGTTTATACGAAACCGAAACCGTGATTTTGCACTCCCTCAAAATATACACAACCAAACTTAATGGAAATCTACCTGCCTTAATTGAAATTATTTTCTAAACCTTTTTTCCTCATGTGCTTCATTTCGATACCAGGATTAATAACGGAGATATCATTAATGGACCGTTTTCCGGTACAAGCCCCACCGGACTTTACGCAAGAGCGGGTGCGCGTAAAGCGTATTTCTTACAACTTGAAAACTACTGAGATACTTGAACCAAACTTTATATTTAGCACCCACCACTCCAAGGGTAGGTTTTAAGGTTTATACCATTTCAAATTCCCGGAATGGACTGGGGTTTTATAGGGGACCGAAATTGTGATTTTTACTCTCCCACAATATATAAAGTGCAGGACCAACCTGACTGGAAATCGATCAAACTGTTTGGAAATCCAATTCTAATTTCTTTTTCTCATATCCATTTTTCAACTGGAGGATTAATAAGGGAGATAACAAGAAAGTTCGGTTTTCAGGCTAAGTCTAGCGGACATAGCCCAAAAGGTGTTACACGTGGAGCAGATTCCTTATCTATCTTGATAAATCATATCGTAACGACCGTGTGTCTGTGCACTGATTATTTTGGCGAAATTTTCGTACAGCTTTCCGTTTAAGGGGTAATAATGACCACTTGCATATTTTAGCTAAAATTTCCTGGAAGCCCTAAATTTTAACTCCCCTCCCCCCTCGCCCAAAATCAAGATTGCCTCATAATCTGCCACACGAGCTGAAAAATTGAAATTAAGCGAATTTATACGTTTTAGCCGTTAACCTACGGAAAACCTCCAAGATCTTTAAATATTTCACTTTTTATGCCGAATAATATCGAAATATAGGCAATTTAATGACGGTGCAGACCTTCGTTTCGAGGTATTTCGCGGCTAAACGGTAAGTTTATTTAAGTTCTATCACAAAACGGATGGCACGATCTCCGTTCAATTTCGAGTGATCTACAACTTTGGTCCTGTGATATTTTGTCGTCTCTCTCTGTCTCTCCCTTATAGGGTAGATTTGGTTCGTAAATTTTGTGCTTTTTACACGTGTATTACTTAGTTTGACACACTTATATGAAAGGTAGAGTCATCGAATTTGGCACGCACATTGACACGACCAATGGCTATATGCGAACCCAATTTGATGATTCTAGCTTTCACATTAGTATGTGAAAAATAATGTAAAATGATGAAAATGTACCCAAATTTCACCCCATTCAAATTTCGTAACTCAATCGAACCCATAAATATGTGAGATACGAGAAAATGTTTTAACACCAAACATGTAGGGCGATAAAAGGGACGTCTGTGGGTGCAAACAGTTTGTTGGTATGATGTACCGTTTAGGAGCAGTAAATGTCGAAATGAAGGTGTGCACTTTCAAACGTGCCCATGCTTATCTGTCATCAATATAAATATAAACGCAACGACCGTCTGTCTATACATTGGCTATTTTGGCGGAATTTCCGTACAGTTATCCGTTTCAGTTGTAATAATGAGCATCTGCATATTTCTTAACTTTGGTGTCTGTTTGTCGGTTTGATTGTATGAGTTTTTATAACTTGAAAACTACTGAATATATTTCTACCAAACTTGATATTTAGAATCCACCTGTCCTTGTGTAGGTTTTAGGGCCAATATTATTTCTGAATACCTAAATTTACTGGGGGTTTATCCGAAACCGGAACCATGATTTTGTACTTCCTCAAAATATGCACATCCGAAATTAATCGAAATCGACAATCCTTAATAGAAACCCATTTCTAAAACTTTTGTTCTCGTGTGAATTTTTCGACAGGAGGATTAATAAGTGAGATATCATGAACGGTTGGTTTTGCAGGTTAAGTCCAGCGGACGTAGCCAAAATATGTTGCACGTGGAGCAGATTCCTTATCTATCTATATAAATAAAATCGTAACGACTGTGTGTGCCTGTACATTGACTATTTTGGTGAAATTTTCGTACAGATACCCGTTTGAGGGGTAATAATGATCGTCTGCATATTTTTTGGTTTAATTTCCTGAAAGTAATAATTTTTATCCCCTCACCAAAAATCCAGATTGCAGCATAATCTGCCAGACATGCAAGGAAATTGAAATTTGGCACAATTATACGTTTCAGCCTGTAACGAACGAAAAACTTCACAGATCTTTAATTTTTTCATTTTTTATCCCCGAAGAATATCGAAATATGGAAGCAATTTTAATGATGGTGCAGACGTTCGTTTCGAAGTATTTCGTTGGGATAAACTGGAAGTCCTATCACATAACAGATGGCACAATCTTCGTTGAATTAGGAGTGATCTTTAACCTTGGTCTTATGACTTTTTGTCGTATCTGTATCGCTTATACGTTAGATTCATCTCTATTTCTCGATTTTTAGTAAATTTGGACTCTTTACCTATATAATTCATACTTTCAATCACTTTCAGTAAAGATATTATGATCAAACTCTACACGAACATTGGCCCACCCAGTACACATATGTGAGCCAAATGCTATGTCACATAATTATCCGAAAAGTAATGCAATGTAAGATAATCTTACACAAATTTCAACCTATTCAACGTTTCTGACTCAATCTGACCCATGAATAGAGGAGATGCGAGAAAATATCATACGACCAGCCATTTGGATTGCTAAATACTGCGCCTTACGGTACAATCCTTTGTCAATATGACGTACCGTTTAGCAGCAGTTAATCTGTAAATGAATGTCTGCAATATTGTAAACATGCATATACTTTCGTATGTCCATCTATATATATTCATTGATGTCGATTTGTAGCGATCGTGAAAGGGTGTGTCTGCTATTGTAATCAGTACTCCCTACACCGTCTTTGACTGCTGGCAGTAGGAATGGGGTCCTTATCTAACTCCTGTGTAACTGGCATTAGTAAGGAGGGCCTACCATTTTAATGAATAATTCACTTCTCGATTTGTCTTGCAGAAGGCAAGAGATCATGCAGTTTTGTTCGAAAGTCCCCTACCCTATTGTGTTTGGCTCTAGGCCAGAGTGCCCGCCATTATAAACAAATGTTCCAAACTAAAATTTGACTAGCATTAGGCATAGTGGCCTGCTATTTTCATGGAAACTCACTAATTCTGTGTGACTGGCAGTAAGCAGGCTGGCAGCAGTAAAAAGGGCCTGTCATTATAATGATAACTGCAGAACTCAATTTTGACTGGTGGTAGGGAAGTTGTCTGCTATTATAATAGAAACTCCTCAACTGTAATCTGTCTGAAAGTAGGAAATGGGTCTGCCATTGTAACTAAAACTTCCCAAATCGATTGTGACCGCGCAGTAGGCAATGGGGCCTGCAATTATAATGTAAACTTGCCAACTCGATTGTGAATGGCAGTAGGCAAGTGAGCCTGCCGTTATCATCACAACTCCGCAACCCTCACTTTACATTGGAAACAACGTATGGGGAATTCCCCATGCTATTTCTCGGGCAAGGCTAAGAGACATGCAATTTTAAAAAATCTCATTTACTGCACGCACAGTGTTTACGTCGATATCCGTATATATAGAATAGCGTAGTTTTTATATAAAATAACGGTACATGATAAGCTTCTGTTACCTTCTTACAATACCATTTACATTTTTTGGAACTCTTTGCATTCCGTCTTCATATCGTACGTCTTTCTGTTTAATTGGGAGATAGTGGGTTCGAGCCCCACTGTCGGCAGCCCTGAAGATGGTTTTCCGTGGTTTCCCATTTTCATACCAGGCAAATGCCGGGGCTGTACCTTAGTTAAGGCCACGGCCTCTTCCTTCCAATTCCTTGGCCTTTCCTATCCCATCGTCGCCATAAAACCTATCTGTGTCGGTGCGCCGTAAAGCAAATAGCAAAAAAAAAAATATATCTGTTTAATTATGACACGATTTCCATACTACCGTTCTGTACGAATTACTGTATTTCAATAAGAAGTAATAACAATAATAAAAGTTCATTATATAAACATTTAATGTTATCGCTTTGTTCACATCCGCAGTGTAACGCTTAGAGCTATTGGCTGCTGTATTCGGAGGTCCGGGTTCAATTCCTGGTACTGCCAGAAATAGGCACCATGTCCTTAACGAAACCTGCACGTGTTCCCTTGTAGTGCTAAGCGGGCAGCAGCAAGCATGTCACCAGACATTATATATATTTTCTCTACTGGCCAACACTCTGTACACTGCATACATAGAGTACGCATGTCTACCAGTTAGTCATGTTTCCCAATACGAGGTCGGGGATGAAATTATATGGCACGTATTGCTTTCAGTGTCGGGAGTGTCCGTGGACATGTTCGACTAGTCTCGTGCATGTCCTTCCTTTAGAACACCGTGGATGAGTTGTGTGTCTTGTGTGAGAACGTGATACTAAATCCTAAATTAAATTTTACAGGGGAGAGACAAAACGTGTCCACCTCTGTCGTGTAGTGGTTAGTGTGATTAGTTGCCACCCCCAGAGGTCCGGGTTCGATTCCCGGCTCTGCCACGAAAATTTGAAAAGTGGTACGAGGGCTGGAACGAGGTCCACTCAGCCTCGGGAGGTTAACTGAGTAGAGGTGGGTTCGATTCCCACCTCAGCCATCCTAGAAGTGGTTTTCCGTGGTTTCCCACCTCTCCTCCAGGCAAATGCCGGGATGGTACCTAACTTAAGGCCACGGCTGCTTCCTTCCCTCTTCCTTGCCTGTCCCACCCAATCTTTCCATCCCTCCACAAGGTCCCTGTTGAGCATAGCAGGTGAGACTGCCTGGTCGAGGTACTGGTCATTCTCCCCAGTTGTATCCCCCGACCCAAAGTCTGAAGCTCCAGGACACTGCCGTTGAGGCGGTAGAGGTGGGATCCCTCGCTGAGTCCGAAGTAAAAACCAAGCCTGGAGGGTAAGCAGATTAAGAAGAAGAAGATGAAGAAGAAGAAGAAGAAGAGGAAGAAGAACAGACAAAACGCTTAGAATGTAACATTTCAACTGAAAATTTAATTAATGTAAGAATTGCGCACAAGTGTGCATAAAGAGAAAGAATATCATGCCTTACAATAGGAGCTGACTAATTTTTTACAGTTGGTAACATGGTATCTGTCACACGGCAGGTTGCAGAGATCACAAACGCAGTTCTGTTGAAGTTCAGGGAATGTTTTTGACATATTTTTCGAAGGTAACCATGCACCGTTAGTCTCGTTGTCAAATGCCGAAGGTATTGTTTGGTTTCTGTCCATGACCGATCTAGCAGTGCATTTCTAGTGTAAAACTCCGGCCATATGTTTTCCTCTTGACTTGGTTTTCTTGTTAAACTTTAGTCCAGTTAGAATTAATGCATTATTATACAAAAGTTTTCTGTTAATATTTCTGCAGTTTAAGTAATGTTGAAGAAATAATGACAAATTTGATCCTTTTTATTTGTGCTGGAATTGTTCAATCTGAAAGTCATAAATTTCACTGCAAGTAATAAGAAAACTGACTGTACTTAAAAATAAAAAAGTACCAAAGCAAAGTCATCTCCGTATAAGCCATGAAGGCCCTTGGAGGGGTGGAAGGTAAAGGCTTCCACTATCCGCAACCTCGGCACTTGATGGCGTAGAGTGGTTAGCTACGCCCAGCCGCCTTTGCCCCCAGGAATTAACCTGGTACTCATTTTTGGTGTAGGCTGAGTGAACCTCAGGGCCATATGCACCTCCGGAAGTGAAAATCTCGTTTCTTAAATTTTACAACTTCCTGCCGAGGATTCGAACCCATGTCCTTCCGGGCGAAGCGAGCACGCCTTTACCGCCTCGGCCAGGCAGCCCTGTACTTATATATACAATGATTAAGTTATTTACAGAGTAGTTAATTAATGTTAAATTAAATCATCGAACACAACAATATAAATTAAACGAATTATTCTTTTGCTGCTCGTCATGTTCCCCGGAAATGATTCCTCGTTGGTTTCATGGATACGTCAAGATTTGGCCTATTTATCACGTGGGATTTGATACTTATTTGATACTTATTGGCATCAAACGTGATTTTCAACTCCCAGAGTGACATGGACTTGGTCCGTTTTGTCTATTTATTTTGCTTTCATATTAATGAGATTCCTACCGAGCTCGATAGCTGCAGTCGCTTAAGTGCGGTCAGTATCTAGTATTCGGGAGATAGTAGGTTCGTACCCCACTGTCGGCAGCCCTGAAAATGGTTTTCCGTGGTTTCCCATTTTCACACCAGGCAAATGCCGGGACTGTACCTTAATTAAGGCCACGGCCGCTTCCTTCCCACTCCTAGCCCTTTCCTGTCCCATCGTCGCCATAAGACATAGGACGTAGCAAAAAATATGAGAAACCTACAATCGTATGTTTTCCATCATACAAAAATTGATTTTTTGGACTTGATACATTTTAGATATATGCTTTTCAGTTATGTAGGGAATCACGGCTGTATGCCCTTCATTTTGCCAACCTCAGTGTAGGAGCTAAGTTCATAAATATAGTGTAATACTGGCTAGTATTTAAAATATCCGGGGGTGACTGGTAAAGGAAGGATGCATGAAGGCTTCGGGGAAATGGCTTTATTATCCTGATTTTAAATTAAATAAAGCTGCTGTTTATTTTGTAACCATATAATAAAAAAACGCAACAGAACATGTATACATGTTGTATGCAGAATAAATGTTTTGTTTAATTATTCACAATGTACGAGAGAAATTACAGTACAACATCTGGATAATAATGTTATTCGTAGAAACTTCCAGCAGGTATCTGTTTCCCTTTGACTTTTACCTGGAAGGTATCAAATGCTGTAAATCATAAATCATAGAATTGTATTACACCACATAGCAAAGCAATGTAGTCATCTCCGTGCAGGCCATGAAAGCCCTTGAAGGGGTGCAAGGAAAAGCCTTCCACTATCAGTAACCTCGGCTCTTGAAGGAGTAGATTGCTTAGCTCTACGGCCGGCCACCTTTGCCCCCAAGAATTAACCTGTTACTCACTTTTGGTTTAGGCTGAGTGAACCTGAAGACCATATGCACCTCCGGAAGTGGAAATCTCGTTTCTTAAATTTTTCGACTTCCTGACGGCCAATCGAACCCACGCCCTTCAGGCTGAACTGATCACGCCTTTACCGCCTCGGTCAGGCAGTGCCTGTTATACCATATCTGCAGATATATTGGAACGCACACCCAACTGTTGTACGGGTGAAGAACATCGTTTTGTCTCGACATGTTGAAACACACACGCAACATACAAGATTTCGTGACCCGATCGTTGGTTATTGTTTAGAAGTTTTGATTAATGTGGTAAATATGATGTATGTTGAATATTAGAACAATAGATAAACTGAGGTCCGCCTCTGTGGTGTAGTGGTTAGCGTGATTAGCTGCCACCCCCGGAGGCCCGGGTTCGATTCCCGGCTCTGCCACGAAATTTGAAAAGTGGAATGAGGGCTGGAACGGGGTCCACTCAGCCTCGGGAGGTCAACTGAGTAGAGGTGGGTTCGATTCCCACCTCAGCCATCCTGGAAGTGGTTTTCCGTGGTTTCCCACTTCTCCTCCAGGCGAATGCCGGGATGGTACCTAACATCAGGCCACGGCCGCTTCCTTCCCTCTTCCTTGCCTATCCCTTCCAATCTTCCCATCCCTCCACAAGGCCCCTGTTCAGCATTACAGGTGAGGCCGCCTGGGCGAGGTACTGGTCATTCTCCCCAGTTGTATCCCCGACCAAGAGTCTGAAGCTCCAGGACACTGCCCTTGAGGCGGTAGAGGTAGGATCCCTCGCTGTGTCCGAGGGAAAAGCCGACCCTGGAGGGTAAACAGATGATGATGATGATGATGATGATGATGATGATGATGATGATGATGATGATGATGATAAACTGAGGAATGTGTAAATAATAAAATACAGTTCTCAGAAGTTTTTTCCGACTACTATAGCCGCAATTAATCAACCAACGTGGTTAATAGAAGAGTAGGCTGTACATTTTCGTAAAGGGCTTTGATTGAGACCACCTAATGATGATCTTGGACCCAGAGAATGACAAACGTGGAAGTAATGAGAAGGATGAACACAACACCTCAGTTGATCAAGATAGTGAAATGCCGAAAGCTGCAGTATCTGGGACATATAATGCGCAACACAGATAGATACAACCTACTCCAAAATATAATCCAGGGGAAAATCAACAGAAAAAGAGGTCCTGGAAGACGAATATCTTGGCTTGACAATCTTGGAGGCTGGTGCAATATGTCATCAGCTGAACTGTTCCGCGCTGCCACAAACAAGACGAAAATAGCCATCATGATCGTCAACACCCGAAATGGATAGGCACCGAGAGAAGAAGAATGAAGATATTTATTTCAATAATATAGGCCAACATTTTTAAAGGGGCGATTATTTGCCAAGTTATTAAAACAAAACAGTTATTTCATCCTAATCCTCGTCCATGTTTCACTTCCATACAATGCCACGCTCCAAACGAAAGTCTTCAAAAACATTTTTCTAATTCTTATTTCAATATAAGTGAGCAAATTTCTTTCCTTAAGAAAGACCTTCCTTGCTTGCGTTAGCCTGCGTTTTATGTCCTCCTTATTTCTGCCATCGTTAGTTAGTTTACTATCCAAGTATCAATATTCATCCACTTCCTGTAAGACTTCATTTCCTAATCTAATATGTCCTGCATCACCTGACTTCGTACTACTGCACTCCATTACTTTTGTTCTGGACTTATTTATTTTCATCTTGTACTCCTCATCCAAGACTTCTTCCATGCCATTCAGCAACTTCTCGAGTTCTTCTGTAGTCTCAGATAAGATCATCGGCAAATCTCAGGGTTTTTATTTCCTCTCCATGGATTGTGATTCCCTTTCCAAATTCTTTTATTTCTTTTACTGCCTGTTCTACATAGACATTGAAATGGAGGGGGGACAAACTGCAGCCTTGCTTCACCCCTTTCTGGATTGCTGCTTCTTTTACATAGCCTTCGATTTTTTATCACTGCAGACTCTTAATTTTCTAGTATGAAAATTAGGCTTATAATGCTAGGTGCAGAAAACTATAAATCACCATTTTGTCGATATCTCAGCTGTTGTTGACAGCATGGAATACAACTGTACGGTACCTAAGTTAACAGCTACCTGTCTACAATGTCTGTTAAGTCATCAGCCCAGTGACTGATCGGATCCTCAAGTAGAGAGACAACAAAAGCCGATGGCAGCGCCAAAATGAGGCGTACTAGGCCACATGAGGAGTGGGGCAGTTTGCCATTGCTTTCCTCACTGCGTCAAAAAGTGCTGTCGCAGAACGCATGATCCAATGAGCAACACCTTCAAAATAACCGAGCACAGTAGTTGTGCGTTGAATACCATTGCTCAGCACCACCCAGACACCAGCAGCTTCCATACTATCACAGCCATGGCTGAGACTGGACTTCGGTGGAAGCTCTCGAGTGTGCCAAGAGATAGTTGCAAATTCGGAACATGAAAAGAGAAACCAAACACATACAGGGACAGTAACGGTGACAAGGTGTGAGAGGAGGTTTGGTGAGGAGGTCCTCAAATTCTGATGATAACATTGCTTACCGATTAAAACCAATATATTAGAAATTACCCCACATATACACGTTAAATTATAGAAATTGCTTTTATGATTAGGACAGCGGACAAATTATTTCTAAGTTCAACTCAGTGAGTTATATAGGCTAATGGCCGGTATGTATAAAAATCTTGTTTTTAAAATGCCAATAACAACTATGACAATGGGAGTGTGGAGTGGAGCAATTCGTTTAAAAATATGAAAATTAAAAAGAAAATGAAAATTGAATAATAAATGTTAAATAAAAGAAGGGATACTTGGGAGAATTATCGGTGTTTAGAACGTATGGACGCGTTCTACTACAACTGTTATTATTATTATTATTATTATTATTATTATTATTATTATTATTATTATTATTATTATTATTATTATTATTTGCCTATTGACCCTGTTGGATCACGCAGTGCTTTTATGATTCGCCTTTCTGGACTTCCATATGGCTTTCACTTTTTCTCCATGGGCTCTCGTCCTTTCTTCACTCTACGTGGTTCCAGGTTTCCTTATTACTCGATTATCTGACTGTACTAACCATCTGTTTACTTTTTATACGGAACAGATTTCTTTCTTATATTTCTGATATGTGTGTCTGGGCTTTCTACAGGTCCTTTATGACTTCTTGGATTCATGGTATACTCTTCAATTTTCTGCTGTATGTCATGATCTTTTGTGTAAGCCTTGATGTTGGGAGTCTTTGAACGGGTCCAGAAAATTTCAGTCTTCGTTTTCTAATATCTGCTGCCTGGTTAGACAGTTTCTCTGTTGCTTTACGTGATTTCAGTCTGTGTCCGTCTTCAGTTTTTCTGTACCAAGAATTTTCCTCATGATATTTCGTTCTTTCCCCAGAATGCACTCTAGATTCCATTTACTCTTGAGTACCAGCGTTTCGCCTCAGGTTTGGTCACAGTATTCTGAATTTTTAGTTCTATCCCCCATTTTCTAATAACTTTATCATGGACTGTATAGCGACTGACCAGAACTTTTGATAGAGTTGATCATGGAAGACTACTGATGAAAATGATGGCTATTGGATTTGATAATAAATTCCTAGCTAAGAGAACTCAGGGAACTGGAGTAGATGTAACATTATCTGATCATGAAATGAATACGTGAGGGTTCCGAAAAGCAGTATTATTAGAGTAAAGAAGTGAAATCACAGAGTATACATTTCGTGAGTGATGCTGTACTGTATAGAGTAATTAAAATGTTAATAGGAGGGTGAGCGATTGTAGAAGGACCTTGACAAAGTAACGAGATGAGCAGCAGACAATGGTATGGTCGTATACGGCGTGAAAAGTTGATACAAGTGTGTAATGGACTAGTATAACTTGGAAAAACTTCTCTAAACCCATGGGCAAATAGAAAAACTATAGAGCTCGATTACTATTATTATTATTATTATTATTATTATTATTATTATTATTATTATTATTATTATTATTATCATTATTATTATTATTATTATTATTATCTACGTAGTTATGTACGGATTTTATTTGGCATAAATCGTAGTCATATTATTTCTTATTTGTGTGTGGTATGATCTGTCTTGTATAACAGAACATGTGTGTGAGGTTACATCACGATATCCCCCTGTGGGTGGGGGCGGTAGAATAACACCCACGGTATGTCCTGCCTGTCGTAAGAGGCGACTAAAAGGGGGCCCAGGGGCTCTGAACTTTGGAGCGTGGATTTACGACCACGGGGCCCTTAGCTGAGTCCTGTCATTGCTTCCACTTACTTGTGCCAGGATCGTCACTTTCGTCTATCCTATCTGAACTCTCTTGGTCAACTCTTGTTCTTTGCCGACCCCCACACTATTAGGTTCCGAGGGATAGAGAGTCTTTCATTTTCACGTCCTTCGTGGCCCTTGTCTTCCTTTGGCCGATACCTTCATTTTTCGAAATGTCGGATCCCTTCCATCTTTCCCTCTGATTAGTGTTATATAGAGGATGGTTGCCTAGTTGTACTTCCTCTTAAACAATAATCACCACCACCACCACCGCCACCTTATGTCACGATACTTCTGGCGTATGTTTATTGATACGACTTTCTTTAATATAAGAACACGTAATTAACAGTACATAAATTATTAATATTACCTGTAAGTATGATGTATAATTTCAAAGTAATATTGTGCAACGCAGGGTAATAGTCCAGAACAACGCAACTTTTGTCACTTGAGTGTTACAGCGTGTTCTATCCATTTGCACATAGGTTATTGGAGACTCGGGAAGATACGAGGAAGCGTATTGTGTCATACTTCTCTAGAAGCCTGGCCAGGCAAGGTATATAAAGAGATAGTCTTGGGTTGTTGAGTTGTCTTGAGTGTGAGTCATTAGTCGAGTCAAGTGTGTGAACTCATACTGTGATTTTGTTGTGTTGGTAGTGTTCTGTATTTCGTTGAAATGCTAATGTGGCAGTCTTCTTCTTATTCGTAGATTCAGTTCAGGATGGTGGTTCACTAATGTGTGTGTATAATGGGCATATAATTTTTAAATAAAACAGTGTGCAAAATTGACATCATCTCGTTTGTGCGTCTTTTTGAATACGACAAAGGCAATTCGTAAGTTTTACCAGCAGAAGAAGTCCTCTCGGTTTTTTATTACTGTATTGATATGTAAAAGTACTTCACGGGGATTACTGCAAGTAGCTAGATTTCACATGAGGAAAGATCTTCATTGGGGCCACCACAATAAGTAGATTGTAAATAAACGTTTCAGATTTCTTTTACATGGTATGACTATATTTAGGGATTGCAGTAAGGTTGTAAAGGAGAAGGCATATAAGTCTCTGGTAATTAGAGTATGGTTCCAGTGTATGGGACCTTCACCAGGATTACTTGATTCGAGAACTAGAAACAATAAAAATTAAAAAAATCAACTCGATTTCTTCTTGGCATTTTCAGAAAATAAAAGGTTGTGTTTCAATAACGTTGCAAAGTTTGACCTGGGAAAACTTGAGAGAAAGGAGACGAGCTGCTCGACTAAGCGGAATGTTCCAAGCTGTCAATGGCGGGATGGCGAAGAATGATATTAGTAGACGAATCGTTTCGAGAGGTTATTTTAAAAGTAGGAAGATTACAGTATGAAGATAAAGTTAGAATTCAACAGGATAAATTGAGGCAAATATTCGTTTTTAGGAAGAGGAGTTAAGGATTGGAATATTTTACCAAAGGCCATAAGGGAAAAATCAATCAGGATCTAACATTTTCTTCTTCGTCTGTGAGATGTGGTCTTACGTTAAACGCAGCAAAAACGCAAGCCATCATCACATCCTCTGATACCCGAAATTACTCACGAAGGTCAATCGACCAGAGATTCCATCTCAAATATATTATGTAATATTAACATTCCATTCATGTCATTAGTAAAAGTCGTAGGCATTACTTTCGATGATGGCGTGTCATGGAAAACGCATATTACGGACGTCACCCAGAAAACATTCTCTGCATTGCACTTGCTGAATTTTTTTAATGCTTGTAGAAGCTCTGGTTTATCCACATTTCGACTATTGTGACGTGATTTATAGAGACGCTGAACGCTATTTATTGAGCAGATTGCAACGTGGTCAAAATGCATGTGTGAGATACGTCTGTAACGTACGGTACTATGACCATGTAACTCCTACACATAACCACCTATCTTGGCCCCGACTAGAAATCCGTCCACTGTGCATACCCTATATCATGTCCATAAAGTCCTTCATTCTTCACAGCCATTTTACCT
Organism: Anabrus simplex; assembly: GCF_040414725.1. Taxonomy (NCBI): domain Eukaryota; kingdom Metazoa; phylum Arthropoda; class Insecta; order Orthoptera; family Tettigoniidae; genus Anabrus; species Anabrus simplex. Next base: position 126,387,545 of record NC_090269.1, read on the forward strand.
TACTTCATATTTAAAAGAGACAATACTGAGCTCGATAGCTGCAGTCGCTTATGTGCGGCCAGTATCCAGTAATCGAAAGATACTGGGTTCGAGCCCCACTGTCGGCAGCCCTGAAGATTGTTTTCCGTGGCTTCCCATTTTCACACCAGGCAAATGCCGAGGCTGTACCTTAATTAAGGCCAAGGTCACTTCCTTCCAATTCCTAGGCCTTTCCTATCCCATCGTCGCCATAAGACATATCTTTGTCGGTGCGACGTAAAGCAAATAGCGAAAAAAAAGAAAAGAGAGAGACAATGACTTAGATGTTAGGTCCTATTGAACAGCAAGCATAATTATTTTCATGGTCATCATCATAATGTTTCAAATACCTCTCTTTTTTTTTTTTTTTTTTTGATCACTGTCTTCAACACTAGATCTACTAATAATTCCATCCTTGTATGACCTACCCATAGAACTGCCATTTTCGAAAAAATATTCAAAATGATTGCCTGCCGGAAAATTTTAACTAACTAACGCTTGATAAATTTCCAAATTCCTTGAAATCATTGTCATAGTCTGGTAAAAATGAACTTTTTCCCTCATTTTATAATGCTTGCTTGTTGTTTTAAGGGGTGTAATATCGGAGGTCATCGGCCAATTTCCCTAATTTATCAATTGGTCTCAAATTTTAAGCATGTAATTTATGAGTATTATTAAATATAGATACACGCTTAAAACGGAATTGATGCAACAGTTTTCGAAAAAAATTGTTTTAAAGGGTTTTTCGAAAATCATCTTTTTCATAGTAAATTTACTTTAATGTGTTTGAAAAATTGAAGATTGTATCTCATAATATAGTCAAACAGTTTTGTGTAAAGTTTTTTGGGTATCTTTTGTGGTGACTTTTAAATTCATTTTAGTTAAAAATCGAACAGTTTATCGCTTTAGTCGACTTGCTAGGTCTAATTGGTGCCATGTTACCTTGTATAAGTTTTGAAAGAGAATTTTACAACTATTGGTATACAAAGGCATTTCATTCCGTACTCCACCTTCCATACCTTATTGAATATCCAGTAAATTAGTAATTGAAGGAGCGTGTTGGCCATGCGGTTAGGGCAGAGCAGCTGTGAGGTTGCATTCGGGATATAGTGGGTTCGAACTCCACCATCGGCAGCTCTGACAGTGGTTTGCCGTGTTTTACCATTTTGACACCAGACAAAAGCTGGGGCTGTACATTAATTAAGGTTACGGCCCCTTCCTACTCAATCCTAGCCCTTTCCCACCCTTCTGTCACCAAGAGCATTCGATATGCAAGTGCGACGTTTATCAAGTAGAAAAAACTGTACTGACTGTTAAAATTTTCTGGTGGTATGGAATAGATATTTTTTTCTTACTCTCATTGATCTGTGTTGGTCTGAACTTTGATCTTGAAAATATGAGTGTAACTGAGGTTTGAGCAATACTATTAGCATAGTTCGTTTTGTAGGCAGTTCGTTTGGTAAACGGTGTGCAAGAACGACTTCTCTGGTCAATTAGTGTTTTTTTAAATTTTCTTTTACCTCGCACTGACACAGATAGGAAAGCGCTAGGAGTGGGAAGGAAGCGGCCGTGGCCGTAATGAAAGTACAGCCTGGTGTGAACATGTGAAAACACGGAAAATTATCTTCAGGGCTGCCGACAGTGGGGTTTCAACCCACTATCTCTCAAATATAAGCTAAGAGCAGCGTGACCCTAACTGCGCGGCTACTTGATCAATTAGTGCACCTACGTATTCGTTGAGTTTGGTATACATACTTATGGGTAATAGCATTTTATGTCTGCTTGAGGACTTCAATGGGAAAACACTTGCTTACCCATCTTTATAACATCGGATGGTGTAACTTTTGGGATTGAAACAACCTTTTAGCTGAGGATTCAATATACATACATACATACATACAGTAGCGGCGATTGGGAATTAAAAGTGCGGGGACAAAAAAAATATATACAGACAACAAACTGCGCCCGGGTGTGTGAGATATAGCGGGGAGGGGAGGGGGTATATACTCTCCCTCTCCAGTCGTTCCACTCATGACTGAGTATCGTGACCCAAGGACTTTGTTGTTTCCTTTATAAGCTGATGCCATTCTGTACGTGCTTGCGTTTTCCGGGCAGTAACTCTCGATGCTAAGTACATGATATCTCTTACTTGATCAACCCACCTTTTTGCGACCCGTCCTCGTGTCCTTGTACCAGAAACTTTTCCTTGGACAATTAATTTTTCCAGGTTGTCATCCTCTCTGCTAGTAATGTGACTAAAGAACTGCAGGATTCTCTGGTACCCAACTTGACATAGACTTTCTTGTATTCCAATTTCCCGGATGACAGAATTATTTGTTCGCCTGACTGTCCACGGTATTCGCAACATCCTTCTCCAACACCACATTTCAAAGGCATTGATTCGGTTCCCGTCTTTAGCTTTTATGGTCGAAGTTTTACATCCATACAGGAAGATCGAGAACACAAGCGAATGGAATAATCTTTTCTTCGTACTCATAGATATTGCTCTATCTCGCCATATCCTCTTTAATTTTGCCATAACTGTACGTCCTAGAATGATGCGACGTTTGATTTCTTTTTCGCAGCTACTTGTGAATGAAAATGAAAACATACAACCTGTTTTCCAGTCTTTGATCGGGTCAGGGATGTAATGAATGAACCATATAGGCTATTATTATAATGGGGTCGCCACTCCCAAGGTGATATTTTTGACTGATAAATGTTATTAAATGATAATGGAGAGTGTTGCTGGAATGAAAGATGATAGGGTAAACCGGAGTACCCGGAGAAAATCCTGTCCGGCCTCCGCTTTGTCCAGCACAAATCTCACATGGAGTGACCGGGATTTGAACCACGATATCCAGCGGTGAGAGGCCGACGCACTCGCAGCTACTTGTATCCTCGATTATTGAACCAAGATAAGGAAACTGACAGACTCTTTGGAGATTGTTCAGGTGCTGTGGCAGCTGAATCTTTGCACCTTTGTTGACAATCATTAATTTTGTCTTGCTCCAATTAATTTCCATGCCACGATTGTGACTTCCCTGTTTATACGATCCATTATCTCGACAAGCTCCTGTATACAGCTGGCTACAAGTGTGGTGTCGTCTGAAAAACGGAAGTTATTAATTCTCTTCTCACCAATCGAAAATTCTCCTTCCCAACTGTCGACGGCATGCCTCATGATATATTCACCATAGGTATTAAACAATTGAAGTGATAAGATGCATCCTTGTCTCACACCTTTGGAGACTTTGAAACTTGATGATAGATCACCATCAACTCTGGCCAAGTTGTTTTCATATAACCCTTTTATAAGTGAAATGAGATGAGGCGGAATTCCCATTTCCTCTAGAACGCACCACAACTTCGGCCACAAAACACAATCAAAGGCCTTTTGGTAGTCAATGAAGCACAGAAACAAAGAAATGTTGAATTCATGTGACTTTTCAACCAACTGACGGATATTTAGAATCTGTTCTCTAGTTCCTCTTCCCTTGACAAAGCCAGTCTTTTCTGACGTCAGCTGATATCTAATGTAAAGTTTCAAACGTTCATTTAAGATATGCAATAATATTTTACTTGCATGTGATATTAGTGAGATGGTTCGATAATTCCCGCAGTTCCTTGTTGATCCTTTTTTGTGAAGTAGAATGTTCATGGAAATGAGCCAATCTTGTGGCCATACGCCACTGCCATATCTTGTTACGGATGAAGTGCATTATACATCAAAACTTAAATAAAGGCTACAAAATGGTAAGGCTTTTATACTCTCTCAGCGAATTTCGACAGAGAGGTAAAGATTGACAGTTTAAGAACTTAAGTGCGGTAATAATAGTTTTTTTGATATTTTGATTGAATACCGTGCAATAAAACTTTGTCCGACCCGTTGGCTGAATGGTCAGCGTACTGGTCTTCGGTTCAGAGGGTTTTGGATTCGATTGCAGGCCCGGTCGGTGATTTTAATCGCTTCTGATTAATACTTCTGGCTCGGGGACTGGGTGTTTGTGTCCGTCACAACACTCTCCTCTTCATATTCAGATAACATATCACACTACCAAGCATTACAGAAACACGCAATAGTGATTACGTCCCTCCATATAGGGTTGGCGTCAGGAAGGGCATCCAGCCGTAAAACAAGGCCAAGTCCTCATTTTTCGACGCAGTTCGCACCCGCAACCCCCCAGCTGTAGGAAAAAGTGGCAGCAAAAGAAGAATAAAAAGACATACAATAAAACTTTCACCAAAGGAACAATATTACACATGTATTACAATTAAAAACAAGTACAGTGTAATTATACAATTAAAAGTCATGTAGTATTTGACTACACACTAAGAAACTAACAGACACTGAAGAGGCTCCAGGACTGACTAATGCACACGGCAAGGTGGTGAATCATACCTCAGTGTCTATGACCTTAGCAAAAAAAATATAGTCCTGGTACCCTTCCTCATAGCACATGCAGTCTCCACCATTTGCTGTGGCGCTATACAAATCGGTTAGCAGGGACAAAGGGTATTTTATACGTATTTCCACAAATGGTTTTGGTAATGATTAAAGAAAGAGAAAATAATTACCCGATAAGACAGCAGGGCTTGTACAAATGGCTTTTTTTATAATGCCCAGTTTCAGCCTTCTAAAATGGAATAAAAATATAATATTTTCTCCAAAAGTGGGAACTCGATTTAAAACAGTCTGTGGCATATCTATTTATTGTTATTTGTCTAGTAATTCCTCCATTTTTGTATCAGTGTTTCAAGTTAAAATTCAGGCAGTTTTACGTACTTTGATAAAATTATATAAATCAGTATCCTGGTCATTTCACGAAGCATTCCACTGGGATAAAAACCAAATAAAATGGATAGAAAGATAATGCGCCTTGTTTCCTAAATTGACTGGTAGACAAGCATGTCCATTTCTGAACAAGGCATGCGTGTTATTTTCTGTAATGGTATCTAGCCGTATATAGCCAACAATTTAAAAGTCATGAGTACAAATTGAGACATTGACATCCTCTTTACTGTTACCAGAGGCAGTCTTGATCACAGGCTTTAGTCACAGTGCTCTGACAAATATACTGTATTACAAGCGATATTTTTCATGTAGAATATAATGGCTCTGATTTCTCTGTTGATGTGTTTACCATTCAGTTTAAAGAATGTTAACATTGATCCCGTAAGATGAAGATTAAAACGGCATTCAATACACGAAAGAATGAAGTCAAAGTAGGAGCATGAAAGCCTTAAGTATACCCTATTCTTAAATATCCATAGATGATGAGAAATAAATGAGAGAAGTATGGAGCAGTTAAACAGAAGAGTTTCTGGAACGATTTCTACTACTGTAATCGTCCACAGAGGTCTCAAAATACTAGACGCCAAAGGGCAGGTTATTTCCTTTTCTAAATAGCACTCACTAATTTCTTCAAAGCTTGGGTAATGACACAGTATATGCTGCGTCGCTGTGATACACAGACTGATGACTGAAACAAATTGTCTTCTTCTTTTCTGTTGCTTTTCCAGCACCATCATGGAGATGCATATACGACTTGTGTAGCGCTATGGACTTGGCCCAGCTTTACGCCCGAGTGTCTCTCCCGAAAGAACGTACTCAATTACATTTTTTGAGTGGGTTCATGATTTTATGTTTTATAATTGACGCGTGACTTAGTACAGGTAAACCTCTACTTCAAAGAAAAATATATGAATTTAGACAGAAAGAGGTATCCCTTTAAAAGAACAGTATGCATATATGGCGAATAAGGTAACATGTATGCAGTTGTCAGGTGTTTATTGTACAGTATTGTGTACAATAGTGAAATAAATATTCACTAAGACTATCATCGTGTCCACACACACGCATACAAATATCAATATGTATATTTGAAGTGATTTTCAAAATTATTCACATGAAAGTTATCGTTTATTGTGGTACTGCACAACATTTGATTTCTAGTGTACCAAACACTTTCGAGGCCTCAATGATGAACGACAACATCACATGTCTTATTTGTGTATTGTATCCCGCAAAGCATTTGATATGCAATTCAACATTGCACTTCTCACATTTCACGGATGCCTTCTTGTGACAAATTCGGCAACGCACCTGATTGCCTTGTGGTATGATGATATAGTTTGCTTCGTCATACCTAGAATCTGCATTCTCAAGACTAAAAGGAAGCCATATCTGTTCATTGAACATTGGTCACAGCCAGGTCACCATCCGTCCAAGTGTCTTGTTTCTTCGAAGAAATATTACGATTGAGTTGTATTTGAACTGATCAGTACGTTACTTTCCAATAATTCTTGTCCATTTCCTATACATTCGCTTTCCTGTTCATCTTCATCTTCAGTACTTCCAATTATTTGAACTTCTGAACGAAGCTGAAGTCCAGGAAGATTGTTCATATTCACCATATGTTCACTGATATCTTCACACGCATTGTCAGGCGGTAGCATGGCGGCAGACTTCTCAGTTTTACTAAAATTGTCATCATCTTCTTCCTGTGCACTCACTATTTCATCAAGAGTCATAAACCTGAAAACAAAAACGTAGGTTGTCGTAGACCCAGATTTGTCTACTGTCCTTTCTACATGACACCTATATTCTCCTGTCACTGGTGTGACAACCACAAAAGTAAACCATTAGGTGAGACAGAAATATAATGCTTCCACGCCAAGAGAATATAAGGTATGGAAAAAGAATCAGTGAGGTACTTGTAACAATCATCTTATTACATTTGAATTCGACGGCGCACGTTGTCGTCCACGGTTTTGTTTAGTGATGCATACCACACACTCAAACTCACTCAGCTAAACTAAAATGGGTAGTGTATAATTTCATATCTTTCCCACCAATGCTGGAGCTTTCTTAAACCGAACTCATTAGGCGAGCAACAATGACAGCCAAATAATGAAAGTGTGTCAGCTGTCATTTAAAAGTACGGTAGGCATATCATTCAACCATTACACATTCCTGTGATAGTTGGCACTGAAGTGTGTTAAGTCTAAATGAAGAGACAAACACACAGTCTCCAAGAAGTAACTGGACATGGCTAAAACCTTCGGGCTTGTCGCGAACCTAACCCGGGACTTTCAAAATGGAGGGATAATTAGAAATGGAGGCGTAATGTAATAACCGGCAGAGGTAGTCGGATTTTTGAAGGGCGGAAGAAAGTCCATTCGACACTCCATGTCGTACGATGTCGGCATGTAAAAGATCTCTGGTGACACATTTCGTGCTTACCCGACAAAATGAATTAAATCTCAGCCATAGACGCCCAAGAGAGTTTTGATTTACTCGGTCTGCTATCTAGTGGGCCTGTAGTAAAACGGAACACGGTAGCTGAGGCCATACGATTATTATTATTATTATTATTATTATTATTATTATTATTATTATTATTATTATTATTATTATTATTATTATTATTATTATTATTATTATTATTATTATTATTATTATTATTATCATCATCGAAAGGTACCTGATTTAGAGCTGTCACTCACCACTCGAAAGCTCATTGCTTTCCACCATGTAACACAGGTTTTACGTTATTACAGTACGAGAAAATGGGAAACCTTAAGAAATGTGAATTTAAGGAATGCGTGACTGACTCTACAGCAAATGGGGTGCTATGTAGGGAGAAAAAAGAATGGCGCACCATATTCAACAGAGGTATCAATCCAGTCTCATACTGACCTATTGTACCCTGTCGGCATTTCATAGTTGGGCATAATCTTCCCGGTATTCATTTCTTTCGTAGTACTGTGTGTATATTCTAGGATGTATCCAAAACAACACAGCTGAGAAGGTCTTTACGCTGACCTCAGGGCACTCCAAGATATGGACGCCATCCCTCTGCGCAGTAGTCGTCTTGGCAAGCAAAGGCCTTTATGGTCCGTTACACTAGGGGGTTTTGTTTGTTTTGAGACATTACCTGCGCCCCATTCTTTAAAAAAAGTATTAAAATATATTTTGAAGTACTCAACGAAAAAATCGATGGCGTTGCCATGATGAGGTATACAGGGCATGAGGGCGTGCGAGATGGTTTGCCATTGCTCTACTAACTGGGCCAGAAAGTGCTATAGCGGCATGACTGCCTCTATGAGTACCTTTTTCACAGCTTCCAAACGCACTTGCGCTCCCAATGTCATTACTTAGCACCACCCAGTACCTCAGCCAGCTTTCATACTGTCGTAGCTTACATGAGACTGAGACTTCCGTGGAAGACACAATTTGCTCTGCCTTGTGACATAAATACTGCATCTATCAAGAAACAGCATCAGGCTATTATTAAGAGAACGCTAACGCCAAAATGAAAATAGCATTTGACGAAGAAAGTTCCTTGTGTCAAGGGTAACAGTAAGCGTGCTTGGTTAAAATAAATACAATACAGCAAAAGAGAATTCCATGAAGACGAAAAATTGATTACTGGAAAATTATTATCTAGTTTCTCTGTCTCAGTATGTACAATAGGGTAATTTACTATATTAGAGTTATGGGCAGTGTGAGAATTAACTAAGTCTATTCTGTGTAGTCAGGAATCAGTAAGTGGTAATAGCCTAGTTTTTACATTGACGATCGTACTGAATCCAGATAAACAGATTGTCTTTTGATCGACAAACACTCCGAACGAGAATCAAGTAGGCATGGACATGGCCTGAAATCTAAGCAGACAGGGAATCATCAGTAATGAACAAATCAACTGGTATAATAGTTAATGAAGAAAGTATAAGCAATAATCTGAGAATACACATTAGCTATCTAGAGAGGAAAATGGAACAGTTGTAATTCACATACGAATGAGCTAATTTTTAAAATCTTTAAAATTCTGGGGCATCGTAAAAACTTCATAAATATGATAATTTATATTATTGGTCGACTTTTCAATACAATTTAAACCTTATACTACAACTGAATACTAATTGTCCTCAGCTGGCTTGAACAATTGACAAAGACATCTTGAATACTACTAGAACTGTATAAAAACATAATACAAATGTAATGATGATGATGATAAGTCATGAATGCTTAAAAAATTCCTTAAAATGCAATTTAGTGTGACTCTTAAAGAGTTATCTTGTTACAATCATGATAGATGTTAACGGCATTGTTCCAGTATTTAATAGCCTTAAAATAGGCCGAATATTTATCAGGTTGAATTGTGGGGAACTACTATTATTTAAATGTTGTTGAACCACTTTTACTTGCAGGACAGAGCTTTGATGAATCTTCAACACGGAAAATCAAGTATCAGAATTATTGGCAATTCTTTATGCCTCTTGGAGTCTAGAAACAAACGAAAACTAAGTAGCCTATGTTGGTGGAAACTGAGAAAACGACGCTATAAAAAAAATGAGTAAATGAAGGATATTATGAACAATCGTTAGACCTTGATTAGTACTCATTCGAAATCCATCTTCAAATAGATATTCACATTTCCATTATTAAACTGTTATCAGAAATTAGTTCCTATATGTGAATAGACCTATATATGTTTCGTATTACTCTTCCACTTGCATATTCAAATAACTAGATGAGCTTCAGAATGCGTGGGACGGACTCTTTGAAGATGGGAGACGGTCGGCATGCTGTGTCTAGTAAATTAGTGATTTTATACGACTGTCCTTGCTGTGGTTTGCTATATCAAGAGCTTATTAGAGTGGGGCCTTCAAACGTTTCATTTTGCAGTAAAAGCAATTAGGATAGAAGCCCAGCTTACAGATTCTAGAAGCCTAAGCTGAATATACCATAAAATAAAATAGAGATTAACTTTGTGAATTACGGCCAGGCAGGCCGACGTCCGAGGTATTACGCCATATATATTTGACTGAGATAATAATGCCTCAAAGTCCTTCGTACGCGATATCACTGTGTTAAATTAATCTCCTTCCTTGTTAGCCCGAACAAATCCTCTTCCGGTGAGAATAATTAATTAGGAATTTCTCCCAATATATCTCATCAATGAACAAGTGGGTGGTAATAGCAAGGATGTTCTAATAAATGTAAAATCTGCCCTAATGAGTATAATTAGATACGTCCTTGATCACACAAGGACCAATAATCGATAATAATAATAATAATAATAATAATAATAATAATAATAATAATAATAATTTCGTGTGGCTTTTTCTAGCCCGGTGTACCCTCCGATGACGGTGGGTGGCATCTGCCATGTGTAGGTAACTGCGTGTTGTTGTGAAGAAGGGTAGTGTTTTGTGTGGTGTGTGAGTTGCAGGGATATTGGGGGACAGCACAAACACCCAGCCCCAGAGCCATTGGAATTAACCAATGAAGGTTAAAATTCCCTACCAAAATGGGAATCGAACCCCGGACTCTCTGTACCGAAGGCCAGTACGCTGACCATTCAGCCAACGAGTCGGACAATAATCGATTATTGATCAGTGACTTCCCATCATGAAGGATTATAAATTTCATTTTTGGTTCCGTATTGGACTGAGATTACATATAATTTAATTTCACAAAAATTTTTATTCCGCCTATTCAATACTTTATCTTATTTGCAATGCATATATTTACATTACGGACTAGTTTCGACCCTACTTGGGGTGATCATCAGCTTTAATTAAGTACACATTTTTTGTCGAATGTCCTTAAACATTACCTTCCTATAAAGTAATGAAACTAGTAATACAAGCTATATGTATAGCATTCGTTGTGAAATGGGGTTACACTGAGCCGAGCGCTGTGGTACCGAAGGGCTCATTCTAATCAGTTAAATTTCTTTCTCTTTGCAAGTTAACCCAGACTGTGGTGGGTCCGCATCCCACTTGTGGGCATGGACCAGCCTCTTCCCTGACACCGGTCAGCAGGGTGCCATGTCCGGAAGGATCACCTTTCAGACGAGAGGTAATGTGGGTAAGGATGGAAATTCATTGTTTCTGCTGCTAATTCAGTTTATTAGAACAGGAAACATCCAGGGCCATCAATATCGTGGGGCTCATGTGTATGAAAACTGAGTGACTGGATTATTCTACCATGTGTTTATGGGTATGTTACCATAATTTCTTTGATTACTATTTGATCGGCTGCCTAACGTCATTCTTATTCTATGACCACGGAGCTGAAAGTGTGAAGGATGGAATTTTAATAGCGCCAGCTATTTCATTGTGTAGAAAAGAGATACATGTTACCAAGTTTACTGTCCTTCAGGCACCATCTTTACGTACAACCAGTCTAATATATACAGTCGCGAAGCTCTAATAAGAGGAAGGTTCATCCAACTGACAGCTGGAGCGACACTAGCACCTCTAGCGGCGAGGTAGAGGCAACTTGCTAGTATACAACAGGGAACGAATTACCACTACAGTCTAAAATGATCATTTCTGAACCATTTATGCAAATAATGTTCTGACAAGGTTATTGTGATCCTTATGAAATAGTGGAGGAGGTCAAACAATTTATTTCGATGAGGAGTTGGAGGATAATATCGAAATATCTATTTAATCTTTAATATTTTTTTACCCCGGACTATAACATAAAATCGCTTCTAGAGGGCAACCGGTTGGAAACAGGTATATACCAACGCGGACTTTTTTGTGGAGGTTTCTATGCTCTACAATTCGTACGCTTACACTTGTGGTCTATCGTTGACGGTTCAGGCAGCGTAAGCCCTAGTCGTAATTGCCAACCGACTGACCCAAAATCAGTAATATAGGTAATCACGAACAAGGAAGACAATTTATCCATCATCTTTTATACTTATGAGTGGGAAACGTTCAATGTTTCTGTATTTTACGCATTTTAAGCAGAACTCTACTGACAAATTTTCGGAGGATGTTCAGGGATACTTTCTGGGTATAATAGTATAAGAGACCCGTGGTCTCCGGTGTTTCCTTACAGAGTAATTTCATTTGGTTTGTTTCCCCAGTTAGATTTGTATCTGTAATGCACCAAAAATCATAAATGCTACTTCTTGAAAAACGCGGGGGTGTAGAATTTTGTCCTGGAAGCCAACGGTGCCTTGATCAGTGTGGCTGACATATTGAACTATACCTGTAAGGGGAGAGTTCTGCATTTGTTTGTTCTGTACTCTACAGTCCACTGACAGAACATATTGAACACACCGTGTACGTGTTTCGTCTGAGGGTTGTTGCATTACTCTGTGTTTTGTGCTGCACGTTCTGGTTAAGCATATTACAGGCTTTGCATTGTTATGAAGGTATTTTCACAGAAATAAGGATGCATTGAGGTAATAAAACGAATGATTCTTAATTACATTATTACACTAATTATACCAATATAATCAGAATGTAAGCGTGAACATCCTCTGAATGTTTGTCGGTGGAGTTCGGCTTCACCCGGGATATAAAATTATCTTCATACCTATACTTTTCAAAATCAATAGCTCCTAAAAGATGTTGGTAAGAATATAACAGATTTTTAGAACTGGAGCCTCTACAATTCAAAACTTGCTTTAATGCGTCAGTTGCTAGAAGTGAACATGGATTGCCCCTGGATTAACTGTTTCCAACACTGAAGTTCCAATCTTGAATTTTGGAACGAGGCCCAAGTCCTATTCTAGACTAGACATAGTCACTCGACTTCAAATATCGGTACGTTATTTAGAATACAGTTCACGCCGAACAATAGTTTCCGAACACTAAAAATAAAACATATCTTCATTACTAACTCCGTGTTAAGGGACCACAGTAATTATACGATAACTTTATTGATCCAATTAAATGTCAGTTAATTTCTTCTTTAGTCACATTACTGACATTATTTGAATTTCTAACTTTATGAAGATGCTCTAATTTAAGACAACAAACAAGTATAATTAATTTTAAAGACTCATTCCATTCAAATTGTTTGTCCTGTGATGATAACTTCGCGTTTAGGCGAGAGGAATTTAATTTACATCAGTGTTAAGGTTTATTTAATATCATCTTCGTGCAATTAGCAAGTCAAATGGGAATGTCCTGAATGCCTTTCACTGGTTTAGAAATGGCCGGCATTCCAAGACGCATGGTAATCGTATCGTCATCGTGCTCTGTGTCGCCAGTTACACGTAATCAGATCTGTATTTACTGCGGAACATTTACAACCGTCCAGTCTTTATCCCATGGAATGAGGTCGTTAAGTAAGAAAGCTTTTAATTACAACCGCCAGCAACTAGTCCATGTCCTAAGACTAGCATTTATATGAGGTCATTAAACATCAAATTCCTGCGTTGTCTATGGAATGGATTCGCAAGCTCTTGCGAGGCAGTTCACGATTGATATTTTCTCTTTCAGGAACTCAGAGAAAATAATAGAACTTGGATATCAACGCAAAATACAGAACATGAACTGTACAGCTACCGAAGATTCTCTTTATTTCCGTCCATTGCCTGTCCATTCCTCGGCAGCAGCGCTGTTACTGTCTCACCAACGCAGTTGTGGTTTGATCCTACTTAAACCACCGTTGATTGCTGTGCCCAATGTCACGCGCTTGGTCCTGTGTAAGCATTTGGCCGCTTCTGACTTGGAGCATTCTCTGGCTAAACCATTGGCAATGAAATATGGTATATATATATATATATATATATATATATGTAAACGCACAATAATCACTCACTGCACTTAATAAACATTTAAGGGCCTTTGATTCTAATGTGCAAATTCAAATGTTACATTTTTTAAAATAATCGGTGCTCCTTAAGGTATTTATTACTGCAGTCTCTTCTTACTTTAGTTATATCTTTGTTTTAATTACTGTAATCTCATAGTATGGAAAAAACCTTTATGTACTTTATTCCGTTATTTCCTCTGCATACCTATTTTATTCGCTTTTTTTATTCTTCTGCCTTGCCTTTATTTTCATTGCTTTCATTTTGTATTTATTCTTACTTCCATATGTATGAATATATTGGTGCGTTAAGAAGGTAGTATTGTACATTGGACCTACGGCCTATATACGTTTTGAGTGACAAGTAAATAAATAAATAAATAAATAAATAAATAAATAAATAAATAAATAAATAAATAAATAAATAAATAAATGTATCTTACAATATTACTATGAATGTTTTCAATATTAACTGTAAAATGTTGGAAGTAATCAATAACGTACCTTTCTTTACGTATTTAAGATTTTTCTTGTCCGAATCATTATGTAAACGCAGATAAATATTAAGGGTATCTTGTTGGCAACCAATATCCTTTCCAATAAAATTCTGAAAGTGGAAATTTTTACGTACACTCCAGTCAGTATACTCACTAGAATATCCCCAGGAACAACACTGATATAGGTTTTGAAGTACTGAACAGTACCATGCAGATTTAAAATATTTGCAGTGATTATGTTTTAATAAATAAATAACAATGCGATGCACTTCTTCTAAAATAACCAATATTTTCAGTGCTCATTGCACAAATATTTTCACTTCTGAAATACCGTCTCTTTTTCCTTTATTTACAATTTGCTTTACGTCGCACCGACAGAGGCAGGTCTAATGGCAACGATGGGATAGGGAAAGGGTAGGAGTGGTATGAAAGCGACCGTCGCCTAAATTAACGTATAGCCTGGTGTGAAAACGGGATACCACGGAAAACCATCTTCAGGACTGCCTACAGTGGGGTTCGAACTTACGATATCCCAAAAGCTAGCTGGAACTACCTTAATTCCTGTTGCATTATACTAAGTTACTTAGGTTTCATGGTACAAGTTATCTTACTTTTCAAGAAACATGAATACGAAACTGATAAATTCACCTTTACGGTAACTTAAATTTTAAAAATAATACCTATGAATATGATATTGCCTTCAAGTTGGGACATTCGATGTTATATCGGACAAAAACTGCAGAGAAAGAATTCTTATATTACAGAAATATAAAATAAATGTAGAAAAGCTTCAAAATCTTCATTATGTAATTAATATTATGCTAACAGTACTAGCGCTCACAGAAAAAATCGATAAACCTATTGCATAATATTACTTTTTCTGATTTTCAAGGCCTATATTTCAGTTGCCCTCGGAGAGAGGGAGAGAAAAATGTAATGTGTTTAATTTTTTCCACACGTGTAAATCACGTGGTTCATTAACGATTTTACTGAGATAATTAGTAAAATGATAATTTTATACTACAATGGAAAAATTAGGCGTTGAATGATATACGATTTTTAATGTATGTAGAATTACTATGATGAAGTTGAGGTCACTCAAAAGTTATTCAACAAGCAGCGCACTTTCATTTTAAATGCGCAAAGATTGCAGGTCGTGTTGTGCTGCGTAAGTGTGTTTCGAAACTCAACAAGCAAATTAACTTCCATATAATTACAGGAATGCCCTCAAAGTTTTGTAAAATTAGTGCGTCTTCCGATTTGAAAGGGAAAGCGTAGTACTTTCAAAACAATTTTTAATGTGGGAAGTCCATATTTGGTAAATATATTTTAGAACATGTTAACAAATAAATACATTCCTAACACAGTTATTATTACATTCATTATCTTCATAGAACTGAAAAAAGGAAGGTACTATCTTCTATTCTTCTACTTCTTCTCTGTGGCCTTTTCCCAATTCCCAGAAGTCGGCTTATTGTAAGGATTGAGCCCAGTGTTACGATCGGATGCCTGTTTTAATCCCAACTTTTGTGCAATGATGTATTAAATATTGCGTGTTTCTGTGCTGGTTTGTAGTGTGATAGCCTATGTTTCATGTAAACGAAGGCGAACACAAACACCAAACCGCGGGCTAGACAATGCATGGCGAGGCTGGAACTCAAAACTGGGGCTCAGTGAATCGAAGACCAGTATGCTGACGATTCATCCGAGGAGGCGGAATATAGCTTGTTCGTAACATTTCTGAAAAGAATCAGTGTCGGAAAACTGTAACATATTCAACATTTAATTCTACAAAGACATTTGAACAGAGAAAGCTCAGAAATGAGTATCTCCAACCACTTCGCTTTTCTGAGAGAGGAAGGAGAGATATTCCATAAGCGATAGCTGCCCTAGAACAGGAAGTAACGGCTTCAAATTGATAGTAATGTACTCACAGCCAATCCAAATTTAACACTATTTATCATCAGATAAAATGAGCTTATACTTTTTTTTTAATTTTGAAATTCCCATGTTGTACAGCTATCTCTGAAGTGGAATACTGTATTCTTCGTTAGATACACTGTATGAATGGTGATTTACTATTTACAATGAATTACGTAAAATATCTCAACAAATAATTTTAAAAACGAAACAGGAATACCAACACGAAGAAGGAAATTAACTCAAAATTTTGTGATAGATCCTCGCTCACCGAAGAACAACTCAATCACCTCCCAGCAACTGACCAGTTTTTGATACACTTCATCAAAGTACTGAAAACGGAGTTTTTAATGCCTCTTCCTTTCCGAATCAACTTAAAAATTAAAACAAGAAATATGCTGTCCGTCTTCAGATAGAATATATAAAAATCCTGCTCCAAAATATAGACCATATTTTCATTTGCAATAATACTTTCTCCGAGCATTTCCTTTCCTGCATATTCATTTAAACATATTTCTACATTCAAATTACTGTTTATGTATATTTCAACATTTTTTCGAATCACTTGGTTTATCTTGGAGATTTGTTATGAGAACAACAGCTCCTTCAAAATCACTACATTTTCAAGTGTACCGACTATCTCTAAACTTAGCTTTAGTGAAAAATTTCTTTATTCTCGGCGTTGAAACATCTAAGTATACACACATTTACAAGACAACTGACGTGTATTCCTGCTGAATAATATGTCCAGAGAGTAAGTTAGTGAAATGTGCACAGTACTCCCAACATATGTAGAGAAATATTACCTTTATAACAAATTTACTTCTATGAAACTGTGCTCCAGAAATATATGTATTAACCACGGCATGTGTGAAAGGGACCTCCCAAGCACAATGGGAAACATTATCTTATATTTAATATATTGACCGTTCTATTTTCAATCAAAACTGTGTGTACAATCAAACTAAAGAAACAGAAATTTGACCACTCTGGGTTACAGGATTCCATTAATATGAATTATGCATTCGAAATAAGACGATGAAGTAGGATACATAATAAAAATTAAGCTACAGCACCAGCATTTGCGTAATGTGAAGATGGAAATCCATGGAAAGTCATCTTTAGGATGCCTCCAGTGGAGTTCGAAACCCCGCATATTCCAAATGCAAGCTCACGTGCACGTAATGAGAACTGCGTATTCATATGGTTCGGTATGGATAATATCAATGTCGGGGTCACTGATGTGGATGAGTTTGATGTATATTGTAGCTGAGTGTTCCCTAATAAACAGGTTCGAAAGCCATTACACAATGGGGCTTAGGTCCCGGTATAACGAAGAATAAATTTCTCAGTGGTACTACCTAAATTACGATAATGTAAAAGCGTGTTATCCAATGGGAGTTCACGAAATTCTCATGCTGCTAGCTCGGATTCGCAACAAAGTCCGGACATTATCCTTAACTTCTATCAAGCGGGGTTTATGCAAGATCTCCCGGTTTTAATTCCGGATGTCTTTTCTGACACCAACCCTGTGTGGAAGGACAAATTTATTTTGTGGTTTTATGTGATGATTGGTGTGTGATATGTTGTATGTAAATGAAAATGCGACTTACACACTCAGCCTCTGAGCTTGAGGTATTAGCGTCACCAAACTTACCCATAAATATTCCACCTGAATATCATGTCGAGTCTTATGTGATCAAGAAAGCAACATGCACAAAAATTTAATAAATAACTGAAAATACTTAGTTAGCCTGATATAAACTATAATAACACTATTAAAGTGATGTGATGAAAACATTCCTGAATATTCATTCTAATTCTAACATTAAGAAGTTAGACATTTCAAGAGGCATATTTGAATTATTTAATCCGATAACAGTAAAAGTATTTACTAGGACGTAAATTATAATAACCGGGCGAGTTGGCCGTGCTGTTGGTAGCGTGCTGCTGTGAGGTTGCATCTGGGAGGTAGTGGGTTCGAACCCCACTTACGGCAGTCCTAAAGTTGATTTTCCGCGGTTTCCCATTTTCACACCAGGCAAATGCTGGGGCCTTTGCTGGCAGGACCTAGTGTTTACAGTGCACTATGTCTTCTGGTATGGGCTAGAGTAATTTTGTTACTTTCATTGATCTGCCTCTGTCTTTTCCTTGACTTTGACAATAAGAAAGTGACTGAGGTATGAGCGACGCTACAATGCCATTCCTTCTGCAGCCAGTCCCTGCTGTGAATGGTGTGAAAATTACTCACAAGATCGGTTGGTGCATGCATTTCAGTGGGCTTGGCAGACTAATATGTAATAGCAACATCTGGCTTGGTGAGGAAAGCAACGGGAAACTACCTCACTCCTCATTTCCCTAGTACGTCTCTTCAGTGATGCCTAGGCGATCTATGACAGCTGATGACAGAGCTGTTGAGGATCCAACCAGCCTTGGGGCTGAGACTGAACATACATACATACACGTTCCTTATTTAAGGCCACGGCCACTTTCTTCCTAGGCCTTTCCTATCCCATCTTCGCCATAAGACCTATCTGTGTCGGTGCGACGTAAAGAAAATGGCAAAAAAATGTAATAAATAAATAATATCTGCACGCCTAAATCTCTCTGCCTCCACTTCAGGTTAATATTTAAAATAATTACCACGATGATCAGCTCGTTTAAAGCAATCGCCAGTCTGACAATTTCTAATGGACTCAGCTTGAATTCTGCTGTCGACCACTATTAAAATGGTGTTCAGTAATTATTCATTTTAACTACATAAGGAACACGAGACCCTAGAAAAAGAAAGAAGCAATTTTTGAAGATGAGAGTGTTGGTTAGTTTTCAACGCCAAGACAAACGCTCTTGAACAGTTATTCAAAAGCGTAAGAGGTCCTACCGTACAAAGACAAAGATTGGTTTTCAAGGTCTATTGAACCGTTACTCGGAGGAGTAAATGAAAGCCTGATCCTTTGAGGAAGGAGATTTTCGAATAAAGAAAGGGATGAGCCAAGCGAGACGAGAAAATGAGATATTTTCGCAACCTCGCAAATATTAACATTTGGTTGGGGGGAAGAGAACAGAAATCGGCCAAGCAACGTTCCACATGGAACATGGTAGAAGAGACAAATGAATGGAAAATCTAACATTTTTATGCAGCTGATAATACTGTAATCATAGCTAAGAGTTCTCCTGCTTTACGTGGAATCTGGGTGGCAAAGGATATGCTTTCTCATACCCACATGAATTGACCGGGGTTTAAACCATGCCCATCTCGAAGAGAAACTGACGCAGTAAAATTAAACAATTTTAGACATAGTGTTGACCCTGCAATTGGCTCACAAGTCTCTCAAGCTGTGGGTTACTCGGGATGTTGAACTGCTAAAAACAACCGAGTAGGGTAGCTTATTAGCTTCCATTTCTATAGACTCCGTAACAAAACGCTATCCTCTATGTTCCAAATATTGAAAAAATCGTCCCAGAGACAACCTTTATATTATACGAGTATAATCAATTATTTTCATAAGTAGGTTAACGATAATAATATGTAAGTGACCAAGCGCTTTAGCTACGCAAAATGAGTCACGTGGCTCTAAGTTACGTTCGAATCCGATAGTCGGCAGCCGTACAGATGGTTTTCATTTGTCTCCCATTTTCTTAGCAGAAAAGTGCGAACGGGCTGACATTTTTAATCGTTTAGCTCCACCGATATACTGTCCGGCTTCATGGCTAAATGGTTAGCGTGCTGGTGTTTGGTCACAGGGGGCCTCGGGTTTGATTCCCGGCAGCGTCGGGAATTTTAACAATAACTGCTTAATTTTCCTGGCACTGGGGCTGGGTGTATGTGCCGTCTTCAACATCATTTCATTCTCATTTCAACGCGTGGGTTGCCTACGGGCGTCAAATCAAAAACCTGCTCCAGGCCTCTCCGGAAGCCACATCCTATTATTATTATTATTATTATTATTATTATTATTATTATTATTATTATTATTATTATTATTATTATTATTTCTTTGTTTCTTAATCTGTTTACCCTGCACGGTAGGCTTTTCCCTCGGACTCAGCCAGGGATCCTACCTCTACCGCCTCAACGGCAGAGTCCTGGAGCTTCAGACTCTGGGTCGAGGGATACAACTGGGGAGAATGACCAGTACCTTGCTCAGGCGGCCTCACCTGCTATGCTGAACAGGGGCCTCTCGGGAGGATGGGAAGGCTGGAAGGGATAGACAAGGAAGAGGGAAGGAAGCGGCCGTGCCCTTAAGTTAGGTACCATCCCGGCATTTGCCTGGAGGAGAAGTGGGAAACCACGGAAAACCACTTCCAGGATGGCTGAGGTGGGAATCGAACCCACCTCTACTCAGTTGACCTCCCGTGGCTCAGTTGACCCCGTTCCAGCCCTCATACCACTTTTCAAATTTCGTGGCAGAGCCGGGAATCAAACCCGGGCCTCCGGGGGTGGCAGCTAATCACACTAACCACTACACCACAGAGGCGGCATTATTACTGTTATTATTATTATTATTATTATTATTATTATTATTATTATTATTATTATTATTATTATTATTATATAATTCGCTGGGGCCATCAAGGACCACGTTAAGTCTTGTTGCATTTGACACTGAACTTGGCCTTCTTTAGAGCCCAAATTTCCCTCATTCTTTGCGAGTGGGCCTGCTTACGCTCCACTGTCCAAGGGGCACCATGTCTTCTCTTCGGCTGCTCGTCTCGGTTTAGCCCGTTCGTCAATATTTTCTTGCGGAAGAGATCTCTGTTAAGGGCGTCTTCAGCTGAGATATGTAGCATTTGCCGGTCTTCTTTGGTATTTCTAAACCAGGGAATTGTGGTTTTGGGGTTTGAATCAAAAAAGTGAAAGATTTCTTTAGTTAACTTTCTTCCGAGCATTCTTTTCAGATGACCGTAAAATCGTGCCCGTCTTTTTCTGATCGTGTCGGTAATTTTCTCTATTTTGCTGTAGACTTCCTTGTTGGATCTCTTTTGATGGATTCCATTTCTGTACTTTGATCCCAAGATTCCTCTTACAATTTTGCGTTCTCTTTTCTCCAGTTCTTCAAGGAGTCCTTTGTTGGCATTTAGAGACAGGGTTTCGGCTGCATATAGAACTACTGGCTTCAGAACTGTTTCATAGTGACGTATCTTGGTGTTTTGGGAAAGGCATTTTTTGTTGTAGATTGTGCGGGATGTTTGGTAGGCTATTTCCAGTTTGCGTACTCGCTCCTGAAGTGCTTCTTTGTCCAGTCCATTTTTCATGATGATCTCACCCAGGTATTTGAATTTGTCTACTCGGGTGATGTCCCCGTATTTTGTATGGAGTTTTGGTGGAGCCTCTTTGATGTTAGTCATTACTTCTGTTTTCTCAAACGATATCTGCAAACCAGTTTGTTCGGCAATTTCCTTTAAAATTTCAACTTGAGCTCTAGCGGTTTCTATGTCGTTTGAGAGAACAGCAATATCATCGGCAAATGCTAAGCAGTCTGTTGCGATCCCCTTGGATTTGGTTCCTATTCTCAATGGACTGTAGTTGGTTTCCTGTAATCTCACTCGCCAGGTTCTGATGATCTTTTCAAGAACACAGTTGAAGAGTATCGATATAGCCCATCACCTTGTCGGACTCCTGTTTTGATGTCAAAGGAATGCGAGAGACATCCGTGGAACTTCACCTTGGATTTTGTATCGGTCAGGGTGGCTCTAATTAATGCCAGCAGTTTCAAATCAACTCCAAATTCATTTAAGATGTTTAGCAGGACTTCCCGGTCAATGGAGTCGTACGCTTTCTTAAAGTCCACAAAGACAGACACATACTGCTTGGACCTTAGTGTACAATATCTGATGATCGTTTTGAGATTTTGGATCTGTTCAGCTGTTGAGCGACCTTTTCTGAACCCTGCTTGCTATTCACCTATTTGATGTTCGACTTGTGCTTCCAAACGCTCCAGGATGGCAAGTGATAGAATTTGTAAGTCACGGGTAGCAAAGATATTCTTCTGTAGTTGTTGATGTTCTTCATGCTGCCTTTTTTGTGTAATGGATGGATCAAAGCTATTTTCCAATCTTCGGGTAGGGTCTCCTTGTTCCAAATTTCTTCTATTTGCTTTTGCAAGATATCAAGTGATTCCTCTGGGGCATATTTCCATAGTTCTGCTACTACTAAGTCTTCCCCCGGCGCTTTGTTATTTTTGAGACGGGCAATGCGGCGCTTGATTTCATCTCTGCCGGGTGGTCTGGAATCTGGGTACCTGAGTAAGGGTTCCTTGGGCTCAATGGCGCTTTGCGGTTTAGAGCAATTAAGTAAATTCTTGAAGTAATCTGCCAGAATGCTGCAATTTTCTTCATTTGTTGTCGCCAGTGTGCCGTCCTTTTGCTCAAAGCATAGAGATGGTGGTTTATAGCCAGTGAGTTTGCGTTTGAAGGCTCTGTAGTACTCTCTGCTTTCATTCTTCCTAAAGTTTTGTTCTATCTTTCAAATGAGAGATTTTTCGTATTTACGTTTCTCAGTTCTGAACACCCTAGCTGCTTGGGCACGTTGGGTTTTATAGGTTTCCCAATCATTTTCTGATTTCGTAGAGTAGTACTGTTTCCACGCATTGAGTCTTTCTTGGAGGACTGATTCGCAGGTACCATTCCACCAGGCATGCTTTTTGCCTCTCTTAATTTCTGCAACGTCTTCGGCGGCCTCAACAAGGAGACTTTTGGCGTTGTTAAAGTCACAGTCATTTGGTCTAGCCTTCTCCTGGAACTCCTCGACCCTTTGCCGAAGTTTATCATTGTCGAAGCGTGTGATCTCTTTGGTTGTCTTCCTTGTGTTTGAGGGAATTGTTTTGAATTTGATAAGAGACATATAATGATCTGAGGCCACATTGATGCCTTTCTTTACCTTGACATTCATAATCTCAGGGCTGTTTCTCCTGGAGATTGCAACATGATCAATTTGGAACTCTCCGAGAGCTTGGACGGGAGAACGCCAAGTCATTTGCTTTCTGGGTAGATGGCGAAAGTGGGTCGACATGACCTGCAGATTGTGATTTTCGCAAATGGACACCAGTCTTTTGCCGTTGGGATTGGTTCTTTTGTGAGCAGGGTAATTTCCTATAACTTTCTTGTACTTCTGTTCACGACCTAGTTGGGCATTGAAGTCACCCAAAAGAAGCTTGACATGGTGTTTGGGGATTTTGTTTAATTTTTCATCCAGTAGGTCCCAGAAATTATCAACTTCGTATAGATCAGACTTGTTCTTATCGTTTGTAGGAGCATGTGCGTTAACTAGGGCGTAGGTTTTGTTCGCGCATTTAATTGTGAGTATAGACAATCTGTCATTCACAGGTTCGAAATTTGCAACCGATTTAAGGATCTTGGTTCTAACAGCAAACGCGGTTCCAAGCATCACAGCTCCATTGAGGATTCCTCTTTGCGCTTTGCTCTTGAAAAATCGGTAGCCTTCGGATTCAAAAATCTCTTCATCTGGGTACCTTGTTTCCTGTAGGGCCATTATGGATATGTGATTTTCGTGAAGAGCTTTGGTGAGGGTTTTCAGCTTGCCAGTTTGTGTAAGTGAATTTATGTTGAAAGTTGCTAGAAAGGTTTTAGATTTTGGCCTGAGTTTTTGACTCTTCGGGGTACACCGAGACGCTCCGACTCGTCTCTTGCATGATGTTGAGTCTCCCCCAGAATCCGAACGAGACTCGTGCGCCGTGGCGTTCACGACGAGGGATTTATCCGAAGATTTACCCCCTGAGGTATATTTCTTGAAATGTTGTGCCATCATGCTTTTTGACTTGACTTTGCTTTGGACGGGTACCCATCCTTTTACAACTAGGGTTGTTAGTCCTAGAGGTTGCCTCAAGATGTTTTCTGGCTTCTGGTCATTTACCAGTCTTCGCCGTAACCCTGGCAAGGGACCAGTTTTATTTTCACGGTGGTATTTTATTTCCCTACTACCCTCTGACTCTGCTGGCGGCAGAGCCAGCGAGCTTCCCCAATTCCAAAGGGACGCGCCCGATGGAGGTAACCGGTAAATCCCCACACGGGATTATTATTATTATTATTATTATTATTATTATTATTATTATTATTATTATTATTTTACCTATATCTTTACGTGAAGATATTGCTCCTTAACAGTGTGCAACCAGCTAAGTTCAGAATATTGCGGGCTAGGCAAGCCTTCGCCTACTATTATTATTGCTATTATTGTTGATAATTTTAGGATAGTCAAGGCAGACTTTTTGCAGATAGACCTATCAATGCCTACTGATTCACCGGCGGGTAATTCCGGAGAGAAAGAAACAAAAATTAAGCAAATTGGTACAGTAGGACGGGCGAATGGACTTGACAAAGCAGTTTTAATTCTTTAAAATATATAGATATATAGCTAAGGAAGAATGGCTGAAGGAGAAGTGCAAGGATGTCGAAGGCTGTATGGTCCTGGGAAAGGTAGATGCTGCATACAGGAAAATCAAGGAAACCTTTGGAGAAAGGAAATCTAGGTGCATGAATATTAAGAGCTCAGATGGAAAGCCACTTCTAGGGAAAGAAGACAAAGCAGAAAGATGGCAGGAGCATATCCAACAGTTGTATCAAGGTAACGATGTAGATAATTTCGTTCTGGAACATGAAGAGGCTGTTGATGCTGATGAAATGGGAGACCCAATTTTGAGGTCAGAGTTTGACAGAGCTGTGAGTGACCTAAATAGGAACAAGGCACCTGGAATTGATGATATTCCCTCTGAATTACTAACTGCCTTAGGAGAAACCAGCATGGTAAGGTTATTTCATTTAGTGTGCAAGATGTATGAGACAGGAGAAGTCCCATCCGATTTTCGGCAGAATGTTGTTATACCTATTGCCAAGAAAGCCGGTGCTGACAGGTGTGAAAACTACCGCACTATTAGTTTAGTATCTCATGCCTACAAAATTTTAACACGTATTATTTACAGAAGAATGGAAAAACAAGTTGAAGCTGAGTTGGGGGAAGATCAATTTGGCTTCAGAAGAAATGTAGGAACACGTGAAGCAATCCTGACTTTACGTCTGATCTTAGAGGATCGAATCAAGAAGGATAAGCCCACGTACATGGCATTCGTAGATCTAGAAAAGGCATTCGATAATGTTGATTGGACCAGGCTATTTATGATTCTGAAGATGATAGGGATCAGATACCGAGAACGAAGAATTATCTACAACCTGTATAAAAATCAGTCTGCAGTGATAAGAATCGAGGGCTTTGAAAAAGAAGCAGCAAATCCTGAAAGGAGTGAGGCAAGGCTGCAGTTTGTCCCCTCTCCTTTTCAATGTTTACATAGAACAGGCAGTAAAGGAAATCAAAGAGAAATTTGGAAAGGGAATCACAGTCCAAGGAGAGGAAATCAAAACCTTGAGATTTGCCGATGATATTGTTATTTTATCTGAGACTGCAGAAGATCTCGAGAAATTGCTGAATGGTATGGATGAAGTCTTAGGTAAGGAGTACAAGATGAAAATAAATAAGTCCAAAACAAAAGTAATGGAGTGCAGTCGAACGAAGGCAGGTGATATAGGAAATATTAGATTAGGAAACGAAGTCTTAAAGGAAGTAGATGAATATTGTTACTTGGGTAGTAAAATAACCAACGATGGCAGAAGTAAGGAGGACATAAAATGCAGACTAGCACAAGCAAGGAAGAGCTTTCTTAAGAAAAGAAATTTGCTCACTTCAAACATTGATATCGGAATTAGAAAGATATTTTTGAAGACTTTTGTGTGGAGCGTGGCATTGTATGGAAGTGAAACATGGACGATAACTAGCTCAGAAAGAAAGAGAATAGAAGCTTTTGAAATGTGGTGTTATAGAAGAATGCTGAAGGTGAGATGGATAGATCGAATCACGAATGAAGAGATACTGAATCGAATTGGTGAGAGGAGATCGATTTGGCTAAATTTGACGAGAAGAAGAGATAGAATGATAGGACACATCTTAAGACACCCAGGACTTGTTCAGTTGGTTTTTGAAGGAAGTGTAGGTGGGAAGAACGGTAGGGGTAGACCAAGGTATGAATATGACAAACAGATTAGAGCAGATGTAGGATGCAATAGTTACGTAGAAATGAAAAGGTTAGCACAGGATAGGGTGGCATGGAGAGCTGCATCAAACCAGTCTATGGACTGATGACTCAAACAACAACAACAGATATACCGGTAATGATAATAATAGCAATAATATCCTTATGTACTTCAAACGTAATAACGAATTTGTAATGAAATTTTAGTCGGTTTTTAAGATATCTGGTTCTCTAAGAAATGAATTTAATTCAGTATTTAATGGTAGTTTTTATATTGATATATTAACTGTTAATTGAATATAATTAACACCCTTTCAATTACATTTCCGTCCAGGATGAATTATTTATTTTCTAATTTCTGATCACTGTGACTTTTTCAAAAGTTATAATGAGGAGAATTACAATTAAACACAACACAAGATCTCATTTTCCAATTTATTAAGCACATTTTTTCAAGTAAGATTAATTTCGATAAATTAAATCATCAACCGTTTGAATTAGAGTGAAGAGAACGGCGTTATAAAGCTGTATCCCCCAGCTGACAACGCAGTTTCAGTCAGAACATTTCAGTAAGCAGGACACGTATTTCACGATCTAACACGTGAAACCATTATAACTTTCAAATAAATCCGCATATTATAATGAATTCAAGGAAGTTCCATTTCAGGAAGCGTGATAAACCAGCTATTGGTTCTACACATGACGGTTGAGTTTCAGATGTCCTTGCTTCAAGGTAATATTTATGTAAAATTTTACGGTACCTTAAACGTGCTTGTCAAAATACATATCAGCCACCATAGAGACATCCCGAAATGGTGAAGGAATTAGCCAAGAAAATCCAATTATTTAGAAGTTGTTCTGATGTTTCCTATATTTTTAGGCTGCCCTAAAATTAAATAATATAACAGGAAATGAAAGGTTCATTACTTTTATAAGAAGGAAGAAATCATCTAGGGATAAAAATGAAAATCCACTGTCTGTTTCCAGTCATTCGACCAGGTCAAGAATGGAATGGATGAAGCCCCCAACTTGCGGCGAGGATAGAAAACAGTGCCGGTTGCACTGTCGCACTCCTCTGGGGAAATGATGACTGATAGACGAAATGGAATGTTAATGGGGAGTGTTGCTGGAATGAAAGATGACAGGGAAAACCGGAGTACCCGGCGAAAAACCTGTCCTGCCTCCGCTTTGCCCAGCACATGGAGTGCCCGGGATTTGAACGACGGTATCCAGCGGTGAGAGGCCGGCGCACTATCGCCTGAGCCACGGAGGCTCTCCAGTCATCAAGTATATGGATAGTAAATAATTTTTATTTGTTTCGCACCGTTGACAATGCTGAAGGAGATTTGTTAATTGTTTCCCATTTTTTGTAATGTTATTGATTTTACGTCCCGCTAACTACTTTTACAACTTTCGAGACGCGATGATGTTGGAACATTGACCCGTAGTGGTTCTTTAGAATGCCAGTAAATCCCGTGAGATCTCCGAAGTTAAGTAACATTGAGCGTGGTCAAGATTTGGATGGGTAGCCACGCGCTGTTGGTGTGGGAGGGGGGGGGTAGGGAATGGAGGAGCGGAAAGGAACTGGCCACCCTACCGTACGTAAACTCCGGCTCAAGCACACCTCTGCGCAGGTTCGGACCTGCCTTCGGGCAGAATACACCCTTACCTTAAATACCACCGGGCTGAGGTAGGATTGAACCTGCCAAGTTGCGATCAGAAGGTCTGCGCTCTACCGTCTGAACCACTCAGCCTGGGTTTCCGAGGTTAACACCACTCAAATTCGGAGGATGAATCTTCGTTAGGATTACGGTTACTACATTCCCAGTCCTATCATTTTCCCAACTCATCGTTGCTGAAAACCCTTCTGAGTGAGTGAGTCATCGACAAATATTAGTAGGAAACAATAATCACAAACTCCATGAAATTAAATTTTTCAGACAACCCAACACAGGTTATTAAAAAACCCATGGCGCAACAGACCCTAAAGGCTAAGGCCTACCAAGCGACCGCTGCATAGCCCAAAGGCCTGTTACGAGGTGACGTGTGGTATGTACAACGAATTCCTTTGACCGTTATTCTTGAATTTCTAGACCGGAAAGGCTACCTCATTGTCAGATAGCTTCTGAATTGTAATCATCTAGGCTGAACAGACCTCAAACCAGCCCTCAGATCGAGGTAAAAGTACCTGACCCGTCCGAAAATTTAACCCGGGGCTTCCTAGTAAGAACCAGCTAACCCTTGACCACGGGGCCATCAGGTTATAACAAACATTATCACAAAACATGTAAAAAGGGTGATCAATTTCATATTTGAGCTCGTATTGTCAAAAAGTATTAACTTGTGAAAATCCTTCCAACAAATGTTCCACCTTTACAGTACTACAGATCGTCTTTATTGATAAGACTATATAAAAATATATAAGTGATACATGTTTTATAAAGCCACTGATGTTGTATTACATCTGCGAAATCCACGGATGTAGCGATATTTTAACCCGTGTAACATTTTGACTTTGTGATTCACATCATCTTCATGTTCGTGTTATTTTTGTGACTCAAGACTTGGCAATTCGCCAAGACGTCGCGTCATAAGATCCATAGGATTTTTATCTAATAGTGTTATTGTGTCCTTACCGTAGTTATGAATGATTTTGTTTGTGACTGAAGATGTCTCGAAAGTGGGATGAAACATGTATCAATAACATATTTTAATTTAGTCTTATCAACAAAGACGATTTATGGTATTGTAAAGGTGGAACGTTTCTTGTAAGGATTCTCACAAGTTAATGTAAAAAGGGGTCAATATATAACATATTTACAATTGTCAAATGAAGCAAAAACAACATCAGTAAATAAATGTAAACATCTTTGTACATCAATTTGTATAGGAATGCAAATAGTTGGTTCGTGTGAATGACATGTTGCGTTGCAGAGTAAATCTGTGGCTTCTACTCTATGTAGGTCACAATTTCCCCACCGGCCTGCTCTTTACGCAGTGTGGTATGTTGTTGTAGCCTAAAATTTACTTTATACCTCTGGTTTTATGGACCTGTTGGGTCTATAGTGTTAAATCCAGTTTCTCTTTTCTCGGTTCTATTAAAGAACTCCCGACCCTGTAAGGTAACTTGAACAAAGGAAGCTGTAGAGGACACGCAGTTTTATCGACATGAGTATCATGTCACACAGAAGACACCGATATTGTCTGGCAGTATTTACGATAGTCTAAAATGGCAGGGTGGAGCTCATTAAGAACTAAACCTTATAGAACATTAGCGCTCTACAGACGTAAGTGAGATACTGCCAGTCTTAAAAGACGCATATACTCACTCCCACTTCACTCATAACTTCAGACAGGAAGTAAGACTCCGGCCAAATATAGACAAACAGCTACATTATTAAGAACTTTCTCTTACATTATACGGGCCCAGTCCAAGTAGTTACACCTTTCATGTTCTAAAGCGGTCATATATTTTCTAAATAGCGCGGTTTAATTCGGTACTTGAAGAGGGTTGATTGGAGAAAAAGGTCAGTAAGGTGTTTCCCATGCAAGCACTAGAGTTGAGTTCTCTTGAGATCTAAATAAGTCCACTGCCATTCTTCATACAGTGCATAGAAATCAGATAATTTGAGTGTATTGTCTCGGGAAACACCGATTAATAGCATCTGTGGTAAGAAGAAATATCTCAACATTTTAGATAATATTGATATATCGAAGAGCCTCCATGGCTCAGGCGGCAGCGCGCCGACCTCTCATTGCTGGGTTTTGTGGTTCAAATTCCGGTCTCTCCATGTGAGATTTGTGCTGGAGAAAACGGAGGTGTGACAGGTTTTTCTTCGGGTACTCCAGTTTTTCCTGTCATCTTCCATTCCAGTAACACTCTCCAATATCATTTCATTTCATCTATCAGTCATTAATCATTGCCCCAGAGGAGTGCGACAGGCTTCGGCAGCCGGTACAACTTCTATCCTCGCCGCTAGGTGGGTCGCCATTCATTCCATTCCTGACCCGGTCTAATGACTGGAAACAGGCTGTGGATTTTCATTTTTTTCATTGAAATATCGAATAACAATTTGTATGTTAATCAAAATAAGTTACGCGAGAAGTGGTTGTGATTATTGTTTTATCAGGTAGTATAACTGGACAACCATTTTCTATTAGCACCAACCAGAAGGGAAAGAAGAAGAGGTAAGACACTTTGAAGAAATGGGCAAAAACTGGGAAGAGCTGCAATGGGCGTGAAAATGGAGGACTCCCCAGGCATGGTAAACACAATACCGTTGGGTTCGGAAGGGAACACGTGTTGACTAAGGAAGGTCGGACAGGAATGATTAAAGTGAGGGCCGCAACCTACAATTCCAAGGTGGGAGCCTCCCGGAATCGCTTCTTATGACAGACAAGGGATGCCGTGGGTGTATTTTACCACCCCAGCCACAGGGGGAATAAAGTATATGAATACACTTACTTTACTGATACAAAAATCGTAATGGCAACCTGTTGCAAGACTGCGTGGGTGCGCACTTGAATAGAGAGACATCACGAGAAGCGCCAAGTAGGGTTGAACACATGGAGCTGAAGCAGGTTAGCCTGCTGCGGCCAACTGAACGCACTGCATGCGATGACTCGTTTTATAGTACAATGGTGCAACGCATAAACAAGAAATGTTTTTTCAAATTAGAATAAACGGAGACGTATGCGATGGTGGTGTAGTGTACATAACAGATACCGTAAGCAGTAAACGTGTTTACGAATGGTTAAATCTCTTTCGAGATGGGCAGAGAACTCTAGATAATGCGCCACGTGCGGGTCGGCTGTCAACAAGCAGAAGTGCAGAAAACATCGAGCAAGTGCGATAGATTCTGGGTCGCACTGAAAAGCAGAAGGTAACACGGATGGAATTTGCTGGAGATTTCGCTAACGCCGGTGACCGAGGTAAGTCTTTATTGTAAAACCATCATCACAAGCGATGGGAGCTGAGGGTACCAGTTGGATCCGGAGACCAAGGGACAATCAATAGTATGGTGATCAGCGGGTTTCACACGTCCAGAAAAGAGTCACCTTTGCAGTATCCAGTAATCGGGATATAGTGGGTTCGAACCCCACTGTCGGCAGCCCTGAAGATGGTTTTCCGTGCTTTCCCATTTTCACACCAGGCAAATGCTGGGGCTGTACCTTAATTAAGGCCATGGCTGCTTCCTTACCATTCCTAGGCCTTTCCTATCCCATCGTCGCCAGTTCTTCTAAAGATTCTAAAAGATACCTTCACTGCCAGTTTCCAGCAGCTGTATTCACATTTCCAAAACTACTGTATACTGTTTCCAAAGAAGATTACTTTGAAAGCGACTGAAGGTGCGAAGGGTGTACTATAGTGTTTTACCATTTCTTTCTACCCAAGTGAAGTACATTACACATCAGTTGTAATGTCCACCTTCTCAGCATTATCTCCTTGTAACTGTATGTACTTTTGGCATTGATGTGTCAGTCCCTCTAGACCTTCCTGAAACTATTCTTTAGGAGTCCTGCGTACCCATGCATTGACAGCTGTGTCCAGTTCTGCAAAATACACAAAACTGCCAAGAAGTCGGCTAGATCTTTATCATGGCGTTGCAAATGTTCTCTGCACACTTCCACACCCCTCTGCTTTTCGTCTGCAGACAAGAGTCTAAGCAAGCACCCACGTGGAAGACACCTTCCCCAACTGTAAGTGGCCGTGCACGATCCGCTGCAGGGTGTTTCGGCTAATTCCCGTGGCTGCCTCCATTTCCGTAAATGTGATGCATTTGTTTCCTTGGATGGCCTGTTCGACCCGGGCAATGTTGGCTGGTGATGACACTGTCACATTCCTTCCAGAACTGGTTCCCTTGTCCACCGATGTCCGCCCTGTTTTCAAGCCTTCCACCCTGTTTTAAACTATTTTCCGTGACGACTCATGTTCTCCACAGACAGCCACCAAGCGCCTATGCATTTCTTTCTATAGGAACCAAGTCGTACCTGACGATTGCCTTCCATGTTGTCTGCTCTTACACTGACAGTGTTGTTATGAAATGGCTATGACGAGTGCATTGGTTGGCCCCCGTGCGTGTGTTGCTACCAAACGGTGGAACAAGACACTAGTTACAAGTCACCCCCTTTAAATATGAAATGTGAACCATACCCGTACGTACAAAAGTAAAGTGTAAAGCAATGTAGTATGCCCCTCGTATTTGGTTTTTAACCGCCCTATTCTTTGTGTTTTGATATTATTCGCCGAACGTTTTAGATTATTACTGCTATAGTAATTGTTCATTCATTCCTGCCAATTTGGCCAACCAAGGACCACGTCAAATCCCCTGGCTTTGACACTTGTCCAGTATTCCCGCATTCGTTTCCGATGTTGTTCCTTTCTTTCTTCTGTCCACACCTTCCCTCTTTTCTGATTCGCCTTTTCTCGGAATCTCTTGTCGTCTTGAAGTTTCCTCTTAAGAGGGTTGCGCTCCAGGGTATCATCATTTATGATACCCGTCTCTTGTAGATCTTTTCTATCTCAATGAACTAGGCCGCTTTTGTCTTCTAACGTTGGAAGTAGGAGAAGATCAGCTTGGTTGATTTTGCAGAGCTATTTCTTGTCACATGACCCTAGAAAGCAATCCTTCTCAGCCGCATCGTATCCGTTATCTTTTCTACGTGGAAATATAGCTCGTGGTTGTGCCGTCTTCTATATTCACCTTTATCTTTGATGGGGCCCAAAATTTTCTTCAAAACCATCCTTGGATCTCAAGTTTTCCAATAAGGCCTTTTTTTGTTCATTTCAATAAAATAATATTTTACTCTTTTTTCCAGTTTTAATGTCATCATCCGCTCTTTAGAAAATACGCTTCGCACGAATTTCGTAGACTTGGATTTCCAGAAACTATCACTTACAGATAAGCCAGTTGAGGTTATTATGTTTCAATATTATAGCAGTGCTTAAACAACAACAACAACAACAACAAGTATAATAATAATAATAATAATAATAATAATAATAATAATAATAATAATAATAATAATAATAATAATAATAATAATAATAATAATATCACGGGCAACATCAGAGTAATAGGTTTACGAATTTGGATGTGAGGTTTAGAGTACTGATTTTCAAAGAGACTAGCTGAATATTTAGTTCCATGTTCATTAAAATATGTCACTGCTGATATGTTTTGAGTGCCAGCTAGGGACTTGGATTATGTACAACTTAGTAGAGTACCGGTATTGCTTCCGTTTAGGGGTTGGCACAAGGATGGCTTGAGTCATTTGTTTCTAAGTTGCCACTACTGCCTCTTCATTCTAAACTATCCAGTCAGCGCCCAGCTCGTCTATATAAGCTATAAACTTGAACTTTACTTTATTATTTGGATCTTGAATTGTGCGGTGTTAAGTGAGGTTTTCTTCCCATGTGACAACGGACTGGCTGGGGCAGCAAAAAGGCAGGCAGGTATTTGACCTAAAATGTGAAATTATCTGTGTCCGGAAGATACCAGTGTTCCCCTCTAACATGTGTCAGTTAGGGTACGCTGCGATTAACTGGGCTTTAAATTAGGGTTTTGTGGTGTTCCCTTAGTTGTATAAGGATGTGCGAGTGTGTACCCTCGTTTCCCTTATTCACTTTGCTTTCTGGTGACTAAGCTTTTCTAAACTCTAAATTTATATTCTGAGTTTAGGTTTTTAACTTTTCCTGTCTTAGTCACCACGTAGTATGGCTTATCCTCTGTGTCACCGGGCCTTCTGACCCATGTGTTTATGACAAGCTACTCCATGGAATTTCTTGAGTGGATTCAGCACCCCATTGCATTTTGTTATCGGCCTTTTCTTGTTATCCTTTTGTTTTTCCCTTTCTTGGCCGAGTACTTATTAGCTTTGGCTCCTGTCCTTCTCGATTGATATTTTGTGCGTTGCTCCCCTATCAAGTGAGGGCAGTGAGTGCCACGTGGTATAAAAGCTAGTGATCTTTTAAGTGTTCTGATGTGATTTTTTGGCCCGTTCGGCCATCGAATGTTTAAATTGTGGTTTAGGGTTCGTTATCGTTCCGAAATATCACTACTTAAGTTTGAGGGTTTGATTCCCGTCTGTTATAGTACTTTTTAAAGCTGAGGGTCCGATTCACATATAAATGTAACTTTGTCTTTGGAGCTGCAACTTCTTTATTGATATTCAATCTAAGTTTAACGTTCAATTATGCTTCTGAAGTGCAAACACGTTAGGAAAGCCTGAAACATCTATTCTATGTCACAAACCATATACTGTATTTATGCAAACACATTGGTCTGGTGAAGACTTACAAAGTCGTGTGTTTAAAATGCGAGCTTCCTCTCCTATGAAAAGCTTATGATGCCGTAAGTATCCTTTCTATATTCTGCTTGTTAAAATTGGATAAATTCTTGGTGCTGTTTTGGAAAAGTCAAAAGAAAGAAGAAAGAAAGAAAGAAAGAAAGAAAGAAAGGAAGGAAGAAAGAAAGAAAGGAAGAAAGAATAAGTAAAGAAAAGGTGACGTGAGAATAGTTTCTATCTAAATTATAAAATTCTTGGTGTGATTTTTGCCCAGTGCCTAAGTCCTGCCGTTTCTTCCCTCTCTCCTGCCACCTGGCGGTAGCAAATATTATTATTATTATTATTATTATTATTATTATTATTATTATTATTATTATTATTATTATTATTATTATTATTATTATTATTATTATTATTATTATTATTATTATTATTATTATTATTATTATTATTATTATTATTGCGCTTTTACGGCCGCATTGGACCTCTGTAGTCAATTTTTGTCCGGTCTTCTATGATGTTTTATGGTTTTTTCCATTCTGTTCTTCCAGTATTTCTTCATTCTATCTCATCTTCGTTATCGTTCTTCTTCTGAAAATATCCTTTTAGTTGTTTCCCTTTTATCAATTTATGGTAGGAATCTAATTTTACTATTCTTCAATTGATTTTCTTTGTTTGAATTATTCTTTAAATACTCCATTTTCGGAGTCGTCATCTTGTAGTTTGTTTTACAGTGAACCCATGATCTTGACCAAAGGGTTAAGTAAATCGGTAGCGAAGAGTATAAAGTAATAGTAAATACATAGAAAATCTGGTCTGCCTTATAAGGGCTGAACCGGGCTGGCAGAAGCCACACGAAATCATTATTACACAAGTAGGCTGTCATTAATTTCGTTATTCTGCCTCCAAATTTTCGCACCCAATATCATATTTTTGTTGCTAAGCGGAGGTAACTTTGACGCCTGTTGTATAATATCCCATGGAACAGACCTCGTCGAGTGCCAATTGGGGTGAAGGCAATATTGAGACAATTTGTGGGCTATATTCACTAATGAAGCGATCTGACCTCAAATCTGCACGTTTGCCTCCCCTTTGGCTATCACATCCCTAATTCTATAACTATAACCGTAAGCTCTGTCGTCGACACGGCGTTCACTCATATATACTGGTTCATTTAATTATGTGGACGTGGATTGGTTTACCTGTACTCATGAACCTTACTCTTACCTGAAGGGCTTACTGCCAAATGAGGATTTAACCCCTGTACAAACATTTACCAGCAGTAACACGCCGTATGGATTCTGAATGGGAGGACATTGGAAAACTGATGAAACAGATTGTTGTGCGCTAACGGGGAACATCTCTTTAGTTAATATACAGTATTTTAATATGGAATAATAATAATAATAATAATAATAATTATTATTATTATTATTATTATTATTTCGTATGGCAAAACAAGGATACATTATAAGTACATATAAATACATATTTCTTAAATAAGTATGTGATTTACAAGCTCTGCTTAACGGATATCGCTCCGACACAGATAGGTCGTATGGCGACGATGGGATATGAAAGGGCTAGGAGGGGGGAAGGAAGTGGCCGTGGCCTTAATTGACGTACAGCCCCAGCAGTTGCCTGGTGTGAAAATGGGAAACAATAGGAAACTATCTACAGGCTGCCGACAGTGGGGTTAGAACCCACTATCTCCCGGATCCAAGCTCACACCTGCGGAGCTTTAACCGCATGGCCAACTCGCCCGGTGAAATAATTATTACCTTTACTTGTAAATGAAATTTAGAGAGCAGGGAGGGCCCGTACAGGAACCATGTTTTATTTCATTTTCAGCGCGTCTTTCCACTCTGATCCGAAGAGTCCATTTAGCGTGCCGATCCAACGGTTATCTGGTGTGTATTCCTGATAGAGGATGACACCCTTACCGTGAGTTCTTAATTCACACCATTTTCTATACTCTTCTTTCCAATTATCTTAAATTCTGTCCGACTCCATGGGTAAATGGTTAGCGTGGTGGCCTTTGGTCACAGGGGTCCCGGGTTCGATTACCGGCAGGGTCGGGAATTTCAATCATTATTGGTTAATTTCCCTGGCACGGGGGCTGGGTGTATGTGTTGTCTCCATCATCTTTTCATCCTCATCATGACGCGCAGGTCGCCTATGGGAGTCAAATCAAAAGACCTGCACCTGGCGAGCCGAAACCGTCGTGGGATCTTCCAGCACTAAAAGCCATACGCCATTTCATTTCATCTTAAATTGTTTACGCTTAGTTCTTCGAGTTGAGTGTTATCTGCATTTCTGTCATTTTAAAATGAAATTACTACGGTTTACTTTTTGTCATCTATGCAAGTTTTTCAAAACTTAACGGCTACATTTCAGGAATGAATACCAAAATTTTATTAACTTGTACTTCCTACAATGATACGTTTCCTAAATCTGACAAAGCGTACCATAACACATAAATATTAGTATCTCTTGCATGTAGTACCATACAGGTGATTTCTAACAATTTGGATGTAGCTTTGAATGGCCAAGACGGCCTGATCACAGTATAGATGGTTGGGAATGCCCGCACTTTTGAGAATAACAACTAAGAATGTTGATATGTCTCCTCTTGCTCTGATGAAAAGTCCTACAACCCTTATACAGGAGGTGTTGTAAGATACTTCTTTAGTAGACACTGGTTATAATTGTTACACAAATAATGATGTTGCGAATAAATTTGATGTGGTTGATAGATGTCTCAATTCTCAGGGTCTACCCATGCTGCCTGACTGGAGTCAACCTCACATCTAATGGTGGGGTCTAGAATATATGCAAAGCGTTTTTCAATGTCAATTGCGATTATATCCGTTCTCTGGTTGCTCCTCCCATCAGCAAAACATGCCTCCTCTTCATGTACCTCGTACCCTTTCTGTGAGAATGTTGCTGCAGTTCTACGCGTACATCTTATTCTGTTGTGCCTAACACTCCAAAGCAAGTCCCTCCCGTGGACATTAACCAAGAGCATGAGCTAGGGTTTCAGGCTCACTGCAGTGTCTGCAGTAGACTCCATCCCAGCTACGTCCAGAGAGGGTCAGTACAGGAACCACGTTGTACTGCAGTTTCAGCGCGTCTTTCCACTCTGATCCGAAGAGTCCATTTAGCGTGCCGATCCATCGATTAGCTGGTGTGTATTCTTGATAGAGGATGGCTACTTTTCCGTGAGTTCTCAATGCACACCTTTGGCTAAACTCTGCTTTCCTTACAATTTCTCTTGACTTCCTTGCGCCTTTTTCTTCGAGTTGAGTGTTATCTGCATTTCTTAGGTCAAATCTCCGAACACACGGTTTTCTCTCTTCCACCAGACTGCGCAGCGATGTTTTGTACTCATTATCAGCCTTCTCTAGTAAGTGACAAATGTTGACATGTTGAAGTGGTGCCTCCCATTCTGCTTTCCACAGCCCAGGACCCTTCATTTTCCTTGCAGAGTATGGGGAGATATCTGGCGTTGTTGCAGGTAGAGGACAAATCCTAATTGTCTGAATAAAATCCGAGGCACTGGTTCTAATTGTTACACAAGTAATGATGTTGCGAATAAATTTAATGAGAGATGACCCAATCCCTAGGACCAAGCAAATTATATACTGTCCTCTCCGGTTCTTGGTGACTGATAGTAGGGAGCCTGCATTCTTACGGACAGAATTACATTTCTAGATTTCTAGAGCACTACATTGCCTGATTACTTGGAGTACCTACCACTAGCATTCCGCTGAACAAAACCAAACCAAACCCTATGACACTACAGCACTTGAAGGGCCTTGGCCTACCAAGCGACCGCTGCTCAGCTCGAAGGCCTGCAGATTACGAGTTGTCATGTGGTCAGCATGATGAATCCTCTCGGCCGTTATTCTTGGCTTTCTAGACCAGGGCCCCCATTCACCATAAGATAGCTCCTCAATTTTAATCACGTAGGCTGAGTGGACCTCGAACCAGCCCTCAGGTCCAGGTAAAAATGCTTGATCTGGTCGGGAATCGATCCTGCGGCCTCCGGATAACAGACAGGCAGGCTAAACCTACACCGCGAGGCCGGCAACATTCCGCTGATAGCTATACACAATGGTACTCCAGCACATTTCAGCCTTCTTGCCTGCAGAGTGCTTATTTTCCTGGGCGCTGCATAGGCAAAGGTGGTCCAATTGCTTGGCCAACACGCTCCCCTGCCTGACTTATACCCCACTGGACTTCTATATTTGGAGGACACGTCAAGTCGGCCGTGTATTCGACTGCTGTTGATTATGAAATTGTAAAGTTGGATGATTCTGATACTATGTTTGTCATTTCCATATTCTTATTTTTTCTTCTCTTGTATATGAGGAATCCACTCCACGGTCGTTGTGTGTAGATAAAGATGGGTGCGTTATGACGAACATGAACATCCAGTTCCTGAGTCTGAGAATTAAACAGACGCGGTTGAAACTCAAGACCCATCCGGGAATCGAATCCGGCACCCTCCAAGCCGAAAATCGCGACGCTGACCTGTCAGCCAAGGAGCCTGAGAGGTAATTTTAGAACAATATTACAAACTACAGAAGTAAAAAAAATACTGGATCACCAAGCTAGACAATTCTTAGAGCAATATCATTAATCAAGAGAACTCTAGAACAAAACTAAGATCACCCATCCAGAAAATTGTTATCAAACTAATGGTATCAGCCTAGAAAAATAACAAAAATAAGATCACGCAGTAGATATTTTTAAACAATATTTCCAAATTTTTCAAAAAATATATTCATACAACTAACGAAAGAGGTTCTCTTAAGTTGATGTAACAAAATTCCCTGATGTGGAGTTGGTAGTCCAAGCTGTAGTGAACCACTGTTTTATAAATGTTCGCCTTCAGATCTTCGGGTATCTTCTCGTCACAGAAAAAGCTAATAACTTATCTCCGCGTGAACCATGCTACCGTGACTCCCATCAGAGTGTTGAGAGTGATATCGTTCGAAGATGTTATCAGAGATCCACGGTATTAATGCTAGGTAGTTTTCCTCAAATGGATGCTTTTAGGCAGTAATAGGTTAGAATGCTCTGAGGTGGTTATATGCAAGTGTCGTCTAGCCCGCTGTTCCACAATGTAGCAAGAGTAACATATATCCTAGGGGTTGTGACGGGCCGTACCCCAAATGCTTATGCAAAACTCATAGCACACCGTTGTGCAGTTTGGACTACTGCTGTTACTCGCTTCAGTAAGTTTTTTTCTTTTCCTTCTTCTTTTTCTACCGCTTTTCCCACTCCTGTGGGGTCGCGGGTGCGAACTGTGTCGCACATGTTGATTTGGCCTTGTTTTACAGCCGGACGCCCTACCTGACGCCAACCCTATATGGAGGGATGTAATCACTATTGACTGTTTCTGTGGTGGTTGTTAGTGTAGTGTGC
Organism: Anabrus simplex; assembly: GCF_040414725.1. Classification (NCBI taxonomy): domain Eukaryota; kingdom Metazoa; phylum Arthropoda; class Insecta; order Orthoptera; family Tettigoniidae; genus Anabrus; species Anabrus simplex. Next base: position 126,427,315 of record NC_090269.1, read on the forward strand.
TGTCTGGATATGAAGAGGAAAGTGTTAATACAAACACAAACACAAGTCCCCGGGCCAGAAGAGTTAATCAGAGGCGATTAAAATCCCCGATACGGCCGGAAATCGAACCCGGGACCCTCGGAATCGAAGGTCTCAAAGCTGACCATTCGGCGAATGAGTCGGACACGCTTCAGTAAGTATATATTCCAACTTGTTCAGGCTATAAACTCGGGCTCTACTCATATCAGACTATAACAAACGAAACAAGCTAACTAAACGACAGCTAAGAAATGAAGACCTTCAAACTAGTGAAATCACAAGTAAATATGTTCTGAATACAGTACTATACAAGAGAATAATATACGAAGGATACACAGAAGATACATACAATGGATTGATTAAATTTCTGCAAATAAATCGTATCTGCCCTTTCTAGCACATAATACTTATAAAAAAATTGATAATTAATTTATAACACGAAATGAATTTCTTCATGGAAACACGTGGCAAGCTAGCGGACTCCATGAAGTAAATTAGAGAGCGTTGTTTATAAATGGAACTGTTTCAGGGAATGTGCAGAGAGCAAGAAGTGGTGGTGACTTTAATTTGGCACCGCGACGCTATGTGGGGACGCTACAAATTGAGCTCAACCACCGGAATTCCCTCCCCCACTCGACAACTGTTGGTGGTCGCCAGGCAAATAGGAGAATTTCATTTTAAAATGGATTTAATCTGCTGTTACGACTGGTGTTGTAATGGTTTTGGTAACCTACTGAAGCATCTCTCTGGAATAGTTATTTCATCCATCGCGCAACAGCAATTAAAACATTGGGACTCTTTTTCTACCGTGTGTGTTTCTTGAAAAGATATTTCGTATAAAACTCCCAAAAACAATTGCCTTATAATTTTATATACAGACGGAGTTGATAGTTAGGTACATGGTACCTTGAAGGGCTATTACGCCAAAGTGGTAGATGTTTGCGTGGTTCATATCGAAGAACCTGGATTTGATTCGTCAAAAAAGTTAGAAAATAGTTTTCCACTTTATCCACGTTTGGAGAAGTCCTGAGGTTCACTCAGCCGGACATAGAGCAAATCACCGTATCCCACTTAATGTGAAAATAGCCAATGTAACAGATGTAACATGCACATCTTACGTTATTTCCTGTTTAAATGCTGTTTTAATTGATATAATCATTAATTACACTAAATGAGCTTCATTTTAAGCCCGCATTATTAATAGTATAATCTTTAAGATTCTTAATAAAAAATCCTCCTTTACAATACCAGTAGTTGTCTGTTCTTCAAGACAACATAAATAATTTAATTCAGAACATCTTTCGTCCGCATTATGGACATAAACCGCTGATAGGCAAAAGACAAGTTAAAATACAACAAGGATATTTTCAACACTTTTAAAAGAAAAACAATATAATTCTGTTGACGAATACCTCAAGTAAAATAAAACATTTTTAAGTGGGGAGAACTCTGCTTTTGAACATAAAAAATGGGGTGTTTTAAAATTATTTTCTCACAACAATGGAAATTTATTTTATTTATTTATTGAACACAATGTGTATAATTAAGTTGTTCACCACTCTGTCATTTCTGTGATTAGAGATTGAGGTCTGCTTACACATTCCACTAAATGGTATTTATAGCATGGATTATTGCAATTCTTGCAGACGCAGTCCTCCTTAGGTTCATGGAATGCCTTATTCTGGCAGATCCTTCCATGAAACCCGTGGACAGCGAATCGTGTATATAGATGTGGAAGCTTGAAATTCGTTCCCTTCCAAATTTCTGACTTCATTGTATCAGTCTCCATTATTCCTTGGGGTATCTCGTCGGTTTTTTCCCGTCTCTCCTCGATGATAGTTTTATATGCAGTTGAAATTGACACTGAAATGAAACAGCATGACAAACACATTATTCCTTAATAATAATCCATTACATATATGATTAATTAAGCAAAATAGCGGTGTATCATTGTCACTATTCTCCCGTTTCCCTGATGACTTCCACACACATGAATATTTTTCTATGATTCTATTTTATTATGATTAATAATGTTATGGGTACAAATTATACCAGAATCAGTAAAGTCCATCAAGTGTAAGTACTTTTTCATGAAGTTATTTTCAAGTAGTCAATTTGTCATTAATTTTCATGTGAAAATATTTTTTAAGCGTAACAAATGAAGCTATCTCAATAATTCTAGTATATCTTTGAGAAAGGAGCTACAAACTTATCGATAAAGGGCTTGCTTGGGTGACAGAGCTTCACGTGTTTGGTCGTAACTCCGAAAGTATTGGAGATATTATCAAAACGTTTGCACATTTTTAAAGAGTAAAGTTAAATTTTAAATGAAGAAATAAATTGAAAAATCGCGAATTTTGGTCGGTCAAAGGTGTCGGTCCCCCCTTCAGTGAATGTCAAATGAGAATGTTTAAAACTCTAAAACAGTGATGATGTTCAGCACGTTTTGAGCTAGAGTTGTTGGCTTGAGTATTTTTAGCTTACATAAAATGTTTTGTTGCATATATGGCTGTTGGACGGACTCTTGGTATGTTGAACTCGAAGTTCGGTACAATTATTTGTAATCAGTCTTGTCACAAGGTGATTTGTAGGAGGAACTTTTGTTTTAAAAACACAACGACCGGAATTCAAGTTGCGCCAATAGAAGAAAAGTCTAAAATGAAAACAAGGAAGTATACGTCATCCTTAAAGGTACGACGTGTATAAATCTTGAGTATTACAGGTTTTCGTACATATATCATAATCATACCACAGTTATGAACTTTGTATGATTCTTAATCACATTGTATTTTTTAACAGTGATCCAAAAAAGAAACTAGTGAAACTACAATTGAAGCTAAAACATGCAGAAATAGATCTAACATTACAATAGGAGTCAAATAAGCTAATATTTCTTGAAATTCCGGCCCAAAATTGTTCTCAAACAAGGATGTCTATGAAACAAAATTTAAGCGCTTTATGTTTTTTAATCGTAACGGCTACAACGTATATTAAAAAAGACTAAGGAGCCTAAAGAGCTTAAATGTTTTTAACATTTGCAATCGCCGTCTCTGTGGTGTAGTGGTTAGTGTGATTAGTTGCCACCCCCGTAGGTCCGGGTTCGATTCCCGGCTCTACCACGAAATTTGAAAAGTGGTACGATTGCTGGAACGGGGTCCACTCAGCGTCGGGAGGTCAAATGAGTAGAGGTGGGTTCGATTCCAACCTCAGCCTTCCTTGAAGTGGTTTTCCGTGGTTTCCCACTTCTCCTTCAGGCAAATACCGGGTTGGTACCGAACTTAAGCCCGCGGCCGCTTCCATCCCTCTTCCTTGTCTGTTCCTTCCAATCTTCCCATTCCCCCACAATTCCTCTGTTCAGCATAGCAGATGAGGGCGTCTGGGCGAGGTACTGGTGATTCTACCCTGTTGTATCCACCGTCCCAATGTCTCACGCTCCAGGACACTGCCCTCGAGGCACCAGAGGTGGGATGCCTCGCTGAGTCTGAGGGAAAACCCAACCCTGGAGGGTAAACAGATTAATTAAGTAAGTATGTAAGTAACATGTCCGCCTCTGTGGTGTAGTGGTTAGCGTGATTAGCTGCCACCCCCGGAGGCCCGGGTTCGATTCCCGGCTCTGCCACGAAATTTGAAAAGTGGTACGAGGGCTGGAACGGGGTCCACTCAGCCTCGGGATGTCAACTGAGTAGAGGTGGGTTCGATTCCCACCTCAGCCATCCTGGAAGTGGTTTTCTGTGGTTTCCCACTTCTCCTCCAGGCGAATGCCGGGATGGTACCTCACTTAAGGCCACGGCCGCTTCCTTCCCTCTTCCTTGCCTATCCCTTCCAATCTTCCCATCCCTCCACAAGGCCCCTGTTCAGCATAGCAGGTGAGGCCGCCTAGGCGAGGTACTGGTCATACTCCCCAGTTGTATCCCCGACCAAGAGTCTGAAGCTCCAGGACACTGCCCTTGAGGCGGTAGAGGTGGGATCCCTCGCTAAGTCCGAGGGAAAAACCGAACCTGGAGGGTAAACAGATGATGATGATGATGATGATGATGATGATGTAAGTAACATATGCAATCGATTAAATTCAATTGTGGTTTACTTCTAGGAACCATAATTTTTATAAGAATATCACGGTCACTTTTAAAAATGTATGTAATCTAATAACGAACAAGTAAAATTCAAGCACATTTTTCGGTGGTGATTTAACATCGCACTAACATGTCGAAGATTTTCGACGAAGTAAGTATGGAACTGACCAATGCTTTTAATACTATTCCTTGTGAAGCTAAATTATGTGATGTGAAAAGTGTTGGTCACAGTTTCGTTTGATTTATGCATTTCAGTGGGCTCGGCAGACTGATATTTAACAGCACCACCTGCTTCAAATAAAAAGCATCGGAAGACTTCCTCATTCATAATTACCCAAGTATGCCTTTTCAATGAAGTCTAGTTTATCTGTTGCAACTGATGGTGGATGTGTTGAGGATCCAATCAGCTTTTGAGCTGAGTACTCAACGAAGTCTCCATTTATGTATTCAGCACGCAACAATATGAATTTTATGGTTTCGAATATTTATTGCATACAGTCCACGTATTTGCAATGAATTTATTTATTAGATCCGTTTTGATGGATATGACTTATTTTCTTAATATACATTTTATCGGCCATGTAATCTATACAATATTATTTAACTAAGACAATTTTCGGGCGATGGAAACGGCCATCTTCAGCTACTCACAGCGATTTAGTTTAAAGAAGGGCGTACTATCATTAAAACTGAATGTCTTAAGACAAATGTCAAATAGAACTGAAACTTTAAAATATTTGGCCACAAACATGGTCACAAAAAACACATATATACACAATTAAAATATTCAGTATGGTCCATATACAAGGAATATTATCTTGATGATCAATTTTTAACTAAGAATTACATTAATTTATCATCGTCTGTTGATGGCCTTAAAAAGAGTATGTTGTAAACTTGCATATAAGAAGCTGAAGATGTCATAATACACTCCCTGCAAACAACGAAACTGCTGTGTTTAAATTATCAGTATTGAGCTTGAATAATAAGTTTTAATTATATAATCTACTGTATACACTTAATCATATGCTGTGTGCTGTACATGTGATTGAAGTACTTGGATCAAACTTCTTTTTAAACATGTAATGTTGCCGTATTGGACCTGATGTTTAAGAAATTAAGCCAAGTCCGTCCGTAAGGCCTATATGGGGGATATCCCTCGAGGTTCCAGTAGTACACCTTGTGCAGCTCTTAGTGTTGTGTCATTTTCATTATGAAAAAGAAAATGTAGTCGACGTGTTTATTTTTGCGAACATTTTTATGTCAAAGTACGAGATTTATTTTAGCCTGGCTTTAGAATTCTCCTCCTTGGATATTGTTATCGTAACTTAAAGAACCAAGGTGGGAATAGGTACGGATAATTCTCACTCTATTCCTAATACGTTGCAATAACTTGATCTAAGGCATCATAATAAGAGGACCTCCTCTGATAGTAAAAAAAATATCTTCAAAACTTGAAGAGCACCATATATTGAACGCCTTCTTTTATCCTAGCACAAACGTTTATGATAGTAACAGGCTATCTGTAATGTATGACCAGTCGAAAGCCACGTACTTACGGATTAATCACTCTACAAAGCATCGAAATCTCCTTTTTAAAATATTTATAGCTTTAATATTGTATACTTTATCAAACGCCAGTCACTTCCATAATTCACCACGCTGAAATATTTCATTGACTATGCTATTTTTACTGTGATGAAACATAAATATCGAACCATTCCATACTTGCTTCGTGATAATACCTCGTAGTCGCCGGCAATACTACAGGTTCTCCTTCATATTAAGAGATTAAGATGCTGAAAAAAGGAATGCTGTAGAAGTCAGATGGTTGGTCAGCCAAGTGGGTTGAAGTAGGAAAATGGAACTAATAATAAAACAGTGTATTTCACGTCATAATGGGAATAATAATAATAATAATAATAATAATAATAATAATAATAATAATAATATAATTATAATTAAAATATAATAATAATATTATAATATTATATTATTATTATTATTATTATTATTATTATTATTATTATTATTATTATTATTATTATTACATCAGAAAGTAGACTTTAAGGAAATACTAGTGACTCAGCGCCGCACGAGGTATTTAAGAGAAGAATAACCAGCCGAAATTTGGTTGATGTATTTATGGTCTACTTTATTTCTTTCTTTTTGAGGGAAGAGCAATAAAAAATGTATAAATATTTGAAGAAAATAACATAGAGGGAATAATAAAGGGATCTGAAGGAAATATAACATTTTAAACTCAGTGATGTATTCAAAAGCTTAACAATATCCTATCCTGTCCCAAGAAAAATGACAACCTGAGCAAATGAAAACAATTTTCCCAGAAAGGAAGAGTATACAGAGTGGAATATTCAAGCCCTATTTCAGAACGTAATTCGGTTCTGGTACATTCACGCACCCTAAAGGAGGTTCGAGTATTACATCGGTAGTTTTTAAAAGGGAACTACGAAACCAGTTTCAGCACAAATGGGTCCCACCTAGGATTTCAACCCAAGAAAACAAATGCTAATCTCACTCCACATAATGGCCAATGAAAAAATTAATTTCGAACTAGAAGAAAAAATAGATTCCGAAAAGGCCGAAATTAACAAACGTTTAGAGGTTCCACATCACTTGAGGTCGCCAAAGTTTGATAAGAGAATCACCTACGTTGTGACTAGGAGAGAAGATATAAAATTCCCTAAATCTCAAATAAGGGCTAAATTTTGGTAATATCTAGTCGCAGTAAGAGGATACCGAAGGTAAATCACTCGAAAATCCCATAGTTTTGGTGATACGACGAAAAAGAAGTTGCACAATTATCTGCTAAAAGACACTAACATTTTGTACATAATTTACTAGAAACCCCGAAGCTTCTGTCCTTGTTCAAATTATTACAAATGTAAAAATGTCTATAAAATATATTTCTCAAATAGAAGGGGAGTCGCTTCGACCGTAAGGGTCATTGCATGTTGACGTTTGCCCTTACATTGTCAGCAGTTAGCCAAGCAAATTTTACAAGTTCTATTTCACAGGAAGAGAGGATCAAGAATATGAGCCTTCAGCTGTTGTTTTTTAGCTTTCGTTCTGTGCCCTGATAGGTTAGGGTGGGCCCCTCGAGTTTGACGCCCTCTCTTCGTTCAGGAGGTGTGTTGCGGTGACTTGAGGTGCGGTGACAGGTGGGAAGGGAGCACCTGTGGCGTATAAAAGGAACTTTCCCGTCATTTGCGTGTGAGTGAGAACGGCAAACTGCAGAAAACTATTATCAGGAGAACCGATGGTGGGATTTGAACCCACTCACCTCCCGAATGCAAAATTTTACCACGACGATCTGCTCGGTGACGAATATTTAATTGTATCACCTTTCTATAATCAGCAGGTTGGCAGCTGATTGGGCACCCTTAGTGCCACCTTAATACTTCAGAAGAAGGGGAACCAATCCCTGAAACAAAATTTTACATGGCATTACTAATAAGGTTCCCAGAGTTCCTTGTAGTTAACTAAGATTATAGTATAAGAAAGGTAGACTACGTGCAGGTGAAACCGTAGGCCAAGTCTCATTCATGCCATTCATTGTTTACTATTCTATTTTCGATGAGAAGTCTGCTGCATGTAATGACCGGCAAAAATAGAACGGAATGCACTGAGTGAGGAGACATCCAGGCAAGTTGCCTCACATTCTTAAGCAACTACAGGAGGATTGCAGTTTCTCCTTTAAAGTCACTTGTCATCAGGCAAGTATTACGGTTATGTATTACACTATGTTCCAAAAATTATTGCCCCTATTTACACCACTCAACCATTGTTAGTATAAAAATAATAAAACTACATTTTATGATTTATCCGCTTTCGAAACAAAATCTTACGTAGATGTCCAGTTTTAGAAAGTTACCAAGAGTCGAGTTTCTGCGACTCCAATTTAATTACAATAATAACATACATATTCATTATAGAGTATTTTGCCATTCAACAATGAGGCTGTAAGTTCCATTGATTGAACTTAGCTTGAATAATTAAAAACCGAGTCTAATCAACGTCGCTTTGGTATCGACCTGCTTCCCAGCTGAGTCCATTATTCTGCTTCCATTGTCCGACTCCTTGACCAAATGGTCATTGCTGAGGCCTTCAGTTCAAAGGATCCCGGGTTTGATTCCGAGCCGTATCGGGGTTAATGGCATCTGATTAACTCTTCTGGCTCGGGGACTGGATATTTGTGTTTGTCGTAACACTCTTCTCTTCATATTCACACTACACTACCGATCACCACAGAAGCACGTAATAGTGAATACGTCCCTCCACATAGGGTTAGCATCATGAAGGGTATCCGGCCGTGAAACGGAACCAATTCAAAATGTCCCACACAGTTTGCATCCGCGACACCACAGATGTGGGAAAAGTAGAAGAAGAAGAACCTATTCGTTACCATTCACCTCACACTACCCCACCGCAGAAGTTAAATTCACTCCTAACTTCATCATTATCTCCACTTTGAGAGTACTCTCCTTCCATTGTTCCCATCTATACGTGCCAGTAATAGTTATGGATTGTTTTATAGCCGTCATTTCCAGACCCACCCATCATTCACTCCCGTAGAGCAAAGGCAGTCAAAAAACAGAGCGGTGTAACGACAGATCATTGTTTGTTACATAATACTGTTGATCTACACTACGAGTTCTTTGCTGCACTTTGTTTAATTCCACATAGTATTTTTCTACCAACCGAAAGTACTTGATATTATCATCCTGTTCCACTTTAATATTCTGTACCTGGCATTCAATTCTCTTGAGTTTCTTCCCATTTGACTTCACTGTAGTCTTGAAAATGCGGGTTTTAGTATTATACCCAGTGTACCTCTTCTGTAGCTTCAATATGTTGAATTTCAGACAATTTTGTATTGACGTCCGAAACGGGGGAGGGGCTTACGGTAAGCTGTTTCCAATATGGCGGCGAGATAGTGACGGGAAGTAAACATGACAGTGATCGGGTGTGCGTCTGTAGGATTTATTAAGTATTCAAAATGTCTTTGGTGTCGTATGCGCAACTGTTGAGAGTTGTCGAAGATTTCACGCGTCCATTGGTGGAAGGGAAAGAAATATTCAAGCGTAATTACTTGATATGTGTAGGTAAAAAGTTTGAAACCGAAGATGAAACTGGTGTTGTAGCGTTGTGTTTACAATCATGCCACATCGATTCAAAACCGCACAAAGTTAATGTTGTCTTGAACAAGGGGGTGAAAATGTGAAGTGGAACTATATATGTAAAGAGGGTTTGTCAGAGAAATGTTACCGTTGACACGCTGATTCACCTTAACAGTTAAGCTACTGTAATTTTCCACTATTAGAGGTTATGGAGTAATTTCTTGTTGATTTGGTCCATGCCAAAGCCTTAGCCAGGTGACCGGGGGAGTTACCTGTTTTATAAACTGTAATCTTGGGGAAGAAAGAAAATAATAATTCTACTAAGTAAATGTTGTAAAGCAAATAAATCCTAAGCTTTATACAGGCTTGTGTTGGAACAGCCCACATAAACTTAATGTTCTTCCATTTTTACCATCAGCACAAAATTTAGAACTTAGAACCGACAATGATAAGTATAAAAATTATAACTACCTACAGAATATGTAGACCAAAGTTGGAAAATTATAATTTAAGAGTACTATAACCTCTACAGCCACAGCTGTTTGTGGTTGAAGTATACTTGGTTTGTCCAATTCTACCAAATAATTACGTTATGGCTTCTAATTTAAGATGACCGGGCGAGTTGGCCGTGCGGTTAGGATCGTGAAGCTGTGAGCTCGCATCCGGGAGATAGTGGGTTCGAACCCCACTGTCGGCAGGCCTGAAGGTGGTTTTCCGTCGTTTCCTATTTTCACACCAGGCAAATGCTGGGGCTGTACCTTAATTAAGGCCACGGCCGCTTCCTTCCCATTCCTAGACCTTTCCTTTCCCATCGTCGCCATAAAACCTATCTGTGTCGGTGTGACTTAAAACAAATAGCAAAAAAAGTTAATTTATGATGGAAAAATACTACATATTAAATGCAGCGCTTAATTACTACCAGTTAAAGATATTACTCACATGTAGATAGTTAATTTACTGTCGGCTGTTACACATATGAAGAAGTTTACAAAGAGCGGATTACATTCTATGTGCGGCACAGAAGTATTAGGCTACAAGTTTATCAGTATTTTTGATGTAGCTAAATCTTTGTGAATACAAATTAGAGACAATAAGTATCAATGAGTACAATAAACAGTACCGATACCTACGCTGTGGAAAGAAGTCGTCTTCACAAGAATGCAGACTGCACACTGTCATATATCGCGTAACGCGTTTTCCAATTGACAGCGCGGAAACCCATCTTTCTCTCTGAACTTTTTGTACAGGAAAGTAGTGAACAGATTTCGCATCCGTTTTATACGATTTGCAACCGTATACAGAGCAGTACCTCCTGAAATTTGACAATTTTCTTTCTGTTTCCATCACGACGTCAATGCTTCGCCATGTAAATAAATCTCACCAGTCACTATGTTGCAGCTTCAACATTCTACCGCGTGGCTGCGCCATCCAACTTTTCTGACGTCAATAGGACCGTTCTGACGTTCAACAGTCTTAACAGATACCGAAGTGCCGACATTGTGTCCTACAGAAGTTCATTAACGTAGTAGAAATCAGCGACACGGAATCATTGCTCTTGAACACCCTTAAATGCCACAATGCGTAATCATGATCTAACCCACTATCTTGGAAACTGCACGTCGAGAAATAACCAACTACGTCTCTGAAGGTTGTACAGTGAGAAGTTTTGTAATAGGAGCATTAAAAAAATCAATTTGTAGGTAACGGAGATCGGAACAGATAGATGGAGATTTCTCTAAACAACCACTTAGATCCTCGTAGACATATAGGAGAAATATGACAATGATGGCCAACTATTATTCGGTGAATATCGCATGGCTTCTACAACCGATATGTTTTTTGTGCTGTTATGGCCTGTAAAGAAGTTCCATTCTAACTAAATCGTATCGGCACTGCAGCCAGTACAATCAGCGCCTCTAATGGACATTGAATATTGACTAGGCACGATGTGAATATTTTACTTCTCACAATATTCAATAACTTTGGCTGGAATCAAAATCCCGTTCAGAGATACAAGAAGCTAACTCGTTAACCAATCTACGGTTTACGTGATTTATATTTTGAAAACAATACCTCCTTTATTCACCACAATTTTACATCATATTCTTCAAATATTAAATCAGTCGTATCGGGACGAAAGCTGATGTGTAGTGTCTGTTCATGTTATTTATTTCTCTGGATTCACCTAAAGACTTGAAAGATCAGAGTGCAGATTAAAGTGACTTAAATTAATGACTTGGAGAATCACGATATCACCGTAGCTGTCATTAATAATAAAATAATTAAATTTATGTTAGAATCTAACAGACTATCCAAAACAACACGCCTGCCTATTTAATTCTCACCTTGGTTCACTCTTCGCTTATAACAAATTCGTGACAGCAGCATTACACGTAATACATATAGATATAGCTGGCAGCACTCTCGGGTAGCGGTGAGCTTGGATTCGATAGATGGTTGGTTAGTATCTCTAGAGATGGTTTTCCATCGTATTTTCATTTCAGGAAAATGTCTAAAATTTATCTCATTTAAGATCTTTGCCATTTCCTTCCAAATCCCAGCCGTTTCTCACTGTCACCGTAAAACTCCCTGTGTAAGTACGTCAGACAACTAGCAGAGAGAGATATGTGGATATGATCTTCTTGATTCATCTCAGGAGTTTATATTTCCTGGTTCATCATCCTTGTGTAACAATAATAATAATAATAATAATAATAATAATAATAATAATACGCAAAGCAAAGTCAAGTCACCTCCATAAAGGCCATGAACGCCCTCGGAGGAGTGGAAGGTAAAAGCTTCCACCATTGTTAACCTCGGCACGTGATGGAGTAGAGTGGTTAGCTCTACGCCCGGCCGCCTTTGCACCAAGGAATTAACCTGGCACTCATTTTTTGTGTAGGCTGAGTGAACCTCAGGGCTATATGCACCTTCGGAAGTGGAAATTTCGTTTCTTAAATGTTACGGCTTCCTGACGGGGATTCAAACCCACGTCCTTCCGGGCGAACCGAGCACGCCTTTATCGCCTCGGCCACGCAGCCCCTAAGAATAATAATACCGGTAAAACCAGGCGTACACCTTCCCCGGCTACTTAAACTACGCGCCTTCTCTACGACCATCGACGGCCATCTATGCCAGCGGACATGAACGTTTAAAATCTTTCAAAACTTTCTTCTTCGATGGTTGGTTGGCTCTACCATCTATTTGTTAACGACATCTTGTGGCTAGACATGAATTAATAGCTTAGGAAAGTTTGTTCTTAATAATGATAAACCTTTTTCTAAGGATTTTTTTTAATGAACCGTAGTTGTCAAGACTGCAGCTGGTTCCTTCTTTATTGTAATCTACCTATCACATGTTTGTAACTATCTTCTCTAGCCAAACAAACTTGGGCGTGTGCATGTAAATTCAGCCAATCAGATAGTTGTATTTTAATTTAGTGTGGAACTTTTCCCTACGGAACTATATTAGGAGGGCACTTCAGGGCCATCTTGTCTTAATTGCTCCATTTCTTGAGAGTGCGACTCGACGGAGACGAGAGAGGGGTAGGGAGGCAGGGGCGCGGCCGGCTTGAAAAAGATCCAACGATACAAGGTAATGGCAGAATTTACCTAAACATGTGATCGTGCCTGCAGGTAGCTCGAGGGGAAGGTTTTAGCCGTTTCCTTAATATAATTTTTTCTTTTGGTGGTTGAAATGTAGGACCTTCTGCACAGTCTTTGTACTTCATTTCTTTTCCCTACTGGGAAATATTTAATGTAAGGGAGCACGAGTAGTGACCCTCAGTTGTCTCCCCTTCAACTTTTGAGTTCGGTAAATAAGGTTTCCCACCTCTAAATTTTGAAAACCTTGTCTTGGATTTTAAATTTCCCACATTTAGTTACCCTTTTTAGTAGGGGACTAGGCTCTGTGTCATCGAGCCTTGAGCCCACTTTGGTTCACATTTTTCCGCAAATTTCTGCTGGTGTTTCGCCTTGCCTTTTGTTAATGATCTGTTATGTGTAACCTTTTTTTTTTATTACTCTTCAGGCCTTGTAGTATGGGTATTTATGCCACTGTTTATTCTTAATGATTCTTAGGGTAACTATGTTTTCGTTTCGGTTCTCTTTGGCAACAGTAATTAAACTTATTGTGGAGCCTTACATTAGATACGCACAATATAGGGCAACTGCTTATGAACACTTTGAAGTGAGGTCACCCTATGGGTTGTCTAGTGTAATTAAGAGTATCAAAAGCAATTGATTACCTTTTCGAGGCTATATTCTTGTATATTGGAGCTGAGACTCCTAAAAAGTGTACCTGTGCGGATTAACTATGCCCTTTCATAATATTGTACCTATCAGGAGCAATTATGCTCTTACGTCTGTAACTTAACGACCGCCAGTTTATTCCCATGTTATTATGTACCTGATTTAGGACTTCTAAGTCCAAGGCATTGTTACAGCTGACGAGCTCGTTGTTAACATTTTCAACTGCTCGTTGTTATACTGTCAAACTTTCTATCTCTCAATTTTAACAAAGGAAAGAATTAAAATTTCCAAATTTGTTATACTAAAAGTTGCTAAAGTAATCCCCTGTCCAGCCATTCAACCCAGGCACTTCCTATTCCTCTGTGAGTCACAGAATTGCCGGAACCGAAGATCTTGACCACTTCCTTTCAAGTTCTAGCCGTTTCTTACCGTCACGGTAAAACTCCCTCTGTAAGTACGTCAGACAACTAGCAGAGGGAGTTATGTAGACATGATCTTCTTGATTCATCTCAGGAGTGCATAAATCTTGGATCATCAGCCTTCTGTAATAATAATAATAATAATAATAATAATAATAATAATAATAATAATAATAATAATAATAATAATGTTATTGGTTTTACGTCCCACTAACCACTTTCATTGTCTTCAGAGATGACGAAGTGACAGAATTTTGTCTCACACCTACATATACCACTGCACTTCGCCAAAATCGGGCCCTCGAAGGCCAATGCTCTCACGTCTCAGCCAATCCACTTGCACAGGACTCGTGTGTACAGACAATCTATGGTAGTACATATTTCACGAATTATTTGGGCAGAAAATTGGAATTTGTACCATCAAATTTGAAATACAGTACCTCTTCAGAATTCTCTTGGGAATGAAGGGGGCAATTTCATTCACGATACTCAACACTCCTGACGTGGTTTGAACGCCGGATCAACTAATTGTGTAGGTAATTAAATTTTACCGTGGAATATAATTTTGTGTAATCATCTGGGAGTGTGTGTAACCATAGCCATTATTTAAATCAGTGACCTGAAGTATGTATAAAACTGTATAATCGTTCAACTTTCATCCCATGTTCTGTTTTCATCTCTGATTACGGATACAAACGTCACAAATGGTTTCAGTTCCATCTTTGTTCCTCCGTTTGTTTGTTTGTTACGGAACAACTTGAAAGCTGAAGGTCGCAACTTTACGAACCCCAGTTTTTAAATTGAGGGAGGCAGGCACTGTGCCTTAGCACACAACTAATTTATTTAGTACATGTTTTGTCTGTTAGGTTATCAGCCCAGAGGCTGGTTGGATCCTCAAATAGCACCACCAAAGGTCATGCGGTTATAAGGAAACCGCAAAAACCAATAGCAGCATCAAAATGAGGCGTACTAGGCAGGACGAGGAGTGAGGTAGTTTGCCATTGCTTTCCTCACTGGGTCAGAAAGTGCTATTGCAGCACCCTATGAGCAACACCTTTCACAACACTAGTCGTGCTCTGAATGTCATTACTCAGCACCACCCATACCCCAGCAGCTTCCATATTGTCACAGCCATGGATGAGTACATGTTAAACAATAGATATCTAGAAATTCAGAATCCGCACTTGTTGGACGCGAGGTTAAGGTCATGCAGATGTGATCTTGCATGCGGGAGATAGTGGGTTCGATCCACACTGTCGGCAGCCCTGAGGATGGTTTTCTGTGTTTTTCTATTTACACACCATGGTAATTCTGTACCTTAATTAAGGCCACGGTCGCTTCCTTCCAGTTATGATTAAAATTCCCGAACCTGTCGGGGAATCGAACCCGGGAACCACGTGATCAAAGTCCAGCACGTTAACCACTTAGCCATGGAGGCGGAAAACAGTGTATGATATGCCCCAATTGTCGGACTGAGTGAAAAGATGTTGAAGTTGAGATATATATAGAGAGAAAGCCGAAATGATGGATTCACCGATTTCAATTTAACCATTGTTATTTGGCTGATAAGGACTGCTTCTGGCCTGAGTAATAGTACTGGACAGGATTATCATATTTTTCTAAGTCGAGTTCGCCAGTGCATTGTAGAGTGGCGGTATGACCAGAACGAACCCTGCTAGAACCATATCCCAATTTTCATTATTCTTCGGTAATTTATACCGTGCTAGTGCGGTCCGTTTAGTATTCTTTGTAGACTTACTGAGGTTGAATTCTCTCAGTATAATTTATGAGATGATGCGACAATAACGAATTGAAAACTTTGCAATTCAACTGCTTACGTTTAATCAAACAATCGGAGTTCGAATCCTAATTACACTTTCCAATTAAACTAATGTAAACTCTGTTTGTAACTCAACTTTACGTAACTCTATCTTTCTATGTAGGAGGCCAAGAATTCATATCCGGGTGCCACCACACTTTTCCACCGTAACCTCAGGCGTGATGGAGTGTGGTGAACGCGTTGCGGGAAGTATTAAATCACTTTCGGAGGGACAGATGCGACAGCTGCTCGAACATCACACCATTCACCCGTTCAAATATCGAACTTCGAAAGTCTGGTTAGCTCGCCTAAGTGGGACCGAATTCGTTAGAACCCTTTTGCCCTTAATGGGGATATACCAGCGATGGTCAATGGCGTAGGATCAAGTAAGCAATGGGAAACCTCCTAATTATTGTTCTCACGAGAGTATTATGATGGACACTAATGATGAGATACATGAGATATATGATCCGTTAGGCATTCGACGCTGTGCTGGTTGCGGGCCGGCCAGTGTTAAACTGGTTCCCGGGCACAATGATGAAAGTGGCCACGCATCTCGTGCAAAACATATTATTGTAATGTAACTGGTAGGCTCCAGTTAAGAAAGAATGTTAAATCTAGGAACCTGAAATGTTTAGGACTAAACCCAGTAGGGAAATTCAGTATTGTCAAGAGATAACTATCTCGTGATAATGTCTTATTAAATGGAGTATTGGAGGGGATGAAAGCGTGGTCTACGTATCAAGTTTAGTCATTTAAAATAACTGGGTTGCACTTGTGGTAAACAAACAAATCTCACGACGTGTCTAAAGAATATTAATCACTCACGGATCGGATTAAAAATTTAATTTCAATTCCCTGCCGTCAAGACTGCACGCACAATCAATCAATCAATCAATCAATCAATCAATCAATCAATCAATCAATCAATCAATCAATCAATCAATCAATCAATCAATCAATCAATCAATCAATCAATCAATCAATCAATCAATCAATCAATCAATCAATCAATCAATCAATCAATCAATCATTATTGATCTGCCTTTAGGTCTGTCGCCCCAAATGGAAGATTCCCTATTAATTATCTAGTATTTTCTTAAACGATTTCGAAGGAGTGAAAATGTAATTAATCTTCTTCTTCTTCTTTGCCTACCTCTTTTCCCACACCTGTAGGGTCGCGGGTACGAACTGCCTCGCACGTGTTGATTTGGCCCTGTTTTACGGCTGGATGCCCTTTCTGACGCCAACCTTATATGGAGGGATGTAATCACTATTGCGTGTTTCTGTGGTGGTTGGTAGTGTAGTGTGATGTGTGAATATGAAGAGGAGAGTTTTGAGACGGACGCAAACGCCCAGTCCCCGAGCCAGAAGAATTAATCAGAAGCGATTAAAATACCCGACCCGACCGGGAATCGAACCCTTGACCCTCTGAAGCGAAGGCCAGTATTGTAATCATTCAGTCAACGAGTCGGACTGAAAAAGTAATCAATATTTCCCATAAAATGGGACTTTTAGTGCTGGGAGTGTCCGAGGATAAGTTCGGCTCGCCAGATGCAGATCATTTGCTTTGACGCCCGTAGGTGACCTGCTCGTCGTGATGAGGATGAAATGGTGATGAAGATGACACATACAGCCAGCCCCCGTGCCAGCGAAATTAATCAATTACAGTTAAAATTCCCGACCCTGCCAGGGAATCGAACCCGCGACCCCTGTGAAGAAAGACCAGAGTGCTAACCATTTAGCCACGGAGTCGGACAATATTTCCCTTCATGAGTTACTTCAGACCCTAATTCTTTTTCCTATACATGATTCCCCCAATTTTTCCTCTTGAATTCAAACTTTATCTTCATATTGTGGCAATTTCTAAGTTTAATAGCTTTAATATTACTCCACGGCACCTCTCCATATACAACTCGGAATATACCCCTTAGGTGAGCAGTTCGCGTCCTTTCTTACAGATACTCCCAGTCCAAAATTTGCCAAATGTTCCTTAACACCGCTCTTTTTTTGGAAATCACCCATAACCAATTGTGCTACTTTCCTTTGGATCTTTTCCATTTCTCGTATGAAGTAATCCTGGTGTGGGTCCCATACACAGGAACTATAGATCTACTCTAACCGGGGTCTTACCAAAGACGTATACGAACTCTCGTTTACATTATTGCTAGAACCCCTAAATACCCTCGTAACCATATGACGAGAACTGTAACGTTTGATGTTGATGATGATGATAATGCTTGTTTAATGGGGCCTAACATCTAAGGTCATCGGCCCGAACTGTAACTTTTATTTACCACTTTATTAAAATGCCAGAGGACTTTTCTTATTGGTGAAACTTACAGTCTGACTTTTCGTTCCATTGAATAGAAAGGAGACTGAGAAAGATTGAGTTATTAGGACTTCATACTGTAATCCTGTAATGAAAAGGAAGTACACTGATATCAGTGAATCTAACATTTCCCTTCTTCTGTAGTTGCATAAATGCATATTTTGAAGCAACAGAAGAATATTTTAGTGATATGAATCGTTTTATGACTTCTGCAAACTAACATAATGGTATACATTGTAAATTAATTGCGTTGTGTAGTGTTTTATTGCTCAGATTCTCTTCATGTATTTAGTGCAAACTCAGGAAAACAGAAGAGGAGACTAAGATTGAGTTTACTTGAGAACTATGTCTAGGATTGTTCAAGAATGCACGTAATACATATACGCGGAACTAAGGCTCTATCCATCGTTGACTGATAAGATTTAGATTTTGTACAATTGCATAAAACGAATATTCATCGCCCCTTCAGCGGTAATATCTCTAGCGCAGGTGAGTTACGATACAAGAGACAGAACGCACTTCAGTTAACAATGGACAACGTAATTATATTGTGGACTAGTTTCAGGAGTAGATTCAAACACACCATCTGCCGAATGCAATCTGAACGCTGCGTGATACAAACTACGCTGCCACTTGCTTGGTAGTTCAACAATAATATTGAAATTTACGTAAATCCATATTTCATTGGCGTTCGAAAGCACTTTTTGAATACGGAAAATTATCAATTAAAGTAACGTTTTTATGGTATATTTTAACAAAGGCAGAAAGCTGCTAAATGAAATAATATTCTAGAGTATTGCAGCCCAGATTATCATGACACAATATTTTGCACTAGTTATCCTATGCAGCTATTTCTAGACAGTTACATACGTTATGTTTCGCAGAGATTTTGAATATGGCTGCGACTATTATTATCACTATTAAAAATAGTGAATATATTTCTCATCTGGAATTGTAATCGTTACTGGCCATTCATGAAAATACGAATGAGAACATTTAATGATCCGATATATCCGTGGTTGATGGCGCAGAACGAGTGTATGTAGAACAATTGATTACTTGAATTTGAAATGTTAATGGCTAGAGGGGAATATTATACTCAGCAACTAGGGGATATATTCAGTACAGGGACATAAATAATGTATATCACTAACAGATACTTGGTAGGGAATTGCGCGTGCATTATACTCTGTGAATCAGAAGGAACGATTCATGACAATGATGATCATAGCAACTGCTGTACATCGCATGATGATTATGATTATAATTATTAAGGTAATGTCGTCCATGGTAATGCTCTTAGTGGTAATTCAGTTAAAGCAACGTCTACTCAAGTTCATTAATCACACCATTTCATAAAGAAAAGCAAGATTCGTAATCCACCGTGGTAATAATAATAATACCCGCGGTCAGCAGAGGTAAGGAAACATGTGGAGCGAATGTCTGGACAGTGCAAAAATTAGAGTACAAGTTCCTGCAATAAGTTTCGAGAAATTTTATTCCTTTCCATTCTGATTACTTTTTTAAAAAACATTAAAAACTACCAAATACTACTGGAACTTGTCAGATCTGAATAAATGACAAAGAGCTCATACACTCTGAAGCAGGGACAATAGTGAGAGTATATCTGCCACCAGGTACAATAATCATGGAAGGAACAAACACATTTTCTCTAACGTACTAGGTGAGCATATTAGCTCTTTACCGGCACAACCACCAGAGTAAAAATAGGCTAACAACAATTCAAAGGAAATACTTAGTGGAAAAGGACAGCCGGTCTCTTGATACACTTTCAATTGAAATGTCGGCAGTCTGTGACACATACCACTAAATATGCCCATTTTGGGCAACATAAATTTACACAGGAAAATATCATATTGAGATAGATTATTTAATATCAAGGTTACACACAACAGACAAGTACTTGCAAAGGTATATGACTCATACTACACGGCCATGAAAATACAGAAAAGCGAACGTTTAATAAAGGTTGGAATCCAAAAATCAAATGGATGAGGAAAACAAGCACTCCGAAATATTCAAAGAAGCAAAACCTAAGCGGGCTTAAGGACCAGAGAAACAGGGATAATCCTACGGTACGGGGCCACTAGAAGGGCAAGAACTTAAGGCCGAGAACAAATTCTAAAATTAGAAGTTTAGACATTTTAGACATCCAATTCGAATACAAGTGGAGGATTCCGAGGGAACCACTCGCGCTCCCTTACATTTACTTAACTTCCCAGAAGGGAATACAATTTAAGTCCGAAGACTGTGCAGAAAAGGAAAAGGAAAGGCCTAACTATTACTTGCCAAATGAAAATCCACTGAGTTCTTCTCCACACTTCACTCGCAGCAACAGTCACTCATTTAACTTAAGTCAGCCATACCTTGTTAATTTGAACCCCCTTCAAGCCGCGACCTTCGCTTTCTTACCTGCTGAGGGAGCGTCTCTCAATCCTCTTTCACGATGCACACGCTACCACACTAGCCAGATAAGACCCGGAGCCCAAAAATCACTCCTCTTATAAAACGTGAATGGGAGAAACATCTGAATTTTTACAATCCAAGGATATGATTGGACAGCCACTTGCAAAACAGGTCCTTGATTGGTGAACAATTTTACTTTCTAGCGTGTGATAGAGTGGTAGAATTAGAGGAGGCGTCTGGGATATTATTGACAACTTTGGAAACACAAAATATAACGTAAGCATTACAATAGCTTTACCAGCTTCAAAATTCAAACTTTCTCACAAATTAGTTTCGGGCTTTGCCCTCCAGATTTCATTCCAATGTATAAGTTAGAGCCATCCAACGATCGGACAAAAACTTCTACATTTCCAAGTTCTATTTGCTATCAGAGATGGCTATATTAGAGAAGGCACACAAAACAAACATGAAGGGAAGGTGTATCCCTGGTATAATAATAATAATAATAATAATAATAATAATAATAATAATAATAATAATAATAATAATAATAATAATAATAATAATAATAATAATAATAATAATATTTATCAGTGCATTTTAGTTCAAACACTCAGACAATTTTTTGAAATCAAAACACTGAAATATTGTGTACTATCCCAGTATGCTTAAGATACTGCTCTTTTTTTATTTTTTACAATTTGCTTTACGCCTTTAGGTCTTATGGAGACGATGGGATAGGAATGAGCTAGGAGTGTTCAGATAGCGGCCGTGGCCGTAAATAAACTCTGGCATTTGCCTGGTGTGAAAATGCTAAACCATGGAAAACGTTCAGGGCTGCAGGTAGCTGACAGCTGCGTGATCCTATACGGACGGCCAACTCGTTCGGTACAACAACAACAACAACAACAACAACAACAACAACAACAACTACTACTACTACTACTAGACATAGTAATAGTAATATTGATGGTAGACGGCCTCTCCCGTGTTTACGAAGTTCCATGTTATTGTGGTAAACGATAGTGCTGTGTGGTGTGTGAGTTTTAGGGGTGTTGAGACCGGCACAAACACCCGGTCTCCGAGCCAATACAATTAATAATTTTAATTAAAATCTCCGACCCGACCGGGAATCGCATCCGGGATTTTGAGAACCAAACTACGCTGACCATTCAGACCAGGAGCTGGACTATTTGACCTGTGACAAATGGTTTATGCAGCTATCGCACCTGTTGTGCTACCAACAGGATTTCATAACGATTTGAAATAGTCCTAAATAAGCCCATCTATCTGATCGCAGAAATCTGTACTTCTCAGAAACTACAGAATTATGCTAAGGGAAAATTAAAAAAAATGGCGTATGGCTTTTAGTGCCGGGATATGTCCAAGGACTTCGGCTCGCCGGGTGCAGGTCTTTTGATTTGACCTCCGTAGGCGACCTCCGCGACGTGATCAAGATAAAAATTATGATGGAGGCGACATATGTACCCAGTCCCCTTGCCAGGGAAATTAACCAATTACGGTTAAAATTTCCGACCCTGTCGGGAATTGAACCCGGTACCCATGTGACCAAAGGACAGCACGCTAACCATTTAGCCATGGAGCCGGTCAAGGTGAACTACAATTGATGCGAGGGTAAGCTTAATGACATTATTACAGATGACCTGCAATGTAGTAACTGAGATCCTACCGATACTATATTTTATTATCAAGAACGAGCGGAGTGGCCGTGCGTGTTAATGCGCTACAGCTTGGTATCAAACTCTGCATTAGGGAGGTGAGTGATTTCGAAAGCCATCGTCGCCTATCCTCACTTTCACTTCCAGGCAAATTCCGGGGCAGTTCCTATTTATAGCCCACAGCCTGACTCAACTCCATTCACCATCATTCATTTCACCTTCAATGACTCTTCAACTGAGGTTGGTATCAGTAAGGGCATCTGGCTGTAAAAACGTGCCATTTCACCTCATCTCCGACCCTGTATCAGGAAAACGAGACTAAGGGGTAGGCATACAGTACATATTATACTATTTCACTGACGACAAGCTATATGCTGCATGTGGGTATATGTTGATTCCAGCACTGAAAGTTTTAGAATCGAATGCGACAAGATCCGTTATTTAATGGTGTTGAAACTTATTAATTTTTTATTCACTTGAAACCTTCAATTAAACAAATGTCTGTAACCCTATGAGTGCGAAAACATAAACGTGTTTGTAAAATGATGAACTCATTTCAAGCGTTATGGACCATCTTAAAGTATTTAAGGGTAGCAACTTGCATTTGAATACATATGGAAATCTATGTCAAATACTTTGAAGGCACCTTTATTCACGTTACGAAGCAAAACTCATGCTGTTTATGCAACTTTGTATATTATAGTAACTTAAAAGGGTAAACCAGAAATCTGTAACTTCTTTTTTAATATAATAAACTCTGTTGGTACTGCTAGAAATATTTAAGATATATCCGGATGTTATAAAAACATTCTGTTGGCCTGTTGATGATTTATAAATTATTAAAACGATGCTTGTTATTCATAAAGGGATCAAAGCTACTAGTAACTAACTTAACAGAAGGCAGGTTCCACATTTCGATAATTGTTTACAATGAACAACTTCGGTCGCCGTCGTTGTGTTCCCCATCTTCAATGATTTATGATTAAGGTGTCATTTACCTGGTCTAGATCAGCGGCGAACTCACAGAAATGTTCAGTGATTTTCTCCTTCAGTATACTTTCTGATTTTCCTACCAACTAAAATATTCAATTTCGTACTCTAATAGGGTACGGTGGGGGAGACGCCCTTCTCTCAGGACAGGATATCTGTTGGGATGATTTGAGTTGCTACGAAGAGTGATCGGCGGGCACCAGCGCCCCAAACAAGCCCTAAATTTGTTGCAGAGCCTGGAAGCGAATTCGGGTCAATCGAACAACCACCTAGCACCTAAGTCCTAACACAATGTAGGAAGTCTTCGAATATTTCCGTTACTAGGAAAGTATAACAGAAGGTGTCGACAATTTCTTATTTGTTCTATCTATGGCGTTTCCTGTCCTGGGAAGAAAAATATTTGTTTGTAAATTCATGACCTTTTTTGATAAAACAGTTTAAACTGGAGGAGAATCTTAAATGGTTTGGTTGAATGTTTACACAGATTTAGGGGCCTTAGGAACGACCAGGTTGCATTATATATCGTTCAGAAGACACTATGAACCATGCCGTATAAGTCTTGTAAAGGTATCATTTTAATCAGAAGCACTTTGAAAAAGTATTACAATTTAAAGAAAACAAACACGATGGTACAAAGTTCCTTATCACAAAACACGACATGAGCCTCTTAACAGGATAAAATCGTAATAAGTCCTTTAACAGAATGACAGCTAACAAACTCATCATGTGCATATTTTTCTTCACATAATACACGCCATACAATAGATCAAAAACAAAATAAAATAAGTATTTTCACCATTGGTCTAGAAAATCGATCAAAGCACAAATTACGTGGGACAATCTCCAAATGAAACGTCAAACAATTTCCTCATTTGAACTGTCTATCTGTTTGTGCGGGTTAACTTAGGGAACAGGGTGTAGCGTACAAGCCTGCTGTCCCTGACACTCCGATCGATGGTGGATGGCACATTTATCAATCAGCACACGGCCGTGTGACACTCCACGCGTGCTCCTGGCAGATGCGCTTGCATACATACACTCACACGGCACCGCACCTATTAAAGTAGCACCCGGTTGTTCGCCTTAATGAACGAGTGATCTTAAAATATTTTCAATTTTAGGTTTACGCAGGAACAAGGAATCTCAAGGAATGGTTTTAATATTTTATACCACTTGCATTTTTTAGTATCGAGAGAAGTTGACTGTAACGCGTTATTCTGGGTGCAAAGCTTGAAGTCGAAGCATAAGACGATATGATGTTCCATTGTAATTTATTTCCTTTTCTTCTTCTCCTCCTTCCTAATCTGCTTACCCTCCAGGGTCGGTTTTTCCCTCGGACTCAGAGAGGGATCCCACCTCTACCGCCTCAAGGGCAGTGTCCTGGAGCTTCAGAATCTGGGTCGGGGGATACAACTTGGGAGGATGAACAGTACCTCGCTCAGGCGGCCTCAACTGTTATGCTGCACAGAGGCCTTGCGAGGGGGGGGGGGGGAAGGGGAAGATTGGAAGGGATAGACAAGAAAGAGGGAAGGAAGGGGCTGTGACCTTAAGTTAGGTACCATCCCGACATTTGCCTGGAGGAGAAGTGGGAAACCACGGAAAACCACTTCCAGGATGGCTGAGGATGGAATCGAACCCACCTCTACTCAGTTGACCTCCCGAGGGAGAGTGGACCCCGTTCCAGCCCTCGTACCACTTTTCAAATTTCGTGGCAGAGCCGGGAATCGAACCCGGGCCTCCGGGGGTGGCAGCTAATCACACCAACCATTACACCACAGAGGCGGACCAAGTGTTTCATTTTCTCCCAGTCATATTTCGGTTTATTTTTGCTGATCGATGCGCAAGATAGACATAAATAATTGTGCATGTCAGTAAATAGTGGAGCCTAGTCCAAAAATAATATGTCAGACGAAAGGACACCAACATTTTGGGAAAATTTGGTCGAAATTTAACAAGATGTTTATAATCTATTATTATTAGCTGCCGTCCCGGCTGCTCTCGTTCTAAGGATTACAAAGGCTCCTAATTTTCTGAAGTCCCTCACCTTATAAAATAACACAAATCTTGACAGATTATTTTGTACAGACTTGAAACAGACGGCCATATGAAATAATTACAGTAGGAATTATCTAACAGAAAGAAGAAGATCAAAACAAGCTGACACAATGAACTACAACACAGAATAAAGCTTAATTGATGTGTATGACGAATGAAAGTTAGTTAAATGAGGAGTATGAATCTGTAATATAACACTGAAACACGTCTGATGGTTTATATCTGAATTCAGAAGTACGTCTGATAGTATTGCTGTAAGTGAGATGAATGCGGGCTTCTTCTAAAAAAGCAATGAACTGCGAGAATACACAATAAAGCTCCTATACTCTATATACATTAAAGTGCATTACTTCTACAGAAGAAATGTATAAATTTCACTGAAGTATCTTTGACGGTTATGATGGATGGTATTTGATATGACATGAAGAGGGCCATAGCCTACGATAAGGCTATATTTTGTTGAGAATATTCCTTCTATTTCTCGGCTTTTTAAATAGCGAAAGCAACAGTTTAATGCTATTCACAATCATATCACGATAAGATTATGGCAATGTGGATCCAGTCATACGAGTGTGTCGATAGATTAGTTCTGTCTATGAGTTTCAAAATATTTAAACATAATCTCTTGTAAATAGCGAAACAACACTTTGGTGCAGTTCAAAATTGTTATGCTGATAAAAGTACGGAAATGTGGATCCATAAATAATAAGTATCTCGCAGATTAACGCTAGCTATGAGTACAAAATATTTAAACAGCGTACCTCCTTCGCCTTCCCTACACTCACGCACGTGCCTACTTCGAAAAACAGGCTTGTACTCTAGAACTCTTCGGCTGACATTGCCGTGGTTACGGCTGGTAATATCTTCATTCGATTCCTACAGCGGGGGAGTGTAGTGCTAACATGTCAAAAATCTTTGGTTTTAGGGCCTTAAAACACTGCCCTTGAGGCGGTAGAGGTGGAATCCCTCGCTGATTCCGAGGGCAAAACCGACCCTGGAAGGTAAACAGATAAAGAAGAAGAAGAAGAAGAAGAAGAAGAAGAAGAAGTTTAGCGTACCGCAAACACACACAGGTTTGTTATCTGTTTACCTTCCAGGGTCGGTTTTTCCCTCGAACTCAGCGACGGACCCCACCTCTACCGTCACAAGGGCAGTGTCCTGGAGTTCCAGACTCTGGATCGGGGGATACAACTGGGGAGGATGACCAGTACCTCGCCCAGGCGGCCTCACCAGTTGTGCTGAACAGGGGTCATGGTGGGGGATGGGAAGATTGAGAGGGATAGACAAGGAAGAGGGAAGGAAGCGGCCGTGGCCTGAAGTTAGGTACCATCCCGGCATTTGCCTGGAGGAGAAGTGGGAAACCACGGAAACCACTTCGAGGATGGCTGAGGTGGGAATCGAACCCACCTCTACTCAGTCGAACTCCCGAGGCTGAGTAAACCCGTTCCAGCCCTCGTACCACTTTTCAAATGTCGTGCCAGAACCAGGAATCGAACCCGGGCCTTTGGAGGTGACAGCTAATCAAACTAACAACTATACCACAGAGTCGGAATACGAGCTAAACATCAACATAAACATCAAGATAAACATCAACATAAACATCAACATAAACATCAACATCAACATCAACATAATTTACGGAACACTTGGGGTATATTGATGAAATTAAGATGGAATTAATTTTGAAGGGCGTCGTTTGAGAGTCACGAGATAATTTATTCTTCAATTTACCCTCTTCAAGACTTTTTAAAGTGAAGAAAATTATTTTCATTCTGAAGAAATATTACCTATATAAAGTGAACTAAGATTCAATTTTAGCGCGATTTAAAAAGGTAAGTTGATATACGAACAATGCGTGGTTGACCGGCATCCGACGATGTTCAACGACCTTTATTATTATACATATTATTCCATTTTTCTAAAAGTGGGAAAAATATGGAAGACTAAAGACAAGGAAAAGAATGAATAGGAATGTTTAGAAAGGACATTTAAACATGAATGGGAGTTCAAAGAAATGAAGATGTCTTTGTAAAGGAACAGAGAAATGAAAATCCTTATGACTGCAATATAATCACAACTAGGGGCACAATACTACGGACTGTTTGACCTCTCGCTGAATGGGGCGCATACAAGTCACCGGGGAATTGTCTCACAGGGCAATGTGGTTCGTTGTCCGCACTGGACCACAATTCGATAAATCAAATCCAGCCGGTTTTTTTTTTCTGCTATTGGCTTTACGTCTCACCGACACAGATGGGTCTTATGGCGACGATGGGAGAGGAAAGGGCTAGGACTGGGAAGGAAGTGGCCGTGGCCTTAATTAAGGTACAGCCCCAGCATTTGCCCGGTGTGAAAATGGGAAACCACGGAAAACCATCTTCAGGGCTGCCGACAGTGGGGCTCGAACCCACGATCTCCCGAATACTGGATACTGGCCGCACTTAAGCGACTGCAGCTATCGAGCTCGGTAATCAAGCCGTTAGTACTGTATGCTGTCCTGAAACGTATCCCTCCTTTATAATTTTCTGCAGTCATTTCTATGACCAGTTCGCTGTTAACACAAGAATTACCGAGGGAAAATCACGATGCGGATAGTCTAGGTGTAAGTTTGTGTTGGGAACGTAGTGGGTACTAACTCCATCGTCGGGGATACAACTGGGAGGTAAACAGATAACAAAGGAAGAAGAATAAGAATCATTAGCTTGTATGCTGTTGCGATGGTATCAGCAATTTCTGCTTCCTGTCATATCACAACTGCGATGAAGGGATCACTTCGTCATTACGCACATTACGAAGTTGGCTAAATGAATTCTTTAGTGGCGGAGACAAAATTATGTTTGAGGATGAAGGAAGTGGCAGTGAAGGGGACGATACAGTTGTTGTTAATGGTCATGAAACTGAATCTCAGCAGAAAGAGGAGAAGATGAAGACGACACGCCAGATGGAAGGGGAGAGGAAATGTCAACAAAGTTTTATATACGGAGAATGGAAAGAATTTGAGAAGGGAAACATCTAACCTTAAATGCATTTACGAAGGGTAAAGGGTAGTACTAAATTGCCTACGTGGTTCAGACGGCAGCACGCTGGCCTCACACCGCTGCGTTCCGTGGTTCAAATCCTGGTCACTCCATTTGAGATTTGTGCTGCACAAAGCGGAGGCGTGACAGGATTTTCTCCGGGTACTCCGTTTTTTCCCGTCATCTTTCATTCGAACAATAACACTCTCCAATATCATTTCATTTCATCTGCCAGTCATTAATCATTGCCTCACGGGAGTGCGACAGGCTTCGGCAGCCGGCACAATTCCTATCCTCGCCGCTAGATGGGGCTTCATTCGTTTCTTCTCTGACCCGATCGAATGACTTGAAACAGGTTCAGGACTTTCCAAATGCAATACTAAGGTTTAAATTTAGTGATATTTGTAAAAAAAATTGGGGTTAAATAATTTTTCTGATATAACCTACAGTTTTCAGTCTGACAAAAACACAAAATATAACACTATACTTGAAAACATACTTGAAAACCTATTTGTATGAACTGAGTCGACGATGAAAATGAATATATTCCTTCTGATAAAAGTGCTATTTTACAAGTATCCATCCAGAAAAATCATATAATACATGAAAAACCTATACATGTAATTATCGCTTTAAAATATATATAAATTACTTTGGACGAAACCTGTCCTTCACGTGACTATTCATGTCACCAAAAAATACGCATCTGTTCTAGGATTAATGGAAGTGTTTTAAATTGTTGATCTTCCGCGTTGACAACTAAGTAGTCATTCACACATATTGCCTTCCATTAAAGCACCTAGAGCAATAGTTTTTAGGATCCCATGGGACATAGTTTTAAGGTTTAATGTGCTTACTGTACAAATGTTTTCATTTAAGATATTTATGTACAGATGAAGATGACCACTAAGTGGTCGAAACATGTTCTGTGTGTAATGTATTTTTATTTATTTATTCCTGACTTACATTTGTGGCGGAGTTAGGGCTCATGGTCCTCTCTTACACTTAACCACTATAAACAATAAAATTTGAAAATGAAAATAAGGTATGATACAGTAATTCTACAAAAAATAACACTACGGACAAACTAAGATTAAGTTACAAATCAGTACGGCAATTGGTGTGGCAATAGCAATATAAAGAGGAAACATATTAACAACAATAATTATGATTGAAGTGCATAATAGATAAAAACATTCACACAACATACACACAGTCGCACAATTACACACACAACTCACTTACAAGTTCCTAGTAAAAACATTCGGCAGACAGATTTGAATTTTTGAGAGGAAGTAACGTGCCGAATGTCCATTGGGAGTGTATTTCAGAAAAAATACATGTTTCTTTATTCTTTTATTTTTAAAGGAGTTTCCAAACATCAATTTTCACGTCTGTAATATATTCAAGTTTTTTATATAAGCATCCTTATAAAAATAATTAAACTCTTTTTTCACTTCTTATCACCCCTGTAAAATGCCTTTTCCGAAAACAAAAAAAAGACATGTTCCTGTATTTTTTAAGGACATTCGAAAAACCAAGTTTTAAGCCTGAAACATGTTATGTTCTTGACCTAAAGTGTTGATGTACTCGTTTTAAATTTCACAGGCTTTTTCAATTATGTTCACCCCTTTAAGTGGATTTTCCTAAAACAAAAATTTTTCTCGTCTGTAACACCTTAATTTGTTGAGATAAAAGTATCCTCATAAGAAGAATTAAACTTCTTCCCACCATTCTCTCCCCTTAAGTGAACTTGACGAAAACAATACATACACGCTCCTGTGTTTTTAAAGGAGATTCAAAATACAAATTTTCACGTCTGCCGTCTTCAGCACTGGATTCATCTTAAGTAAGGTCTCATCCTCACTGTAACATCTTTAGTTTTTGAGGTATAAGTATAGTAATTTAGGGATATCTCGACACGCTAAGCAGAAACTTGTAATTTTGATCATGCTTTATTTGTAAAATATTTCAATTACTTCCCTGGTGATTTTGTACACAGTTAGTTTATGTTTTCTATTATTTATGGCAAAAAATTACATTTCATAACATTTTAAATTATCAAATAAATAAATAAAGGATGCAACAATGTCCACTTCTCCCGCACTTAGGGAGAACCTGACACTAGGTAGGACCTCCGAATAGTTACACAACTATTGTGCACAGTGGGTACATATAAATTGTTCATCGTTTCCGTTTTGCACACACACATCTCGTGGAACCATTTCCTGCATTCCCCACTACATTAGACCCATGCCTCATTATGGTTGTCGTCACATACTGCGCAGTAATTCTTGAAGTAAAGAAGACTGCTTGAGAAACTAGCTTTCCCGTTGCGCATGCCGAGTTCTCATTGTTGTCCTTCGATTTGAAGGATTCTTTTCATTTTCGCGTTTCCTATTCTTTAAATTTTCCCGATAATCCTGTGAAGTCACCGTGGCGTATGGGGGTAGCAACACATCTCTATTCATAAATCTGATGCCTTATCAAGCACATCCGGATCTTTGCAGTGCCTTGAGTGTCCGTCGATTATCAACCGAATCCTGCCCCGAGGTTTGTTACGGTTTAGGTGATCAAGGAATAATGATAATACCTCAGTGGCCATATACACTGATTCGGACATTTTAACAACTGATCCACTGGGCATTCCTTTTGAGTGTATCTTTGCTTTACCCCTTTCATTATAACAAAGGGTGGGATAGTATATCCAATATCGTTACCACACACCATTACTGTTACCGTAGATCCCTTTTCTGCCGTGGTGCTGTGAAACACGTTTTTCTTTCCTTTTTCATTGATAATCTTTCCTGCTTAAAATATGAGCTGAACACCAGTTTCATTAGCATATTACCAGGCTCTTGGAAAACCCAGTCACATCCAACCATTGCCTTTTGTTTTTTAAATATGCTTCTTAACACCATTCCTCTGAGTGAACCTAAAAGCCGTTTCTCTTAAGCCGGTCACTGTTCTCCCGAACCCCTTAGAATCGCGATGGTTGACTAAATGGTTCTACATAACTTTGTCAATTGTAACTCCATTTTCCAGTTTTCTATTGATAGATATACCAGATAGTATTCTGGATCTGAGTGTATTCTTTGGAATACTGAAATACTTCGCAGCTGTTGCTAAAGTAGTTCCATTTTCTTTCACGTCCTTAATAGCAGTAGCCGTATCTTCTGAATTCCATCTTCCAAGCAGACCTTTGTACACATATTTCCGTGGCATCCTCCACCTATGACCATTTCGATGCAAACTATTAATGCGAAACTTTTACTTTATCATCAGTCCCCAACCTTGTTAATTTGAGTTTAACTTAACACTACAAACATTATTATAAAAATATCGGATTTCAAAAGTAGTATAAATATCCTACTACACTACATTGTCATCATTTATTACTCCTGCTAAACTGTGGTATTAACGCACCATTAAACCCTGTCCCCAAAAATGTATCCCGGTTTAGAGATTCAGGGAGTTCTCGACAGTGTCGAGATCTCCCAGCTTGTCGTGTCTAGATCTCTTCGAGTTTCATTGGCAGGCAAGAAGTCGCAACACTTGCCAAGCTAAAGGTTTGGCGATTTGGAAATGACATGACCGCTTCTCCGAAAGTTGCTTTGTGTGCCTAACCTAAAAGCATTATCTTAAAAGTATTGCATATCTACCTATTTCGTTACACAATCTACTCATCATATTATAGCAAGTTACTTTTAAATCATATATCACTTACTTACTCACCTTCAACTATTCATATACCATGTATTTATAGTGATAACCTTCAGCTAACAGGATGACCATGAGCACAAAACCATACGGCTTTAGTAAATGTAGTTGCAAATTTGTCCTGTGCAGTACTGTGGTTACCAGAGGCGTTAAACTTAAAAGTGTCGAGTTCTCCCTCATGTCGGGATCTCCCTAAGTTATCTTACCCGCATACAAAGAATTCAACTAAGTTTTCAATTCATACTCCCCCTTCCATAAATGGATTTTCTGAAAATAAAAGAATACGTGTTCCTTTACTTTGAAAAGATTCCAAATACAAGTTTTCATGTGATATACTGCAGATATGGTCTTTTTCACTTCTGTTCACCCTCCATTAATTGTATTTTCAAACACAAGAAATACGCGTTTTTAATTGTCAAAGGAGATTCCAAAGACTAATTTTCATGTTTGTAACATCTTCAGTTTTTAGATGTAAGTATCCTCATGGAAGGTATCTAACCCATTTTTCACCTCTTTTATCACCCCTTGATGGGATATGCTCCACAGTCATTTACACATTTGTCTATCAGTAATTACACTTTAAAGGGTGGCAATGATTGCCCATACTAAATGGCCTTAATGCGAAAATAAAAGGTTTCACACGATCGGTCATGGACAAACGGCTAGGAGGCAAAATTCTTGCACTCCTTTTAAAGAAACACTTAAAATCCTAAATGGGCTTATGGCCCGAAGTTTCAGAGGCTAAGCCTGTGCTACAGAGGAGTGACTAAACGGAAAGTATTAAATGCCGAAGACATCTAGAAGGCGCGCAGTTCAACGGGACGGAGAAGGTGTACCCAAGGTACAATTATTATGATTATTATTATTATTATTATTATTATTATTATTATTAGTAGTAGTAGTAGTAGTAGTAGTAGTAGTGGTAGTAGTAGTAGTATTAGTAGTAGTAGTAGTAGTAGTAGTAGTAGTATCGGGGCCATGATTATCTCAGTGGCTTAAGTGCTGACATCCCTCCCTCAAGCCTGAAGTTTGAATCTTGGTTGATTCTGGGTTGATTTTTTCATCTAAATATCAGGTGGTATCACTAAGGGCATCCACCTTAAACCCCAGGCCAAAACCAAAATGAGCCCGGATGGCTCCAGTGACCCCAGAAATGACTGGGATATAGTGAAGAAAAAGTATGAATATATTTTCATTTTTTTTACAATTTGCTTTACGTCGCACCGATACAGATAGGTCTTATGGCGGCGATGGGGTGGAAAAGGACTAGGAGTGGGAAGGAATCGACCATGGCTTTAATTAACGTATATCCCGCCAGCATTTCCCAGTGATAAAATAGGAAACCATGGAAAACCACCTTCAGTGTTGCCGGAAGTAAGGTTCGAACCTAATATCTCCTCAATGCAAGCCCATTGTTACCGAGCTCGATAGCTGCAGTCGCTTAAGTGCGGCCGCTATCCAGGAATTGGGAGATAGTGGGTTCGAGCCCCACTGTCGGCAGCCCTGAAGATGGTTTTCCGTGGTTTCCCATTTTCACACCAGGCAAATGCCGGGGCTGTACCTTAATGAAGGCCATAAGACATAATCTGTGTCGGTGTGACGTAAAGCAAATAGCAAAAAAAAAAGTCCATTGTTGTGGGACCCTAACTGCACGGCCAACTCGCTCGATATTATTATTAATTACTAAGGTATAATGTAAGCCCGCCTGGTGGCTATGATCGTTAAGGCGTTGACGTCTTAAACGGTGTGATACCTTGGTTAGCTGGTTCGAGTCCCGTTGGTCGAAAAATTTTCATCATCAGAATGTTGCACGGCAGGGTAGGTGTTGTGGTAGTACGCACTTTCTAATCACTAGATTGGCAAAAGCCTGGATAAAATTCCAAACCTCTCCGCAGTACTCATATGGAATGAGGGCATATGACGCTGTTGATGGATATTCGTCCATCGGATGGAGACGTTAAGCTTTGAGCTGACCCCTTGGTGCCATTTGACAGAATGTAGGCTATGTGCCGTCACGGAGTTTCACCCTCTCCCTCCCCACCATCATATATCACGTCATTAATTTCATTTCATTACCTCCTCTTATGAGGCTGACGTCAGGAAGGGTATCCGGTCATGAAAACCCACCACAGCAGTTTTAACTCACCTCGTCAGCGTAGAAAAATGAGACAAGAGTTGGACAAACAAACAAATTAAGTTGTTATGTAGGGCAAATTTTCTTTCTTAAGGTGCTTACCCACAAGGGTCGGTTGTTCCCTCGGACTCAGCGAGGAATCTCATGTCTAACCACCTCGAGGGCAGTGTCCTTGAGCGTCAGACATTGGGTCGGGGGATACAACTGTTGAGGATGACCTGTATCTCGCACAGGTGGCCTCACCTACTATGCTGAACAATTGGTGGGGGATGAGAAGATTGGAAGGGATAGACAAGGAAGAGGGAAGGAAGCGGCCGTGGCCTTAAGTTAGGTACCATCCCGTCATTTGTCTGGAGGAGAAGTGGGAAACTACGGAAAACCACTTCGAGGATGGCTGAGGTGGGAATCGAACCCACCTCTACTCAGCTGACCACCCGAGGCTGAGTGTACCCCCTTCCAGTCCTCGTACTACTTTTCAAATTGCGTGGCAGAGCCGGGAATCGAACCCGGGTCTCCGGGGGTAGCAGCTAATGACCCTATGTGCGGTCATGTAGGGCACATACTGAACTTTATTTCTTTCTACAGTACTCGGATATATTGAATAACATCAGCTTATGGATGGAAAAACGAGAGACGAGGTTTAGGTAGCTTATGCTGGATCTCACAACCTTCATTTAATAAATCATCATCACCATCATCTTTTCATCGTAACCTCTGCCAATTGAGATTCTAAAAAATTCTATTCTCCGAAAACTGCATTCTCTCTTTGTATCTCCACTACTGTAAATTGTTTTAGAGGTACCTCACAGTACTAATTTTCATCGTGGATAAGAACGAACATCTAACCAGGGCTAGAAGAAAAAAAATCTCAATACTGTAAAAGCTTCTGATGCTCTCTGTGCTTGACTCCCGGGCTGTCCTGTAAATTGTCTTCTATGACTCCAAAAAACAGTATCAAAAATTTGACGTTACATTCATGTACGAATTATAACCATACAAATATATATTTAAAAGGATTTGACTGCTAGAGCGTCATAAACTGCATAGAACAACTGTCTAACTTGTAACCAACTGCATTTTACGAGCTCTAACATTGCAAAATGACGTTGCGGTCTTCTAACTGTCAGACTTCTAAGAGATACGGTATTGGATCGCATAAATTTCATCGCAGTAATAAACTTATGGTTATATGGCTTCTTCAGTTCCCAACGAACCAATAATCGTACCAGATCTCTGCAGTCAGAAAACTAGGTTACCAAATGCTTGAAAGAATATATTTTGTGATCGGAAATAACATGAACCGCCTATAAAAGTGTTAGGGAGTTGGTCACACTGATGTACATTTTGAAAAAAAAAATCGGTATTTCACGCTGTCATTTTATGAGCTGCTGAAATTAGCCAATCAGATGGCTTCGCGGCCGAATGTAAATTGGCTTTGCGAGGTGGTGTTGTTAAATTTGGACGTGGCTCAAGACCATCTTGGGAACATCAATTGAACAAAAAACTTCGCCAGGGAAGGGATTTCAAAAAAGGACCTCTGAGCTGAAATGATCGCACCATAGCAAGTACGCTATGATGGCATCGACTCTCCAGCTCCATAGCTAGAAGGTTAGCATTCTGGCCTTTGGTCCTGGGGTACCGGGTTCGATTCCAGGTCGAGTCGGGGATTTTAAAATTCTTCACTTCAAAAGACCTGCACCAGGCTTCTCC
Source organism: Anabrus simplex (assembly GCF_040414725.1). Lineage (NCBI taxonomy): Eukaryota > Metazoa > Arthropoda > Insecta > Orthoptera > Tettigoniidae > Anabrus > Anabrus simplex. Next base: position 126,463,099 of record NC_090269.1, read on the forward strand.
GGAGGCGACACGCCTTTAAAATTAAATGAATGTGACATCGATTGAATCCCACGGGTGTTTGTGTTTCATGCTGATTTCATGGCACGATATCACCGCCCACGAAGTGATCTCATTGGCTAACTTTAGAAGCTGATAACATTAAAATGGCACGAGATATCAAATTATTTTTCTCAAAGTATTTATCAGTGTGACCAACCCTCTATCGCTCTATTACCTCTTTAACGTTGCTTCGGACCACCCTACATTTCTTATTAGCCCTACACGATATTGAATTGAAAATATTATGTGAATGTGCTAACAGTTTCAGCGATTAATTCAAAAACTTCATTTCTATCAATTAATGTGTCCTGATCGCTTGCCTGCAAAGACAGATGTTGTGAAATACTACATACCATGGAATTAGGAGATTCATTACATGGGCACTGAACGGAATAGAATTCATTGTCTTTTAGAAATACTTGCTAAACGGATAGGAACTATTAAATGGTTTTGATTGATTCCATCTCACTCCTCGTAGAATATTATAATAGGTTTCTTTGCAAAACAATTAATGAAAAACTGGATAACGAGTAGTTCTTTAGTACATCATTTTAATGCAAAATACGTAAGTCTTCGATTGGGATCTACATCTTAAACAAGAAAGAAACAATTTACTTCACAAACATTCCCTGGATACAAGGATGTTTTTTTTTTTTTTTTTTTTTTTGCTAGTTGCTTTACGTCGCACCGACTCAGATAGGTCTTATGGCGACGGTGGGACAGGGAAGGGCTAGGAGTGGGAAGGAAACGGCCGTGGCCTTAATTAAGGTACAGCCCCAGCATTTGCCTGGTGTGAAAATGGGAAACCACGGAAAACCATTTTCAGGGCTGCCGACAGTGGGGTTCGAACCTACTATCTCCCGAATACTGGATACTGGCCGCACTTAAGCGACTGCAGCTATCGAGCTCGGTTACAAGGATGGTGACGAATGCCTAGCAGTGTGTTTCTCAATATTTTGGATTATTAGTGAACTGCATGTGTTATCTCTACATTTGTGTACATTACAGCAGTGTTACATTAAGTGGAGTGTTTCTAATAACTTCAGGGAAATGTTGCGAATACTACTGAAGGCTAAACATATCCTCTCTACTAAAAGGAATGAGGCTACAACGGACAAACTAGTGAAGCGGACGGTACAGTAAGTTTTGGGAGACAAAGGCACATTCATCACGCTCGCCAACATTATGCAGGACAGAGAAGCGAAAGCCATTGTCGAACAACTGAAGGCCACAATGGACTTTAATTCTAAAGTAATTGAAGAATCAAAGGAGGCACTTGAGTCTAATGAAAGAGTCATCGAACAACTCAAAGAAGATCTACCGGGAAAATAAAACAATCCTGCACTAGAGCAAGACCAGCGTCACCGATCGTTGCGTGTGTTCACAGTAAAAGGGACTCCTCATGAAATTACACTACCTTCTTCTTCCTGCTCCTGGCTTTCCCCAATTTCCTGCGGTCGGCACTTTGTATGGATTTAGCTCAGTTTTTCGACAAAAAATGAAATGAAGGGTGCAGGGAAAAAAAGCAGGCAAGTCACTTTTTTCATGAAACCCAGGAAAAAGTTTTTTAATTTCAGAACGTAATAAGTGCTTCTAGAACAGAGTAATTATTTGAAGCAAAGTGAAATATTGAAGTCTCAGGTGTAGCGAACCAAGTAAAAGGGTGCTTAGTGCTCTGAATGTCAAGAGTATCAAAGCCAAAAATTTCACTCATACACCACTTTCTTCAGGAAAAAAACCAGGTAACTCACCTGAAACAGAAAGAAAACCAGGTATGTCAGCCCCTATAATTTTGTGTGTAAGACTGCAAGACGATATAATTACTATTATTTTAACAGAATTCAATAATAATAATAATAATAATAATAATAATAATAATAATAATAATAATAATAATAATAATAATAATAATAAAAATAATAATAATAATAATAATAATAATAATAATAATAATAATAATAATAATAATAATAATAATTGTTACGGAGTTATCCGTGGTAGTTAGAGGTGAAAGAAGGTGCGGTCGGGAATAGGTCTCAACTTACGAAATTAAAGTTAATTTAAAACTTTAACAAAGGTTATATTTTCTTTTCAAAATCAACAAATGACAACAAATAACAAAGATGTAAAAGGTACCAAGTAGCAGGTTAACAATTTAAGAATTTACAGAGCCCCAAGATTAATTTCTGAGCTCTCAGCTCACCACTGCAATAGCTAAAGGGCAGAAAAACCCCTAAGTACGAGGAGCATTTGCTCCTAATTACCAAGTTAAGAGGAAAAGAGCAGACCCGCTCTCAATTTTACAAGCCTATCAAAGGCTACAACAACCTTCATTCCTGACTGCCCTTAAGGCACACATACAGTGAAACGGGGGTATCTTGTACCCAACCTACAGGGCCTTCACATGAAGAAAACAAACACTGGGTTGATTAAATGGCCCAACAAACCAACTTGACTGGAGGCGTAGCTTGCACTCCTACATGAAACTTCTTCAAACCTAGGTGGCACTCGGCCAGTTATACAGAGGCTAATCCCATACTATGGAGGTGACACGATAAGAAAACTTTATTACATTACGAAGAGAAGAAAAATGGTTATGAAAACGTAGTCACCTCAAAACAATATGAGTGGGAGCTCGAGAGGGTTAGGCACTCTCTATCCCAATTTGTAGTTAAAGAGACGAAATTTTACCAAATGTCTATTACATTTTAAAGATAGGTTACATGAGAAAAGTTTCGAACCTGCCCCGAGGGTTAAACTGCTGAGCTAGCAAGAAATAAAGTTATTAAACGGCCATTACCTTGTGGATGAACTGCTGCTTGGAGAAAGAGGCGCTTCCCGCCCCCTGCTATATATGTTCACACACTGCGAAAGATGTTACTGAAGTGGCCCCGAGACAAGAAAATCAGCAGTTTATATATCCTCGTGAAACATTCAAGACCTTTCATGAATGATAATACCCGCCCATAAACTTTTATTGGTCGGCTAAAGATTACAAGTCAAAACTGAAGAAGACATCTAGGATTGGTGGAAAATTAATTACAGAAATTACTGATTGGTCAAATTCAAAACTGGCGGAAAGAGAAGGGTTATACTGCCAACCCAAAAAATGAATGGAAGAAATTTAGCAAAGAACAAACTTATGAATACCTAATTTCTTCACAAAAACAGTTCCTTCACTTCGCACTAGGGTGCACAATTATAGTTCTTAAGTAGTGCCATCTAGAAGAGAATGTCCACACATCTTGCTACAGAGCAAACAAATACACATCGAAATAGACATAGTTCAAAACACTTCAAAATTTACAGTAGAGACATCTTCCGTGAAACCTTTGATTTAATACAGATTTTAAAGTTCAGAGTTTCTCGTGTAGAGAGGTTTCAACTGGCGCAATATTTGAATTAGCGGCGTGGAGGTGTACCGCCCGTTACAATAATAATAATAATAATAATAATAATAATAATAATAATAATAATAATAATAAAGCCATGGTAACTCACAATTTATCATTCATGTGCCAATCCCTGGAAAAACTTCACTGCTGGCTGACCACAAAATTTCATGAGGCTCATTATATCTTGGTACTTAGCTTTGGAAATACGAAGAGGACCTGAGGGCGATTGAGAGATTTGTTACACATTTTCCACACAACTAATTTTAACGGGAAATTTAAAAAAGTTAATTAGATAAATATATTAACAATTTTACCTGAATAGGCCAAAGAAGGTAGCTCGAATTCTCCACTCTACTGTGTTGAAACACCTTTGACAGCCTTTTTTATGATGCTGGATTCGAAAGAGCCATTATAAGAAGCTCGCCAGTGCAGTAGTCGAGGGTGGTTGGATGAGGCCACAAGTTCCCTGACGGGTTTCTGAACTAAAAATTCTTTCCAAGCAAATAGCATTTCCTGGCAGACTGTCACCACAATGAAAGGTGATGGTTTCAATCTTGAGTTTTCAATCATGCTTATGAAGTCGTTTGGAGTTTCCATCCTTTTTTTTTTTTCATAATCCACAGCCCAACGTCCTTATCAGATTCCAGGTATGAATGTCCTCGTTCTGGAAATGTGATCTTTAAGTTTGTTAAGCCATGGATTAGATTATCAACAATATAGTGCATGTCCAGCAGAGTCACAAAATACGTGAAGCTCTTCAACTTCATCATCAAGGTAGTTCATAATGAAATGAAAGAGAAAGGAGGCAACCTCGTTGGGCCCTTTCTTCCCAATACCCTCATGGTACACATAGAAAACTGACTTCCCAGTAGAGAGAATGTGGATGTTGAATTAATACAATGACAGCTGACGCTTGTAGTATGCATCGTTGGTACTTATATTTGGTATTGGAACATTTTTGGCGAAATCCATACAAACTGCTTCCATCTTCTTTGATTTCATAGATTTGTGTTTTGCATCTCTTTTACGTTGGTAGAATGATTCAGCCTTTTTTTTGTGAAGAATATTCAAGGTTGTCAGCTTTTTAATTTCTTCTTTATCCTCTTCTGGGGACAGTGCTTTTAGTTGGCTGAAAATTCGTCACAACGAGTACACGTGTCACTACGTGGGTATCCAAATGATATGTTGAAATCCTCATTCATAATGCACCTGTAGGTTTCATAGGATACATGAACTGCAGGATTCATTTCTTTAAACATCAGAAACATCTTCTTCACATTCAACTCTGCAGGCAAATATTTATTTTTGGAATCCTTTAAGCTATAATGGCTTTGTCGGCCTTTAAAGCTGTTTATGTGACTGCATATCAATGATCTTGTAGATTCGTCAAGCTTCCTGTGAAGAGATGTTTGTTTACCTCTCTTATCTCGCAGTGGACTACCAGTCATTTTCAAGCTTTTCTGTAAATATTCCAGTTTGTTTTTTGTGATACCATGTATTGCACAAAATGCTTTTGCATAAACTGGTATATCATGATTTTGGTCAGATCCGTCACCGACTCGAACCCTATATGCAAATGAAGCATCTCGTAATTTTGCAACTTCTTCTGCCTGGCGTGGTCTCCTTTGTTTTACAGGTAGTACTGTTATTAACCCTCCCAAATATGCGTTCTGATCATTGTGTGTTTGTAGACTGTTGAAATTGCGCAGTACTTTAGCTCTTTCTGCTTCAGTGGTGACATCAAAACATTTAAAACGAGAGCACTTGAAAGCATTCCCTATCTCATGTGAACTTAACCTTAATTTCTTACCGACATCTGCAATCCGGCCAGTTTTCTTCCGTTTCTTAGGCTCATATCGTGGTATACAATCTTCTTCATTCGCCAATGTTGACATCATAACAGCATGTCACGATGTTACAATGTATTGGAATAATAACTTGCACTAAGAAACAGAATGCAAAAACACAACCGACTCACAAGAGTTACGATGAGATACTGGGGGGATATTTCAGCGATAACACTGCTCTCTCTTGGGAGGCAGATGACTTGCCTGGTTTTTTCCCTGTACCAGTTGTGTTACCTGCTTCTTTTCCTGTACGCTAAACCTTTGAAGGTAAATAAACCAATTACTAACCTGTTTCTTTGCCTGTTTCATACGTCTAACAGATAGTCCTTCCCATGGAGAATCTAATGGTACCTCAAACTAAATTTCGATTAAAAAGTGACTTGCCTGCTTTTTTCCCTGTACCCTTCAAATGGCGTATGACTTTTAGTGCAGGGAGATCCCAGGACGGGTTCGGCTCGCCAAATGCAAGTCTTTTTGATTTGACTCCCGTAGGCGACCTGCGCGTCGTGATGAGGATGAAATGATGACCACGACAGCACATACACCCAGCCCCCGTGCCAGGGAAATTAACCAATGATGGTTAAAATTTCCGACCCTGCTGGGAATCGAACCCGGGACCCCAGTGATCAAAGGTCAGCACGCTAACCATGTAGCCATGGAGCCGGACAGTTTTATGACCGGATGCCTTTCCTGACGGCAATCTTAACTGGAGGGAAGTAATTACTATTGAATGTTTCTGTGGAGGTTTGTATTATGATGCGCTGTATGCGATCGTCTATTTAGAAAATCACACACGCTCAGTCCTCGAGGAAGAGGAATTGACCAGACATAGATAAACAAACCATCCCGGCCGGGAGTCGAACCCGGGGCTCACTTAAGCGAAGCCTAGTGCGCTGACCATTCATCCAAGGAGCCGGACTTTAAAACACACTAGGCCTAGGTATGACTAAAATTTCGAATGAATCAAATAACAAAACCTAGTTTCTCCGTGAATATCAAGTGACGTTGATTGTTGCTTCAAGGAATAAACGAATGTGATTATCAGCCTCATTCATTCCCATCACAATATTAGGGCTATACATTTTCGTGATATAGAATTAAAAGTGTCCGCCTCTGTTGTGTAGTGGTTAGTGTGATTAACGACCACACCTGGAGATCTGTGTTCGATTCCCGGCTCTGCCACGAAATTTGAAAGTGGTACGAGGGCTGGAATGGGGATCACTCAACCTTGGGAGGTCATCTGAGTAGAGGGGTTTCGATTCCCTCCTCAACCATCCTCGAAGTGGTTTTCCGTGGTTTTCCACTACTCCTCCAGGCAAATGGTACCTAACTTAAGGCCACGGGCGCTTCCTTCCATGTCTATCCCTTCCAATTTCCCCATCCCGCACAAGACCCATCTTCATCATAGCAGGTGAGGCCGCCTGAGCGAGGTACTGGTCCTCCTTCCCAGTTTTAACTCCCCGACCCAAAGTCTCACGCTCTAGGACACTGTCCTTGAGGGGGTAGAGGTGGGATCCGTCACTGAGTCCGAGGAAAAACCAACCCTGAACGATAAACGGATTAGGAAGGAAGAATTGAAGGGGTCGGGGCAAAAGAGTGCCAAGCAACATTTTCTTAATTTTAAGGGAGAGCAGTTAGAAAGTTTGTTCAAATCGTGAAATCGTACCATTCACGGGAATGATGTATTAATAGCTTTGAAAGGTTCAGTAATATTCATTGTACGTGATTTACAGGCATAGTTTCTTGTTGGCTCCTATTTGTAGGGTCAAATGTCAATACTTTTAATATCATGTCACAGAATACTGTGGCTTGGCACTTTATTGCCCCAATGGGAGTGCCACTTATCTTGGGAATATTATTTTATGATAATTAAACAATGTCTGATATTTCAACTATTAATCAGAAATAAAAACTAACACCTTTCTTCAGTTAAAATAACATTTCCACCAAAAATATTTAAATTGGTAGCAGTTCAAACCGGGGTGGAACTGGCAACTGAAAATAAATTTAAATAAATTATCATAAATCCGTCACGGAAAAAGGTCTGTTTGTATCTTTTCACTATGCTGTTCTTTTCAAAATATGGAATTTAGGAACTTATAACTGCAGATGCATAACATTAAAACTAACAGATCAGCTGCTCCTTTCCTGCACTTCTTCAACTTCATTAGTGTTTCAGAGTCAGGAATCAAGCAGAGATAAAACTGGTGATGGACAGGTGGGACATAGTCCAGGAATTTCAACACGTCTTGTAGTTTGTTTTTCTTTACTTTTCGCATAGTAGTGTACTTTTGTTTCAAGCTCAGCGTTGTGGTGTTGCCTCTTGTTCGCACGTTACACTCTTCAAAATCCATATTCACTCTTGTTTTTTGTTTGATAAACCAAGGATTACTTTCTTCAAATTTGAAACAAATTACGTCTGTGAATTTAAATTCCATGCCACTTACACATATTTTTACTGGTGTTCAGGAGTCCAACTTTTAGTGCCGCCAGGTCATAAAAGTCGTCTTGTTTCATGTCTGTTACACTGAATTTCTTCTTTTTCCCAATTCTTGAATGATACGTTTCCAGTCGGCAGGTTCGTACACATGCGGTTGATTTCGTTGGTACTTCCCAATTTTGGCAAAGTCTCTATCTGATGGCAAGAATGTGTGGCCAGATGTTAAAAACCAGTGTTCGATATCATTAAATCGTTTGGTATGAATTAAATAAGAACAGAGTGCCATTATATTCCAGTTTTTATTCTGGCCCCCGCCGTTATCAGAAAAAGTCACAAGCTTTTTAGCATCGACGGCGTTTGTTCTCAGATACTTCAGAATTGCACTAACTATTTCGTCACTGCCTCTTCCTCTCATCCCACAAAAACATTCCCCCTAAGTCTTTACCACAGTCATGAATTCCCACATTGTATGTTCACAATTTCCGTAGATAAAATGCTAGTGAACAGTGAGTTTAGCTGTTGGTAAGGTCTGCTGTAAATCGACAGATATTACATGAACTGAATAATTTTCTTTTGCTAACTCACAGTATTCAGCCATCTTTGTTCTCAGTGCATCTGCAGACCGTAGATAGAATTCTTTCTCAGTTTGGAAGATTTTTTTCTTTTCTTCGGTACCATGATCTATTTTCACTTGTATGGAGTCGCACGTCTTACAGATATATGAGGGAGGGAGTTTGTAGCCAGTATTGTACTCTTAACTGAAAATTCGTCTGTATTTATCCTCTGACACAGCTGGGGCGTTTTTTCTGGCAGCAAATTGGCTGGGAGGCGTGACCAGTCTTAAGGAGAATAATGGATAGGAAGAGTATTGTGGGATACAACATTTTACCGGTCGAGCGACGATATGAACAGTTTGGTGAGGTTTGGAATTTAATGCAGGCTTTTTGCGCGCAATCTAGGGATTACAAATTGTATACCATCACCACTCCTATCCTGCCGGCCCACATTCTGAAGGTGAAGAAAGGGGCTCGAACCGGGTAACCACAGTGTTTGACTGTACAGATAGACGCCTTAACAATGATGGCCACGAGGCGGGCTCAGTAAATGATGTGCTATTTAACGTAATTATTCGATTAAATGCTAATCCGATGTCTCCTCACTTGGTACTTAGATATGTTATTATCTCAACAATTTTCAGCATTCTTAACTCAAGCATACATCACCGTTATTTTCAGAAGAACAAAAAATAGCATCCATTACTCCAAGATAATGTAATGAGATTAAAAGTACGTAAAATTACGAAGATCTCAATCCAGAGTAATATATTTAGCTATCAAAAGAAGGACACTCTCATTTTACGATAATGGCCTGTTTTATGGAGAGAGGGCTCTATGACATACGTGAAGTGAATGGTCTCTTAGGTAGCACCTACATCTTTTACGGTGAGCCGTGTTGCGGCCCAGCATTGTAGCCTCAAGGAGTAGCTGACCTATTTCTTCAAGATTAACGATTTTCCACATTATTTTCTGCGTTGGAAGGAGAAATGAAAGTTTCTCATCAACTCTTGGGGATAGTCCTTAATTTTCTTTGCGTTTATTGTAGCATTAGAACACACTGATGTTCGATTAAGTTTGATGTGGGACCAAACTCAACTCTCAGAAGTAATCAGTCTGCTGGTCGGCAGTTGCGTTTTTTAATCGTGGTAACAGAACTCTGAAAGCCAGTGCAGTGTTTTGTGGTCGCTATTTAAAAGTGATTTACTTTCGTAATTTCACTGGTGATTATAATCACGATGTTGATGTAAGTAATGATAATAAAGTAAATTTCTACGTTATTTCCCACATTTCTGCAGAATCGTTGGAGAATCCTAGCTCAGTTTCAGTGATAATCACGTCGGATATAAGACAGTAGTCCTACAGGATTTCCTACCTAAAATCACCGGGAACTTAATTCGCGACACGCCGGTTCGAACTCGAGTGGCCAGTTTACTACCATAGACCTTCCCCTACAACGGCAATAATAATAATAATAATAATAATAATAATAATAATAATAATAATAATAATAATAATAATAATAATAATAATAATAATAATAATAATAATAATTGATAGAATGCATAGATACAACTTGAGAAAAGTACTTGTACAATTATATTATGCTGAATGAATTTTTTTGTTTTGAACACTGGAACATTATACCATATTTTTGCATTCGTGAATTCTGTTTATGATAGTTTTTTTACTTCTAGGCAGTTTAATAAACAGTTTTCTAAGAAGTCTATAAATATATGTAAAAATATAAAATACATATAAAGAATGTTAGAAAACATAAATCTTTCTTAAACCACTCGATTCCAAGCTCCTTATAAAATGTTCGATGATTATCAACCCACCGATACATATGTAGAATGTTAAGAGAGAATATACGCCAGTGTATGGGATGAGATCAAGAGGACGAAAAATTTCTGTTGACTAACAATTTTGGGTATTGGTTCCTGTTGATTTTCAGATATATAGGACCCAGTTTGTAGTTCTGCGCAATTTATTTATTTATTTATTTTTTATTTATTTACTGCGCACTACAGGATTTCTTATCACAATCGCAGTGGCAACTGTTTGCATGTGTTTCTTTTTCAATGTTACTAATTATTTAACATCTAAACTATTCTAATAGTTTATTTATAATTAGAAAGAAAAAATCCATATCTACTCCTTGCAAGAAACAAGTAGATAAAAAAATTCGTAGCTAAACTAGCCTAATAACCTAATACATGAACTAGTATAATAGTATATTTACAATGGGAAAGAAACAATATTTTACATCTAATTTAATCTTTACAAGAAAGAGTAAAATAAAAAATTAAACATAATTTCATATGTAAACTATTATTTTTTCTAATTATAACACTTATGATTATATTTATGGAATATGGCTTAATGTAGAAGGTTTGAAGTAGATTTTGTGGTTCTAATCAGCATTATATGTTATTTAGAGATTTTTCACGGAGATGGTGAACTTTTGTAGAAAAAAGTCTAGAGGTACATAGAAGTCTAAAGAATAATTTTTCTGAACTGTACTGTTGTAGACAATGCATAACCTGTACAGTGGGGAGTTTTTGTGAGCGGTCTTTCTGCATTTTATTGTTTAAATTCTGAATTGTTAGATTAGTCCTCGCATTAAAACGGGGCACGTGAATGCTCATGAGGCAGAAAAGGTAAAGGTGTGATCGTAGACACAGGATCTCCAGTTTTTCGGGAAATTCGAGACACGGAAACCCCGCATGCATTGGCCAGGAATTGATCAGAGGCAATCATCACGATATCATCGGCTATCATGCCCGATGAGACCTGCCGGTCACAGGGGAACTTTCTACCTGCAGGTAACGAAGATTTCTCTGAGAAAGAAAATAACCCATTTACTCGTCTTAATGATCGCAGGACATAATGTTAGAAAATGAAAGACAGTCTTGACTGGGGGACATTCAACAGTAATGCGTGCATTTTACGACATCCATTAGAAGAAAAGTGCCATTAGCGTGCGGGACGCAAAGGCTCCATCTCTTAAAAGCTCTCCGTTTATGGAGAAGACACAGACGCCTTGGTTCAGGCGACTTGCTTATAAGGCACAGGTATAAAGATAAGACATGCTCATTTCTCGAATTGCTGTAAGATATTTGCTTTTACAATACGATAAGTTTACTCCAGAGAGATTCGCAAAACCGTGCTGGTAGAGCTACAAGTTGTTGCTGTTGACTAATGGTTTTGGTTATTGGTTCCTCTTCTTTTTTGAGATACAATGTTTAGAAGATCCCTCTCTGGATGACTGCTAGAGTGTCGGCCTGCGGATTCCAACAAGACGGGTTCCAACCCGGAAGAGGTATTAGGATTTTTGAAGGGCGGATAAAAGTTCATTTGAAATTCCATGTCGTATAATGTCGGAATGGGAAAGATATCTGGTGACTCATTTGGTGTTTACCCGACAAATTAAAAATCAGCAATAGATCGCCTAACGGACGTCCATCTCTCAGACACTTCGTAGAGTAAACTTTAATGTCTAAATTAGCGCACACGCAGCCTAAATGGTGCCAAATTGAAATGTCTTCATTCGATGGATGGTTCCATACAATTAATTAATTAATTAATTAATAATAATAATAATAATAATAATAATAATAATAATAATAATAATAATAATAATAAGAGAAAGATAGAGAGCGGGTGAGTTGGCCATGCAGTTAGGGGCGCGCAGCTATGATCTTTCATCAGGGGAATAGTCGGTTCGAACGTCAATGTGGGCAGCCCTGAAGATGGCTTTCCGTGGTTTCCCATTTTACACCAGGTAAATGCTGGAGCTGTACCGTAATTAAGGCCACGGCCGGTTTCTTCTCCCTCCTGGGCCTTTCCCATCCCATCTTTGGCATAAGACTTATCTGTGTCGCTGCGACGTAAAATGAATAGTTAAAATTTGACACTTTACACATTCTTAGATTCTCATCTTAAGAAGCCATTTCTAATTTCTTAATGGATTTGGTGTATTAACAAACTCATTCTCGAAAAATATTTGTGAAGTTTGCTTAGTTAAAGTCCGCCTCATAGTCCCTTTTCTTGATACTCGGGGAAAGGGTGAGGTTATTTGGCATGATGTTTACGGCCAGATGCCCTTCCTGACGCAAAACTTCAGTTGAGGAGCTAATGAAGTTTAAATGAATGGTGGTGAATGGAAATGGGTAAGGAGATGAAAGGAATCGGCTGTGGCCTGTGAACAGGAACTGTCCCGGCATTTGACTGGAACTGAAAATGGGAAACCACGGGAAAACATTACCAGGACACACGACGGTGAGGATCGAACCCACGCGTGCCCGAATGCAGAGCTTGGCTCCATAGCCGCAGCATTTCAATAATAATAATAATAATAATAATAATAATAATAATAATAATAATAATAATAACATACATACATACATTATCATTATAGACTGTTATGCCTTTCAGCGTTCAGTCCGTAAGCCTCTGAGAATTTACTAAACGTCGCCACAATCCTCGATTTGCAACTAGTGTTGTGGCCTCATTTAGTTCTATACCTCTTATCTGTAAATCGTTAGAAACCGAGTCTAACCATCGTCGTATTGGTCTCCCTCTACTTCTCTTACCCTCCATAACAGAGTCCATTATTCTCCTAGGTAACCTATCCTCCTCCATTCGCCTCACATGACCCCACCACCGAAGCCGGTTTATGCGTACAGCTTCACCCATCGAGTTCATTCCTAAATTAGCCTTTATCTCCTCATTCCGAGTACCCTCCTGCTATTGTTCCCACCTGTTTGTACCAGCAATCATTCTTGCTACTTTCATGTCTGTTACTTCTAACTTATGAATAAGATATCCTGAGTCCACCCAGCTTTCGCTCCCGTAAAGCAAAGTTGGTCTGAAAACAAACCGATGTAAAGATAGTTTCGTCTGGGAGCTCACTTCCTTCTTACAGAATACTGTAGATCGCAACTGCGAGCTCACTGCATTCGCTTTACGACACCTTGATTCAATCTCACTTACTATATTACCATCCTGGGAGAACACACAACCTAAATACTTGAAGTTATCAACCTGTTCTAGCTTTGTATCACCAATCTGACACTCAATTCTGTTGAATTTCTTACCTACTGACATCAATTTAGTCTTCGAGAGGCTAATTTTCATCCCATACTCATTGCACCTATTTTCAAGTTCCAAGATATTAGACTGCAGGCTTTCGGCACAGTCTGCCATTAAGACCAAGTCGTCAGCATAGGCCAAACTGCTTACTACATTTCCACCTAACTGAATCCCTCCCCGAAATTTCATACCTTTCAGCAGATGATCCATGTAAACTACGAACAGCAAAGGTGAAAGATTACAGCCTTGTCTAACCCCTGTAAGTACCTTGAACCAAGAACTCATTCTACCATCAATTCTCACTGAAGCCCAATTGTCAACATAAATACCTTTGATTGATTTTAATAATCTACCTTTAATTCCATAGTCCCCCAGTATAGCGGACATCTTCTCCCTCGGTACCCTGTCGTATGCTTTCTCTAGATCTACGAAACATAAACACAACTGCCTATTCCTCTCGTAGCATTTTTCAATTACCTGGCGCATACTGAAAATCTGATCCTGACAGCCTCTCTGTGGCCTGAAACCACACTGGTTTTTATCCAACTTCCTCTCAACGACTGATCGCACCCTCCCTTCCAAGATGCCAGTGAATACTTTGCCTGGTATACTAATCAATGAGATACCTCGATAGTTGTTGCAATCCTTCCTGTTCCCTTGCTTATAGATAGGTGCAATTACTGCTTTTGTCCAATCAGAAGGTACCTTACCAACACTCCATGCTAATTTTACTACTCTATGAAGCCATTTCATCCCTGCCTTCCCACTATACTTCACCATTTCAGGTCTAATTTCATCTATTCCTGCTGCGTTATGACAATGGAGTTTATTTACTATCCTTTCCACTTCCTCAAGCATAATTTCACCAACATCATTTTCCTCCTCCCCATGAGCTTGGCTGTTTGCAACACCATCATGATGATTTCCTTTTACATTGAGAAGATGTTCAAAATATTCCCTCCACCTCTCCAGTGATTCCCTGCGATCTATTATGAGTTCACCTGAATTACTCAAAACACTGTTCATTTCCTTTTTCCCTCCCTTCCTAGGATTCTTTATTACTGTCCAGAAAGGTTTCCCTGCTGCTTGACCTAGCCTTTCCAGGTTATTACCAAAATCTTCCTATGACTTCTTTTTGGATTCAACAACTATTTGTTTCGCTCTGTTCTTTCATCTACGGACAAATCCTGTCTGCCTCGGCCCTTGTTTGGAGCTATTTCTGATAAGCCTTCTTTTTACGTTTACAGGCTGCTCTCACTTCATCATTCCACCAAGACGTTCGCCTTTTCCCATCTTTACACACAGTTGTTCCTAGGCATTCCCTTGCTGTTTCTACTACAGCATCCCTGTATGCCACCCATTCACTTTCTATATCCTGAACCTGCTTACTCTCTACTGTTCGAAACTTCTCACTAATCATATCCATGTACTTCTGCCTAATTTCCTCGTCCTGGAGATTTTCTACCCTTATTCGTTTGCAGACAGATTTCACTTTCTCTACCCTAGGCCTAGAGATACTTAGTTCACTACAGATCAGATAGTGGTCTGTGTCATCGAAAAATCCGCGAAAATCTCGTACATTCTTAACAGATTTCCTGAATTCAAAGTCTGTTAAGATATAGTCTATTATGGATCTGGTACCCCTAGCCTCCCATGTGTAGCGGTGAATAGCCTTATGCTTGAAGAATGTATTCGTAACAGCTAAACCCATACTAGCACAGAAGTCCAGCAAACGCTTCCCATTCCCATTAGCTTCCATATCTTCCCCACATTTACCAATCACCCTTTCGTATCCTTCAGTTCTATTCCCAACTCTCGCATTGAAATCGCCCATTAGCACTATTCTATCCTTGCTGTTGACCCTGACCACGATGTCACTCAATGCTTCATAAAACTTGTCAAATTCTTCCTCATCTTCACCCTCACATGGTGAATACACGGACACAATTCTTGTCCTAATTCCTCCCACTGACAAATCTACCCACATCATTCGCTCATTTACATGCCTAACAGAAACTATGCTGCGTGCAATGGTATTCCTGATAAAGAGCCCTACCCCAGACTCTGCCCTTCCCTTTCTAACACCCGTCAAGTACAATTTATAATCTCCTATCTCTTCCTCATTATCTCCCCTTACCCGAATATCACTTACTCCTAGCACATCCAGATGCATCCTCTTTGCCGACTCAGCCAGTTCTACCTTCTTTCTTCCATAAGCCCCATTAATATTGATAGCTCCCCATCGAATTCCATTTCGTTCGCCAAGTTGTTTCCAAGGAGTCCCTCGCCTGTCAAATGGGAATGGGACTCCATTACTCCCATAGGTCCGAGGCTTGCTTAAAGTGTTCTGAGCTCGGTAAATTCATGAAGCAGGATGCTGCCCTACTTGCACATAGTCCAAGTGAGGATCTCTCCTCTAACGGGTTATGGACCACCGGTGAATTGTATAGTCCTAGCCGCCTGAGCACAAGGAGGCCCACTCCCTTTCCATAGCAACTGGTATCCCGACTCTCAGGACCACTTACTAGGCCACTCAGCCGTTGCCCATGGTTCACGAACTAGGACGTGACTACAGTAACCCACAAACATGATAATAATAATAATAATAATAATAATAATAATAATAATAATAATAATAATAATAATAATAATAATAATAATAATAATAATAATAATAATAATATATTTATTACATAGCAACATTTCCTCAATTCAGAGGTTGACTAAAAGACATACAAAAAGCCAACCGATACTGTGTAACAGAAAAAAAAATACATAGAAATCTATTGAATGTTAAAGCAAATCACCGAAGGTTGTTTCTTAAAATAGTTAGTGATGATTTCAAGGGGGAAATTCCAATATCAGTACTCAAGGACTTGGGCAGGTTGAATGCCTTGCAAAACTCAACGAATTTACTAGGTATCGTGTCCCTGCTTCCGATTAGCAAGCCCACGACTTCGATCTTCTTTAGCTTGTATACTTCCTAGTATAAAGGAACTGTAGGCTCGTATATTTTCTTCCTCTCGCGATCAACGTCGTCAGGTTGACTCGCGGATCTTTCGAATCGGACGGTTGGATCGAATAAGTTATATATCCTGCACTGTTGTCAATGTAAGCAATTATATCGATCCTTCAAGTCCTTCCAATCTCTGCCAAACCATGGATCTCATCATGAACGGTGAATCCGGTTCTTTTGAGGGCCTGGCTGATGGTAGTTCTTATATCATGATGCCTAGCGATGCGCTGAGTTTCACAGTGCTGGTAGGAACCAAGGATGTGTGCAAGTGTTTCAGTCTCGTCTATATCGGTTACTGTCCATGGACCTACCGGGCACAGCACGAACTGCTGCTACATTCCCCGTCATCTTCAGGGCGTCTCTCCATTCGCTGTGCCATAAAACTTCGTGATGGCTGACCCATTTTGTTGGAAGCTGGATGTTCTTTAAAAAGGATAACTCCTTTACTTTTGTGAGGGAGATCACACCACTTCTTAAATTCCAGGTCTCTTAATATCTCCCTGATCTTCCGATAGTTTAGAAAACCATCTTTCGGATTCACCAGGTTGTCATCAGGTAATAGTTTGAGTCTTGTTAGGCAAGTTTTGCTATCTTCTTCTAGGTTTCTTCTACTGTAGGAGTTCTGATACCTTTTCAGAATCTGCAGACAATGAATTTGCTGTAGGAATGCCTCTCATTGTATACAGAATAGATCAGGTCCCTTAAATTTTCTCTGACACTATATCATGCCATCTGGGAGATCGGCTGGTAACTGGAGGATTTCCTTCAAGTTCGATTTTATCGATATGTCTGCGTCGACGAGAAATTTCACAGGGAGTAAATTTGTAGGATCAATTTGGAAAGGGCACACGAGCGCTGGACAGATAGAAGTGTTGATAAAGTAAAATTTCTGATCGGTATGGAACAAAGGAGAAGAAGTGAGTAATTCAGTCTTACTGCGAATTTCTGCATAGTATTGGGGGGAGGATTAAAAGAGATTACATTATGAACGTTAACTCCGATATGCTTTTGATGTTGCCTTGGTAAGTTGATAGATGGTCTTCAATGAGCTGTCCGTTAAAATTATTTATACATCCACATTTTAATCTATTGAGTTCAAGTCCAATCTGATTAAACCTTTGTAAGGCCGTTCTTGTCAGTTCCATCGCAGAATCCTTCTCCTTTCCGATAATTACTGTGTCGTCAGCAAATGCGAGGACTGTCAGCGGTTTCAGACCAGCTGTTAGTTAAAACCCGTATTTGGTTGCTACAGTTTCTACAGAAAGCTCGTTGAGTATGTGGTCTGTAGCTAAATTATATAGAGCGGGAGAAAGGAATGAACCTTGCATTACGCCTTTGAGCTTCGTTGCAGAATGATTAACCTCGATTTGTGTCTCATTTCCTGCTTGTAATGATAAGATTAGGACAGTTAATTTTGAAGGGACTGTGGAGTTTTTCAAAGTTATCTTAAGATGTTCGTGGCCAATGTTGTCGAAGACTTTACGTATGTCGAGAAAGACGACTGTTACATCAGACTTGGTGTCTTTGGCATTCTTTAAAATAGATTGTAATAATGCCGTGTATAGGTGGGTGTCTGGACTATTACTGAAAACTCTTTGATGCTTATGGCAAGAGATGAATTCGCCAAATTTCCGATCAAGGACTAGTTTGATAATCCTGGAAAGAGATGAGTTCGCGAAATTTCCGATCAAGGGCTACTTTGATAATCCTTATAAGAACTGAAAAAATGATGATAGTTCGCCCGTTTTATGTTGCTCTCTTGTCTCCTGATTTGTGTATGAGGACGATACGTATTTTCTTGAGACATCGGGGAACGAAGGAGGTTGTCAACATTCTCGTGGAAATTAAACCTAAGACGTCAGCGACTGAGTCCTCTCTTATAACTCGCATTAAGACGTGGTCAGGACCGGGAGATGTATCAACTCCAATCTAATAATGGTCATAAATGATGGGTTTTTCTTTGCTCGTTGCTTTACGTCGCACCGACACAGATAGGTCTTATGGCGACGATGGGACTGGGAAGGGCTAGGAGTGGGAAGGAAGCGGCCGTGACCTTAATTAAGGTACAGCCCCAGCATTTGCCTGGTGTGAAAATAGGAAACCACGGAAAACCATTTTCAGGGCTGCCGAGTGGGGTTCGAACCTACTATCTCCCGAATACTGGATACTAGCCGCAATTAAGCGACTGCAGCTATCGAGCTCGGTAAAATGATGTTTGATACTAAATATGTTACCTACAAACTCCAGCATGCCATACGAAAACCCCAGTTGGATTTTTTAAACACAGTCATATTTGTAATAATCACACATAAACAAGGGTAGTAGTAATAATCTCAGCTCCGGACTCCATAGAGTAAAACTATTCAAAATACTTCATTATTTTTAAAATTATATCTGGTTAAAATTATTATTATTATTATTATTATTATTATTATTATTATTATTATTATTATTATTATTATTATTATTATTATTATTATTATTACTCAAATCAAAATGCAGGTCGGGAGCTGGAACATAATACTAAAATATAGGAACGTATCAGTTGGCCATGTTAGTCATATTCTGTACCTCCTAGTCTAGGGCAATAGGAAATTTATAGAACATACCTTGAATGCCGGAGACAGGAGAAATTAGTACCATGCCAACATGTCCAACATTAATTTTGGAGGCATACATGAAAATTTGAACTTAGATTGTGAACCACGTAAAGTTTTGTTGTACTGCTTATGATTGCCATACTAGCTTGAAAAGTTTGAGATAAATACCTAAAAATATATCAGCGTATGCTGTCAACTTCCATCTTTTACTTCGGCGGCTCAAACTTTCAGTAAGTAATCTACTAATTGAAAGCAAATCCCAAGAGACACACTAATTAGCTAACTTCCCAAACTCACGAAGAGGACATAATACTCTATAATGTGCTCTGTGCACTGATGTAATTACTGCGTTTAGTATAAATGCTTCGGGGAATCGCCAGCTCCATATGACAGAATTAGCCATGTTTTGACTTTGATTCTAATTACATACAAACATTGTTCTTCTTTGAGGTCATCCTATTAGTCTCCTACCAAAGGTCAGATGTACATTTTCTTTATTATGATTCGTGAAGGGACTGTGGAGTTTTTCAAAGTTCTCTTAAGAACCTGTCTGTTTATGTTCAGAAATCCGTGATTTTTTGACACATCCTCCATATGTTATGATTTCAAAGTTATTCTTCTTAGAAAATGTATTTTACTAGCATCATCAATTCAAAGCTGGATTCTGGGACAGTATTTCTATGAAGTATGGAAAGCATGTACCTACATACATTTTAATATTTCGATCAGTTTTTTTTGAAAGTGGAACAGACCGTCTGATCTATTATCATCCTTCAGATGATCAATTCTTTGACCTATATATGAATCTTTTGTCGCTTTTCAAACTTCCGTCCTACGTCAAATGTCATACGAAAATTCGAATTGTGTTGTTTTAAACAATCCACAATATTATGTACATAATTCTCAGATAAAAATAAGGGTGGAAAAAACAATCTTGTTTCCGCACTTCATCAAGTAAAAGTATTTTTATTCTGAGACGTACAATTGTTATCAAAACTAATTTTCAGACTTTAGGTGGATATACTATCAGGTTAAAACACATAAATACCATAACCACCACTCATTAAAAGTACTAAACAATATAGTCGAATATCTTACTCTGCCTTGCCAAGACGACTGATGCCTAGGCCGTTGTCCTGCAGATGTTGGAATGTTACCTGGACAGTGTGACGACAGTTGCAATCATATTTCTTGGATTTCGTGACCAATAATTATTCACAAAACGATATAAAATATTTCAATTTATCACTGTTGCTTAAAATTTTCTAAAATTGACCTGTCTGTTTATGTTCAGAAATCCGTGAATTTCTAACATGATACATATAATAATTATGTCACTTATAACTAAAGGCTGACTTTCAAAAACTAAATTTCCTTCTGTGACAATCATATTATTGTTTAGCTAATAATGTGTTACTAAATTTATATTTGATTACCAGGGTTGTCTTTTTAATATAAATACTAATTATTTTCTCATCGGCTACAGCCAAACGTTTGTCATATCTTCACGAATTAGGATATTTGGAGTGATTTAAAACATATATTTTCCATCTTTGTCCATATTTCCAGCTTTATAACATGTTTAACATATTTTAATACTCACATACATTTACATAATTTAACGATTTTTTGACACATCCTCCATATGTTATGATTTCAAAGTTATTCTTCTTAGAAAATTTATTTTACTAGCATCATCAATTCAAAGCTGGATTCTGGGACAGTATTTCTATGAAGTATGGAAAGCATGTACCTACTGCGTATTTTCTTATTTTTGCTGTCTTTGGCCTTGTCGCTCAACCCACAGCGACTTCGATGTATTTTTTTCCTTTTGTGGCTTTCGGTTTAATCACTGAATATTGAACTGTGCTCCTTTTATGAGTATTACAGTTTGATGCAATGCCTAAGATAATTATTATTTATATATTTTCTCCCGTGTTTGATATACTCTCAGTATTTCTTGTAACTACCAGCCAGCGCCGTGTTATGCTTTTCTGATAGAGGTCCTCTCCGTCGTTTTTTTTTTTTTGCTAATTTGCATTACGTCGCACCGAGACAGATATGTCTTATGGCGACGATGGGAGAGGAAAGGCCTAGGAATTGGAAGGAAGTGGCCGTGACCTTAATTAAGGTACAGCCCCGGCATTTGCCTGGTGTGAAAATGGGAAACCACGGAAAACCATCTTCAGGGCTGCCGACAGTGGGGCTCGAGCCCACTATCTCCCAATTAGTGGATACTGGCCGCACATAAGCGACTGCAGCTATCGAGCTCGGTATTTCGGGTTTTGATTCCATCTTAAAGTCTTGGTACTTCCTTACCATCTGCCTTAATCTCACCCTGTTATTAATTTTACCTTCTGGGATACCGAACCGTCTTAGATCGTTTTCGCATTCCAGGCACCACCTCGGCATTTTTAACTTTGCCACGATGAAATTCCATCTTTTTTTTTTTTTTTGGTCGGTGGTCATCTGGCATCCTAAAAATGTGTCCGTAGAATAACCAACAGTCTCTCCTTCTTAATCGATACTATGATTGGCTCTACCTTGCTATACACCTATTCATTAGATTTCAATCGTGCCTGATTATTGACCCATCTATTACCTAGGATATTCCTTAATATCCCGCGTTCCCATTTTTCCAGTTGAGTGACTTGCCCTGTCTACTCACGGTCAAGTTTTCTTATGCATATAATCGCTCCGTATTACCAACTGTGTTGTAGTGTCTGAACTTGGCTCCTGTACTCAGTGCCCTCTTGTTGTACGTGTTCTTTATGATATTCTGTTCCCGATCTAGCTTCCGTATCTTGACGTTAATATTCTGTACATTATATTTTAATCTTTCATTTGAAAACTCAGTCCATATTTCACACCATATTTTGTCACCATTTACCCCATATGTATGTACATATTTACCTATTTTTATTACATATAAATCCTAGCAGCCTACGTGACTCAGGAGGCAGCGTGTTGAATTCTCACCGTTGGGTTCCTTGGTTCAAATCCCGGTTACTCCACATGAGATTTGTGCTGGACAAAGCGGATACGGGACAGGTTTTTCTCCGGGTACTCCGGTTTTCCCTGTCATATTTCATTCCAGCAACGCTCTCCACTATTATTTCATTTCATCTTTCAGTCAGTAATCATCGCCCCAGAGGAGTGTGACAGGCTTAGGCAGCCGGCACACTTCCTATCTTCGCCGCAAGATGGGGCTTCATTCATTCCATCCCTGACCCTGTCACTGACTGGAAAACAGGTTGTAGGTTTTTTCCTAAATCCTAGCCCTGTTGATTACTATTAATTAACGAATAATTTAGCAATGACCTTGATTTATTCTTGTTCTTATTGTAATGAAAATCTTTCGCGCCATTCTGCCCTGGTCTACTTTTCTCATTCCTACCAGACGTTTCGACTACTGTTGCGGTAGTCTTCTGTGGCGTCGTCTAAGTACTCTGTTCTGTGTCTTCTGTCTCTCCTGAGGAGTAGACGGCGGCAGAATAGACAGGAATATTTGGATTATATTGACTTCGGCTCTGAAAGCCTTCATGTCATGTTCTTATTGTTTGAGTCCTAGCACTTGTTCCCAAATAATACATTGTTCAATATCACAAAATAAATTTTTGCGTTACAGCAAAATATAACAACCACCTATAGATCCATTTATGGTTAGACATTTTCAGTGCACTAATTCACAGACTATATATATTTGCTGGCGGGCAATTCCTTCGGTATAATGGGTAGTGGGAATTGTAGCGGATCTCATCTGGAAATTAGTGGGAATCTTGTGGCTTACCTTCAGTTACTAAGCATTAAATTATTATTATCGAAGGCTAAATCGGGGGTGTGAAACATTCACTCTGTTGTTTCCTCATTGAGTCTTTAAGAATTTTAGTACAGACATGTCACAAGTTCTGTAGTTACTGATATTGATAACAACTTCAGTGATGACTTTCCAACAGCACGAAGTACTAAGAAACTCTTTCCCCTGGTTTGTTATCTCGGAGCTATAACGTACTTAATACCATATCTTGAAGTCAGTCATTTGAACGCAGGAATCATTTCTACTATTAATAAGCAATTGTAAAAACTGACACTTGTGAAACTGAAGTATACGAGTAAATCTAGTTCTAAAATGTAATGTTTTGAACCATTGTGATGACAGTGGGAGAAATGAGTTCAAACAATTAGCAGAATTTCCTGTATTAAAACTTATGACGTAATATCATGATTAACTGAAGAAATGTAGGGAAAATGGGGTTCAAATTTATCATTCCAATTTTGTCATTTTGCACGAGTCTTTATTGGAATACTCAGTGGTTTCAGAACCACAACCTACCTTATTCATTTCTTGCCACGGTTCCAAACTGCAGCCTCTGTCTCAATATAACTCCAGTGGGATTGTAGTTTATTTCGAGGAAAGTTTAGTGGAAATTTGTTCTTCCTTAGTGGCAACACCGGATATTTTATTGACAAATTGCGTAGAAGAATGGAATTAACGACGGAAAAGAAAGCTGCTATACATGTTTATTTCGTGAAAGAACTGATAGAAACAGGGTTTTGATGAAATATACAGTTTCAAACTAGCGAGTAATGTAGGCGTAGTTATTCATGCACGAAAGAAAAAATGGATTCCAGTTCAAACTTAGCTAAGAAGTTATTAAGAAAGGTTAACGTTGGAAGCAAAAGGATTTTCTGAAGTGAAATATTCAATTCACCTTTCTAGAAATCAGACGATGTAAGGGTGGGGAGGGGATTACAGTATGGATTTGAATTTTACGAGCGTCAAACACATTTCTAGTCATTCCGTTCAAAATTAAGTACTCTTTTGAGATGCTGAAGTGTTTGGGTGCTATCCTAACAGAATTATTAAAAATAGATAATTTCAGTGCGGTACTACAGACGGATGTGGATATTTCTTGTGAGTATAAGGGAGATATCAATGGCACCTTACAAAAGAACTGAACGTTTACATCGACTCAGAATATTTTACGTTTTCTTAGGTTAAATTGAATGTATACTAAATATGACTCAGCAATGCAGGCGTAAATGAGGACTGGCAATCAAAATTTCGCAGAGGATGGCTTCGTTAAGAGATAAGTTACTTTTCAAAAAGGAGGACAATAAGGTGACTGCTATACTGCATACTGTTGCGTAGGATGACAGGTGTGTTTTCGGTTCAGTTATAGATCTTAATAAACGGAGTAAGGGCAGAGATGGCATAGATGGTATGAATCGTTCATTAACAAGAGAGATTCTAATTTACAAGCAGAAAGCACCGCAATTTGAAGCCACGGCTGGGAGTAAAGCTAACTTTTTCAAACGTCCTACAAACGTTCACAGTTCAGTGAACTATACGCCAGTAATGATAATAATTTCGTGAGTCTATTAGAGCCAGATGCAGCCATTGTGAGAGTGTGCGTCGGCTGTCGGTATGAAAAACTGGGTGTCCGTATGGTGGAGAATAAAGTTTTGTGTACGTGTGCGGTTAAAATACCTCAAAAGGCTCGGGAACCGAACCCGAGGCCCCAGAGGCCGAATACGTGGACATGAACACTCAGCCATGGAATTGAACATGATGACGATGTTTATGATTAGGCCAATGATTTTGATAAAATGTCATCTTTTAGTTGGTCCACAACAGTCATTGCTAACTTGTACATAAGACTTTCTCGTAGTTCCCACATTTTAGAAATGCTAATTTATTACGTCATTATTTTGCACTTTTGTACTTTTAGGTGATTCTCTAAAATTATACATCATTATTTGGTCATTTTATGGAATTTATTAGACAGTAATTTCCTTACATGTTTGAGGATTTTGAAGCATATACGCGTGTGGTATTTGATGTTATCGCAACTTTAATTGAGGATGAATTCAGAGACTTGAGAATCTTATCGGCGCTCTGTCAATCTGGGTACTAATGGAAATTTTCGCCACTTACGTCTTGGAAATTTCCACATTCCAAGAGCGACACCTCCAATATTTAAGAAGTCGAGATTTTCTTCTGAAGACTGGGAGCAAAGTTCTGTGTGAAATGTAAAGAATTTCACCTTGTTTTCTTAACATATCAAAAGTACAAAAGCTTATTATAATATCTATAACATAAACGTAGGCTATAACAACTCGTTTAGTAAAGTGACTGTAAAATTTCATTTAACATTAATGCCGTTAGTTTTTTCAGTTTTCGGATCATTTTACTGAACATTTGCCGCCATTATTGATCGTGTTTTGAATATTTTTAGGTCTCCAACATCCTGGCCGTGTTTATGATGATGATGACGATGATGATTAATAGAGCCGGGATTTTTATGCATTGATAACTTGAAATGCAAACTTCCTGAAACGAGCAGCAAGTATTGTCTACCTTCACAACCATTATGCTTTGGGGTGTGCATAAACATTCGGGGTACGGTCCTTCGGAACCGCTATAATTTATGTTACTCTTGCTACATTATGGAAGAGCGGGAGGCCGACACTTCCTACTAACTAAATTAGTTTGCGATCTAACCAGTCACTGCAAAAAAATCAGGGCTTTAAATGATCACCCGATTTCATGCTTGAAGCCTTTTGCAACTATTGATATCGTTTTAATAGCCACCGACAGTCATTTGTACGCAGAATCAGAAGCACCAAGATGTGACTTTTTGTTTCAAAAAATTCAACTCATCTGTTCGGGATTCAAACCATGGCCACCTTGGCGACAAGTTAGTGGCGATGTGACTCAGCTATCACGCGCTAAGTTTTGTTTGAAAACGAATTAAATTCTATAATTATTTTCATCTTGAGGTGAACTACTTGCCATGTGACAAAACTGTATCGGACAATGCAATGTTGTCAGAAATTTAATGTCAGCCTCATCAAATGACGCGAACTGAACCACCTAATTATACGTGTCAGTCTTGTACTCTATGATACTGTATTTTTTTTTTAAATATATTGAACGCTTTCCGATTCTCCGTATATTATATAGCGACGGAAAATATTGAATAAGTTAATAAAATCCATGTGAAATACGTGCTGTAATAAATTTGTCGGTACCGGCTAAGTTGGCCGTGCGGTTAGGGGCGCACAGCTGTGAGCTCGCATCCGGGAGATAGTGGGTTCGAGCCCCACTGTCCGCAGCCCTGGTTTTCTGTGGTTTCCCATTTTCACACCAGGAAATTCCTTAATTAAGGCCACCGCCACTTCCTTCCCACTCCTAGGACTTTCCTTTCCCATCGTCAACATAAGATCTATCCGTGTCGGTGCGACGTAAAACACATTGTAAAAAAAAAAAACTCAGTCTTCATAGAAACAAATCGGTTCATTTCTTACTGCATGCATATTGTTATTTTTTTCCTAGAAAATAAATTATTATTAATATTAAATTGGTCGTGTGGTTAGGGTCGCGCAGCTGTGAACTTGGATCCGGGGGATAGTGGGTTGGAACCAAACTGTCGTAATCCTGGAAAAAGGTTTTCCGTGGTTTCCCATTTCCACACCAGGTAAATGCTGGGGCTGCACCTTAATTTAGGCCACGGCCGCTTCCTTCCCACTCCTAGGACTTTCCTTTCCCATCGTCATCATAAGATCTATCCGTGTCGGTGCGACGTCAAGCAAAGAGTAAAGAAATATTATTATTATTATTATTATTATTATTATTATTATTATTATTATTATTATTATTATTATTATTATTATTGGAAGAAGAAGAAGAAGAAGAAGACGAAGAAGGAATGTTGGTATCGAGAAATCAGCTTTTATGCAAGGTCACCAATTGCACCAATACGAGAGAAGAAGTTTATTTTGTCCAAAATATACGGTATACCTGGAAAAAAGCTTTCAATATTGAAGCTAGAGTCGTTGTACCTACGCAAAAGTGTGAAGATCAATACCTGCTAACACGTGACACTGAAGCGGTCTGAAGTCCATTATTTAGTATTCAAATTCAAAATAAATCACGTGACAACACTGTCACGCAGTACAGTCACGAAATGATCATATCCTGAAATACCAGTTGTCTTCGTTAAGGTAGGAACAGTAACATCATTTACCATTGGTGCTTTCGCGGCTCCTAATTATAGGCATGATATAGGCTATTTGGACTTATGCCGCGTCAAGAAAATAAGGTGAAATCCTTTGCTCCACGTCTTCAGAAGAAAATCTCGACTTCTCCAAGTCTTCCTCGTGTATCATCAGTTTTGAGAATTATTGGAAAACTCCCGTATTTATTAGTTCACTAGTTCATTGTCTATAATATGCTTTTCTTTATCTTTTCTTAACAAGGGCCCAGTCAGCATGTACTGCAGCCTATAGGAGTCTTCTTTTGATGATAACTATGTTTTCATAACACACAAGTTTTCGATGACCCTGTATGGGAACGAGCTTAGACAGCGCCGTAAAAAATTAAAATAAAACATATGATCTCAGTTAGCGTGTGCAGGCATTTTGTATCTGATGCCATCTTGGCTGTCTGCGATTCTATTTCGACGTTCCGTTTCACTCTACCAGTTGGCGGAGTCTAACTAATCTCTCGTGGGTTATCTATGGCTGAGTTTTAAGTAATTTCGTCTAATAAATATCCGACCACCTCTGTCCGGTTTGAACCCGGGAACGTATGATCCGGAGGCTGATATTGCACCACTGATCCATATATTTAAAATAAGAACAAATAAAATTCTTTAAATTTGAACTAGAAGCTTACTATACGTCCGTTAAAGTGACATCAAGAAGGTTTCGCCACCGAAAACAACTGATCCTGATTCATCAATGTCTTCATAATATTTGGTTGAAAAGCATACCAGAAAAATGTATTTTTAATTCAAGGTAAACACCTTTTTGTCATAATGAACATGTTCAATTTTTGTTTTAGAAAATTCACTTATTTTTATAATGAATGAGGAGGTATTCATTTTAAGTATCATCTCCTTCATTGTTTCTACCGGTAGTGTCGATAAATGCCTGTGAAAGCTACGAGAAAAATGGAACTTGAAGTTCATGAAAGGAGAAAAATGTTGAAACTTTGTCAATAAAATAATAATTTTCAAGCAACAAAATCAAACGAAGGGCAGTTATCATTGTTGATCTATAACTGTATGTAAAGTTGCTTGCACATTTTCACCAGTTCTCCAAGGTCATACGGTGTATCACATGGTTCAGCTGTTCCTTTCCTTGTAGTTCAGCTTCCACCATAACAGTTTGTTAATAGTCACGACTACTCCTTAGGTCTTTATTTCTTTTCATAATTATTGTAGAATGAGAACTGATTGATGAAATTCAATATACAACATCTTTTCTTCAACTACTGAGACGTTTAACCTTATAGGGGAACAATAATGCTGCAACAATCCGGACTACAGTACTGACGCAAACGGTATACATGACAAAAGAAGTCGAGAGGTGATACACATGTGAAAATTCACTGAAAACAAGCCATCTGTAGCAGGTGAAACTTTTCCCAATGTTTGTCTAAATTTTATCCCTAATTTAGCTTCAACCAATGCTCATGTAGTGTTTTTTTATAATGCCAAACTTGGAAACAGGCGTATGGTTCGCAGAAAATTCCTGGAGTTTCTGTATATTTTAAATTATTATTATAAATCGTAACCAACAAACAGCTTGAATTATTTTAAATGGCTTATAAAGAACAGATCAATTTATAAATGGAACACTTGTGCTATATTTTACAGGTGCATTTAAAAATTCTAAATATTCCTGTAGAAATATATGATGCTAGTCTATATTACACAACAACAAACAACTCTGACGTCTGGCATTTGCAGTTATTTTACAGGACAGGAACTGGTTGTGGATTTAATGAGATTGAGACCGCAGCAGACGAGTCTTCCAAAGAGATTGAGGTCCGAAATCTTATTTATACTCAAGGAACATGAGAGGACTCACACAACGGCCCTCAAAAAAGGAAAAGATGTAAGTTTTGTCCTAGCAACAAGAACACAAAGACACATAATTCGTGTGCAGTTTGTAACAAGTGTGTTTTTGGAAATTACAGGAAGCTGGTGTGTGATGACTGCGCATAATTCACGCGAATCGGCGCTTTGTTGTCTAAATAAGAGCTAGAAAGGACATGTTTATAACAGTACTCCTGAACATCAAGCATGTTCGTATTTTTTGAAGCTAGTTCTAATACGTATAACTCTGTAATCCATTTACTTCTGATTTGATAATGTTGTTGTAAATTGTTTCATAAACACATTTCATTTCGATTTTAATTTGAGAACGTCTGTAAATGTATACCAATGTGTATGAATTTATATAAATCTCGAGGGTTTAAAAACATCCACATTTAGAACATTCGGTCGTAGTGATCCGGTGCCACCATTTCAGCATACAATACGAGCGCCACTTGTGCCGGGATAAGAATGACTAACAATTTGGGTTGAAATCTTACATTCAAAATAAACACCGTTTACAGATATCACCATCCTTGTTTTTAATTTAAAGGTGGTCCTGTTATTAGTTTTCATTCTCTTCGTGCACTTTTGCCGACCTTTTGAGAAAATCTATCAAGATTCGTCAGGAAGTAATCTTGTTATTGTGAACAGATTACCTTTCAGTACTCGGCAGTCACACTACTCACCACCAGCGTCCCAGGAGGTAGAGTGAAGAGTCATGCTGACTGACACGACAGCACTTGGCAGCCGTTTGTTTCCATTGAAACCAATCAATACTCAGCGTGCGATTTCGTTCAGACGCTCCAAAAGACTATCCTCAAGAGGATAAACACAGGCTGAATGGGACAATTATACCGCTACAGGTAGGACAGAATTCTGAAAATTATTGTAGAAATGTCTAATGCTAGTGTATATTACACAACAAAAGGTACTGACGTCTCGCATTTGCAATTATTTTATATTGAACTAAATTCTAAAATACAAAATGCAGAACATTTCCTTCAAAAATAATTTCTCTTGGCCTGAAATACTACGTATAAACGAGTTAGCTGTTCAAAAACTATTTGAAAATTGGACATCCCTGGCACGAAAATTCAGCATTACTTTTAGTAATTAGTCACTATTTTGGTTGTGAGGATATTTTAACATTTGAATTTCTTTAATCAAGTCCCTCTCAATATGTAAACAGAACTGTATGGATTGCTTGTCCGTGTAGTCCTGTAACGTGCTCTGCACGTAATTCGTCTATCTCCTCCCCTTCTTATGGCTAAGCGGATGTGGATGGTCTTGGTGAGTGTTGGGGTGTAGCCATGTTGGTAGTTATTGCCTGATCTTTCTACGAGAAAGACGTATGATGTAGTCCTCCTTATTTTTCGGAGGTTTTTCCCGGTTTCTACCCCTTTTGGGGTGGGGATTTGGTTAATGGTTTATTTATTTTTCCTGCTATTTATCCGCTGGGTATGTAAATTTAATCCTTTTATCGTTTGATCTTCATTCTCCTCCAACCTCCCGTCTAATTCCGACATTCCGCTTTGTACATATATCATATTGCAAGCTGTGTCCGTTTCTTAATTTAATTACTGGCCCTTTTTCTAAAACTCATTTCTCTTCTGGATTGTGGATTTAAGTATTTACCATGGTCAGTAATTTCCTGTACGTCCTACCGTTTAGGAGACATTCAAATTTCTCGATTAGTAACTCTGTATCCTTAATTATGCTGTTTTTAATTCTTCTTATGTCAGATACTATTCGTATTATATCGTGTTTAATGGGAAACTTGGGGCGATTTCTTAAATTGAATTATTTTGTCTTGATTTTAAACACTGAAGAGTTTTCATGCATTTTACCCGCCTGTTCGGTAAGCTAACGTTGAAAGTGGTTATCATTTATTGTAATGAAATACCGGTATATAATGATAAAAATGAAACCACCTTATTTGCGGTGATTTATCTCATGTTTTGACCGCATGTCATTATTTTTCGGGTCGTCTTGGTGACTATTGTGTGCTTTTTTTTTTTTTTGTAAAAAAAAAAGAGCTGGGTCTGATTGGATTTATTGCTGTGGCACGTTGGTCCTGATTTCGCTTGAGATCTGGCCTGCATATTCTGGATTGATATTTAATTATTACTGATTTAATCTGTACTTATATTGGTGAATGTAGTGAATTAAGGAGTGTCTTCTCCTTCCTGTGAACTTCAACCTGATACCGTAGTTACTGTTCTCATATTGGATATCACCTCTCCGGTTGACCTTCTGTGTCAGTTCTTGGATTCTGCTGATTTTAAAATAATACGAAGTATTGATTTGGGAGTTTTCACTTCATTGGATTACATTGGCCTTGATGTGTGAATGACTATATGATCGGACCTTGTTTTAACTTCGCATTTCTTTATTATTTCCGCGAATTTTCCCTTTTGCTTTCCTTGTACGTTTTTCTGCTCCTGTGATACATTAAGGTATTTTCGCCGTACTAAGGTACTGGTTTCATTTCTCTCTTAATTTCCTTGTTAATTTTACTAATTACCTGTTCCATTCCTTACCAATTACCCTAAAAACAACGCAGATCATTCATCCTTGTAACTTTTATATTCCTTTATTAAATTTTTATTTCCTACTACTGTGTTATCCCTTGATACAAACGTTGGTATTAAACTCTAAATTTGGTAAGTTATTATTAATACAGAGGTCACCTTGCATGATCCACTCGTAGCTCGCTCTCCACTCATTTACCCCTCTGAGGTAAGTTTGTTTTCCTTGCATGTTGATTTAATATTTACTGTTTTAATTGCCTTGGTGTTGGTGACATCATAGTGGAATTTGTGTTGTGGGTGTAAGGTACTGTGTTTTATTCTTAACCTAATCTGAACTTGACACTAGGTATCTTATTATTATTTACCTAGCCACTGTGTTATCTTTAATTCTTATTTTATGGACGCTAGTGTGTTTACCTTATAGTATTTTTTTAATTGAGTGATCCGCATGTTACAGTGTTTATTTCATTTCACCTATATGCCGGACGTCACATGGTATTATTATGATTATGATTACATCAGAGAGGAGGTTTGGAACTCGGTGGGCCTCAGCAAAGTAAAGCAAAGTCATCTCCGTACAGGCCATGAAGGCCCCTTGGAGGGGTGGAAGGTAAAGGCTTCCACTATCCGTAACCTCGGCACTTGATGGGGTAGAGTGGTTAGCTCTGCGCGGTGGGCCTCAGATATTAGCAAAATCAGTACAGTACAAGTGAAAGCATTAAATTGAGAGCTTCTGACAATATTGTATAGTAAGGTAGTGAGATTCGTTTAGAGCAAGTAGAAGCCACAGTACTTCCAAGCAGAAACTTACATGATATTAGCAAGTATATAATCTAAAGATTTATAGCTACCTTATTTAAACATTTTCAGGTAAAGTTCTAGCCTTCACAGTATATTAAAGTTACTTGTATTTCAAATATCAAGCTTTCAGTGTTCCGTGGTTCTGCGACAGAACCACTGAAACAGGTGAAGTGAGCCCACTTTTTCTTCCATAAGCTATGGAGTGACGTTAAACCATTATCAAAAATGTAATTAATTATAACACTAGTGCTCATTTTATATCATAATATATTTTACCATTGAGTTTAAAATATATTATTATTTATGGTTCACTCAAATTTCATTAAAATATGTATATTCTAACACAAGTCGTTTCCCTGTAAGTGGTCCATCCCATACACAAGGTGGGGAATGGCCTTCTTACAAAATGCCAGCAACAATATTAGACTCAGTTTTCTTGAAATACAATATAAGTGACAAAGGAAGGATATAAGAATTAACTTTTTTTGTTTTACATAGACAAATTCTAGTGAGTAATAAGAACGCGCGGTATGAAAGGCTTTTATTTTTAGAGTACGGTATCTCCATTCAATCATACAATTACTCCAATTAAGCTGTCTTTGTTGTTGACTGGACTTACCAGCAGGATTGTGACATAGTCCCAAAGTGTGCCCACGGAACAGGAAAATGCTTGCATAAGAGCTCAATCAGTTGAACTGTCCCAAAGGGGCAAGTGGGCCGTATCTTGTCGCACAGTCGAACTGAACACACAGCAATGAGATTGAAAAAAAACGGGTAAAGTTCCCTCACCCTAGCAAGCAGAAGCTTTGATTCATTTGATACTTTATTTAATAACGCTCTCATTTGGACTTGCAGTGCCATTGCGACCTTTCGAATGTTTCACTGTCTAGACAAGCCCTCAGTGACTGCCAAGTTCTGCTCCCTTTGTACTTAGCAAACAATTCTTTTCAGTTCCCATTGCGTACAAGCGATGCGGGTATTTTATCATACACCACTTCAGTTCACCCCTTTCTTGATGCTAATTTAACTCTAAAAGACAGAATATTGATTGTCAAGGGCTTGTGAATTGTTAAACCTGGTGCGTATGTACCTTCCCTAACGAGGAGAAGAAGAAGCAGAAGGGTATTTTTAAAGCTTATTCTCAACTTCATCAATTCAACTTGAAGCACAGGTAATTCCACAATTCTAGGATGTGTATGTTTGATAAGGGTCTGTCAATCGCGCCAGTTAAGGGGTGCTCTGTTCACCCGGATAGACCTGGGTTTTATTTTATTTTATTTTATTCTCTTTCAGAAGAAGAGTCATTTCTAAACGACACTTCTGAGGAGGTTCAAGATCCCGTGATTCACTCAGCGTACACAAACACTGAGTATCAGGTTAATCCCTGCTCAGTGCGGCGATTACAAAGAGTGGAAGTCTTTTTTTTTCACTTCTCCGAGAGTTTTATACAGAAATGGATTTGTTTTCAGTATGTTTGATTAGTTTTATCTATGCTGAAGTTCTGTAACTTACTTTTCAAATATTATTTATAAATTTGCTATGTCTTGTGCTAGAGAGATGACCCACAAACAAGGTGGCAGAAAGGGATGTTGGAAGTTCTAAGGAAGCTGGGATGTCGTAAATGGGAAACTATGGCTTGTGACAGTGTCCGATGGTGAAATCACCTTCAAGAGGACAAAGATTACCACGGACTATAATGTCACAGATAAAGAAAAAGAAAGAGAAAGATGATAGCATGGACATGCATAACAGTTTACTGTCGTATTCAGTAAAATTCAAGTCGATGACCTTGTGACAGAGTGGTATATATTTTGCAAAAGAATTCCCGTTACTCATTTACAAAGTCATAAAAACGTGTCCATTTTCTCCTAAAAGGAATTCTCCACATTCTGTAGTCTTCTACTATCAAAGAAAATCATCCAGTAGTGTGTTTAGTTACTAGTACGTGTTAATGTTTAACTTTTAGAGAAAATATAAGGTGACCCACAACGATGTCCTTACAAAATAATAGTTCAATGAACTGTATGTATACTTTCGATGTCTGGTAATGCATACATCTCCGTTCATGTTCTGCGAAACAAATAGACTAATTCCTAAATACCTGTAACGAATCACTACATCCACTCACGTCAACAATCATACCTTTTCGAACTCTATTTTATTTTCCGACATTGTAAAATGACACCACTGGAAAAGAATCACAGATGGTTTGTCTCTATATGGACATACAATTAGAAATGTAAAGCTCCGGTATTTAGTGCGAAACTCGGAAAAGCGAAGAAAAGAAATTCATAATTACAAGATTTCTGCAAATGCGTTCGAATGCCGTGCAGCGAATTTGTTCTTACTATGACGCCATTTATTTTTCGGGGTGATAGCAAAAGAATTTCTGGGAGCTTGGCGTGCTTACGCAGGAGAGTTGCGTGCCAGGCGGGCAAAATATGGACAGGTCTGATATAGATGAACCACGGAGAAATTCAGTCTGTGTCACGGAGTTAATATGAACAAAATTAGTGGAAAATAATCTCGTTTCAGCTTGATTCTATGCAAGGTAATGAAAGCATATCTTTTAAAATAAATAAGTTTTGTATGAAGCTTTTCTAAATAAAGCTAATCGTTTTCTTCATATTAGTAACAGACCATTTCAACACACTTTGAGGCCTTCTTTCCTCGTTTGAATGCCGCAATGCAAATTTCACCACCATCTAATGTAACACAATTGAAAAATATATGTCAAATGTCAGAAAAGTTTGCCCTGTCTCCACGTGATGCCGGAACAATCACACATTATTATAGACAGGAATTAACTTTTAGGTCTCTGGGGACTTTATATGAGATGGAAGGCTTACTTTTAGTCGAACAAAATGATCCTTTTTGTAATGTACAAACGAACGTCATACTTATCTGTAGATAATATATACTGCATAATTATCAAAGTAAGCTTTTGCTGAACAGGCTCGTCCTTATCTTACCAAATAGTAGTACCAAGACATGCATATTACTCTAAAAATGTTATATGAGAAAATTTACAGCTAACTGTTGGTGAGTTTGTGCCAGTCAACGCGCTGTCCTCACACGTTTAATAATGATATCACACTTTACAAATTATTCCTGACGCAGCAGTGTGCAACTGAATATTTTATATCCTGTCCGCTGTGATGTTTCCCAAACACATTGAATACGTCCACCCATTTTATTACCGTGTGGAAAAGTGAGGTGGGATTTATTTTTATGTGTGCAGGGTTTTGGACCAGATGTTTACATTTCTATAAATTAACAGCTTACGATTTGACAATGGAGTAAGTTTTACTAAAATAGCTGTTGTATTTGACGCGACACCTCTCGTTCAATTTCATAAAACCCATATTTCTATCCCTTTATTGACAGTACCATCTAGTAGAGCTGAGTGGCAGCAGAAGAGAGAAAGAGCGAAAACACTCCAACTAACAGTAGTCAGAGCTACGTTGTTGTTGATAAGATTTATTTTACAGTATTAGAGGACACATATTTCGTCATTGATTAAGATTACCGAGACCGATTCAAAACATTACTGCAGTAGCCTATAGTTCCAATGAGAGCAATCACACATCTTGAGATTGTCCTTTCAATATATGAGAGTCAGGCTTATAAAAACATTAGTCCTCCATTTATTCTATTGTTGTGTTGCTGCATTTATAGATGCAACGAAAGAATAAATTAGAAAGATACAAAGGACCATGAATTCCTGCATCAGATTTATATTTTCGTAACGTACGACCTCATGTAACACCTTAAGCAACTTTCCCTCGTTAAATTTGAAGAGCTCAGAAATCTTCATGTAGGCGTGTTGGTGTTCAGACTGCTAACTGAGAGAACTCCCCAGTACCTGTCACTAAACTTTATATACCTTTCCTCTTTTCATCAGCATAATACACGCTCTGTTACTACACTTGCCATTCCCTTTAACTGGTCATCTGCCTATAGCCGCTCATTTATTGCGACGGGAACTAGATTATGGAACTCTGTTAAAAATAACATCCGAACAAGTAACACACTAGAGTCTTTCAAGTCTTCCTACGTAAAGTACCTCTTAGATGCATAAAACAATGGTGTGAAAATGAGTGAATGATGGTGTGTGTGTGTGTGTGTGTGTGTGTGTGTGTGTGTTTGTGTATACATTTTTCCAATTTCCATTAAATTAATTAAAACTTATTCTTCATTAAATTTCATTTAGTAGTTTGACAAATGATATGTACATATTATTATGTTGAATTTATTTTCAATTCATGTTACTAATTAGTTTCTTTTAAAATATTTAATATTCTCCCACAGTTTTTCTGTATAATGACGCGGTTAAGTGTAAGAGAGGACCATCAGTCCTAACTTCGCAACTCTTAAAGACAAATAAATAAATAAAAAATATTCGATCTTGTGTAGTGTCTATGATATCTATCATTAGAGCTAAAAGAGAAAATTTAATATTTCTCCCCCGTTCCAACTTAAGCTAGTGAGTGATCTATAGTTACTTTCTAAATATCGCAGTGTGATCATAACTTGCGAAATTTCGGAATTAGATGGAAATCTTCCAGTGTGATCATAACTTGCGAAATTTCGGAATTAGATGGAAATCTTCCAGTTTTTCCGCTTTCAGTTTATAGATACAAGGTACTAGGCAGAATGGCGAATGGTACGGAGATCTCGCATCTAAACAAAGCAAAGTCATCTCCCTACAGGCCATGAAGGCCCTTGGAGAAGTGGAAGGTAAAGGCTTCCACTATCCGTAACCTCGGCACTTGATGAGGTACAGTGATTAGCTCTACGGCTGGCCGCCTTTGCCCCAGGAAATTAACCTGGTACTCATTTTTGGTGTAGGCTGACTGAACCTCAGGACTATACGCACCTCCGGAAGTGGAAATATCATTTCATAAATTTTCCGACTTCCTGATGGGGAATAGAACACACGTCCTCCCGGGTAAACCGAGCACGCCTTTACTCTCGCACTCAAATGTGACAGATGACTGAGCTGTGATATCAGTACATGACCTTCCACTTAATTCCTAGGAGTAATCGAACAGTAAAATCCTGTTCATCGGCGAGGGTAACGAGAAAGAGGAAATGGAGAGGAGCGAGACGTGGATAAAAATTTAAGAAACGAGATTTCCACTTCCGGAGGTGCACAGGGCCCTGAAGTTCACTCAGCCTACACCAAAATTGAGTACCAGGTTAATTCCTGGGGGCAAAGGTGGCCGGGCGTAGAACTAACCACTCTACGCCATCATGTGCCGAAGTTGCGGATAGTGGAAGCCTTTACATTCCATCCGTCCAAGGGCCTTCATTACCTGTACGGAGATGACTTTGCTCTTTTTGATGACGTAGATGATAGGCTCATTTTGTCAAAAATCAACATCAGAGAGAAGAATGAATCACTAAATTATCGCTCGATGTTAAATGTATGATCATCATATTTGCAGTAACATAATAAAAATTGACATAACTTCTTCAAAACATATGACGAAATCTTCCAAAATCTTCTAGAACTAGCTTCCGAAATATTATGCAAACAAGTGCAAACAATGTGTGGTCTACGTAGACATGGCAATTTAGGATGGTAATAAGCAGGGCCAGGATGTCGACGTCCTAAAAAATGAAAACCCACAACCTGTTTTCCAGTCATTGACCGGGTCAGGGATGGAATGAATGAGTCATATTTAGGCTATTAGTACGATGGGGTCGCCACTCCTAAAGTGATGTATTAATGACTGATAGATACTATGAAATGAGAATAGAGAGTGTTTCTGGAATGAAAGACGACGGGAAAAACTGGAGTAACCGGAGAAAATCCTATCCCGCCTCCGCTTTGTCCAGCACAAATCTCACATAGAGTGGCCGGGATTTGAACCACGGTATCCAGCGGTGAGAGGCCGACTCGTTGCCATCTGAGCCACGAAGGCTCTTCGATGTCCCAGAAATGTTCAAAAATGATCTATAAAATGACGGCAAAATCCAGTAAAATGATCCCAAAATCTTAAAAAATGACATAAAATGTAATTGAAATGTTACAATCAATGCAAATAAAATAACAATAACATTAAACACTGTTCCTAAAGGGAGCGAAAAATCAGAATTAACAGGGGCATAATTGCCCATACTGCATGGCCTTGCAACACTGAACTATTGGATCGAGTTCTGAATTGCCACCCGTACAGTGAAAAGAGCCTGCTTGCCGATGTAAGGTGTTCTAGTAACCTGTAACACGCACGTTGGCAGCAATCATTTTCGTGATTGGCGTGGAGCTAAAATATCGACAATCTTGGTATTTATGTGCCGTGATTACCACTGCTGATATACCTGGGTGCAAACAATGTGTAATCCATGTATGTGGCAGTTTAGGATGGTAATAAGCAGGGCAAGGATTTTTATGGCACAGAAGTTTTAAAATGACTTATAAAATGACAGTCCCACACAGAGCCACACACGAGGCGGCCGGAAAAGAGAGAGAGAGAGATAAACAGAGCGGAGAAATCTTTCATACACCAATAATATATGGATTGCCCGAATTGTCCGGCTACATAATCCAACATTTTGAGGAATACTAACTAAAAGACAAGCCCTGTTTAACCAGACATATACGTATTCAAGCTTCCAACTTGAGATGACATCGACCTAATTTCAAGATTAATTGCCGATTTTAGAACGTTGTGATCATCATATTAATTTTATTTTGAGTATCAAAACTCAATGAGACGTTCAAAATCTATTAATTGGTCTTAAGGCAATTTTTAACAACACGAATTTTTTTTAAACTGTGTTTGAATTTGACAGACTGAGTCATCTTGACTCTTTAACATTTTAAGGATATGCCATTGTATTTTAGTGTTGAGAATATCAAGTGATTATCATAATATTATAGGCTGAAAATATCTCAGAAGGAAGAGACGAAATATGTCCTTTTTAAAATAAAGTAAGAAAAGGAATAATATTGTACTTGCAAAGGTGGAGTTACTCAATCATTAGAACCTTCTATCTTGCAAAAATCCAGTTAAATGACCCCAAATCCTTCAAAAATGGCATGGAATGAAATTTTACGATCAATTTACTAATGGAGTTGGTACAGCCTATATTTATGTTATAGACATTCTAATAAGCTTTTGGTATTTTCCCATGTCAAGAAAACAAGGTGAAATTCATTACGTTTCGCAGAGAACATTGCTACGCATCTTCAGAAGACTGTTCACTAGAAAGACTTCTTCAACTGGAGGTGTCTCTCCTGGAATATAAACATTTCCAAGAAGTAAGTGGTGAACATTGTTTCTTTAGCCCCCAGACTGATAATGCCTTATGAATATTCTCAATTCTCCAGACCAATCCTCCCTTAAAGTTGCGATAATATCCAACAGCATACGCGTAAATGCTTCAAAATCCTCAAATATGTAAGAATGTGACTAAAAAGGATAAAATGGTCTAATAAATTCTATAATCGCTAATTGTCAAGCACTGTTCCTAAGGGAACATAAACGCAAAAACAGCTACAGAATAAACAGGGGCATAATTGCCCATACTACACGGCCTTAATGGTAAAAGGAAAGGGGTAGCACATAACCGGCCATAAACAACAGTGAAGGAGGCGAAACATCTGCGCTCCTTATAGAAATTGCTAACAAAGTAAGTGGTCTTATGGCACAATGATACAGGGGCTAATCCTATATTACATGGTGTGACTAAAGAAGGAACATTTAAAGCCGAGACAAGATTTACAGCAGGGAATAGAAACAAGTCCTCAGACTTCGCCGAATATCCTACACTGAAACCACTACGTAAAGCAAATAGAAAAAAGTATTTTCATTATCATTTTCGATTATAAGTATCTAGATCCCCTTAAAAAGAAGGCTGGAAGTTTGTTAGGAATCTTGTATTTCGATAACAGTGCTTCTGTTGATTAATCAAAAATCTCATTTATTTTCATTTTTCTTCTTTTACAAGTTGCCCAACGTCGCACCGACACAGCCAGGTCTTACGACGACTATGGGACAGGAATGGTCGAGGAGTGGGAACGAAGTGGCCGCGGCCTTAATTAAGGTACACCCCCAGCATTTTCCTGGTGCGAAAATGGGAAACCACGGAGAACCAATTTTAGGGCTGCCGACAGTGGACTTTGAACCCACTATCTACCGAATACTGGATCCTTGCCGCACTTAAGAGACTGCAGATATCTAGCTCGGTAATGAATAAAAAGTGAAGTAGGCCATATAAATTAATTTACCTGTGGACATTAATAATGTTACCACCTAACGATATTCAATGTTTAGTAACGAATTACGTATGCAGTTTTCCTATTTCTTTCCTTCTTTTGCTATTAGCTTTACGTCGCACCGACACAGATAAGTCTTATGGCGACGATGGGATAGGAAAGGCTTAGGAATTGGAAGGAGCGGCCGTGGCCTTAATTAAGGTACAGCCCCGGCATTTGTCTGGTGTGAAAATGGGAAACCACAGAAAACCATTTTTAGGGCTGCCGACAGAGGGGCTCGAACCCACTATCTCCCGATTACTGGATACTGGCCGCACTTAAGCGACTGCAGCTAACGAGCTCGGTTATGCAGTTTTCAACACATGCTGATAGAAAACTTAAAATGTACTTTATTCAGCTACCGTTAGCGTGGATAGCGAACACCACAAACTCGTAATAGCGAAATTAAATATCTGATACACTACAACAGGTATTCGTAAAATTTCCTCAAGCCAGAATATCATACAGAGGTCAATAAGAAGGCGCAGAAGAGGTCATTACCCTATATTTTATTAACTTTGGTAAACCCACTTCTGACATAATACGGATGAAAACAAGGTAGAGTTTATAAAATAATGTACCTGTGGAAGTTTATTATGCCATTTAATCATCTCAAAACGCTATTGTGATGCTCGCGAATTGTTTCCACCAAAACATTTCTCTAATTAAAAATAAATGAAAGACTAGCGAAGTAAAGACGCAACGAAATTGACAATTTTAATTAAAACTTCGGAGATTCTGTAATAACTACGGCATTAATTAGTATTTCGTTGAACCGAACCACTATCTTTGTCATCAATTGAATGGTCGTTCTCAGAAATCCACACAAATGCGTGTATTGGATTTATTGGAAATGGAGGCCAGTGGGGGATTCGCTAAACTTTGAGCGATTACAATAGCATGCGAACTATT
The DNA here is from genome assembly GCF_040414725.1 of Anabrus simplex. Taxonomy (NCBI): domain Eukaryota; kingdom Metazoa; phylum Arthropoda; class Insecta; order Orthoptera; family Tettigoniidae; genus Anabrus; species Anabrus simplex. The sequence goes on from NC_090269.1 coordinate 126,504,487, forward strand.
TATTACCATGGCAACCTCTCATTTGATCTTTTGAAAACATGAATCGCGGATTCACTTTTACATTTTATAAAATTGAGTACCTGTATCCCATTTGTACAGACGACTGTCTCAGTTTAGAGGTTAACAGGTCATGCATGATCTGTAAAGTTTAGTTATCAATAACCAAACTCAGAAGTGGTCGAGGGTGCGTCTCTCTGTGCCAGGTTGAGAACACGTTTGCTACACCAAATCACTGGGGTATAGACATCCACTGGTCGTGCGCGTAATGCAGCTGTTTCTACATTATTGGTAACAGTAATGTAATCATAAATAAACACAAATTATCAGAAATTACAGGAGGCCCAAGCCCCGTGGTCTAGAGGTGACATGCTTGTCTCCCATCGGGAGGCCCCGGGATTGTTTCCGACCAAGCCAGGGATTTTTACTAGCATCTCCTATTTTTACAATTTGTTTTATGTCGCACCGACACGGATAGGTCTTATGGCAACGATGGCAGAGGAAAGGGCTAGGAGTGGGAAGGAAGCGGCCGTGGTCTTAATTAAGGTACAGTCCCAACATTTGCCTGGTGTAAAAATGGAAAAGCACGGAAAACAATCTTCAGGGCTGCCGACAGTGGGGTTCGGACCCACTATCTACCGGATGCAAGCTCACAGCTGCGCGCCCTGACCGCACGGCCAATTCGCCCAGTTACTAGCATCTCAGGGCCGGTTCGAGGTCCACTCGGCCTACGTGATGACAATTCAGTTGCCATCTCACCGCGGAAAGGAGGCCTCGATTTAGAAAGCCAAAAATAACAACTGGGAGGATTTATTATCTGCTGGCCTTCAGGGTGAGCAACGGTCGCTTGGAATGCCCAGGCCCATCTGGGTAGTAGCGCCAAGGCGTTTGGTTTTTGGGATGGAGGCTCAAATCATGATAATTTCTCCTACTGTAAACTGAGACATATTTTACAATCACATGAATAGAACCAGCTTTCGGGTGGTTAGGCCGTGTGCATTTTGCAGAGTTTCGCCCAGATGTGCCATTTGGGCTCATCAGCTGAATTGGCACCCCCCTCCAGGACATGGTCCCGCCGTGTTAGCAAATAGGGATTGCTAACCTGCTAAAGGAGAAGTGAATTCTCCGTTTCCAAAAATATTACTCCCCCATGGAGTTACAATATCAAAAATGGCTTTCACGGCCGCAGATCTTACAATCACATGAATAGAACCAGCTTTTGGGTCACAAACAGGTAAGCAATCTTTTAATATTCTTAACTCATAGAAAATTTCAGCAAATTTCTTGATCAGTACATATCTACTCTGAAAAAATTTGAGGTATTCTATGCTAGAGCCAAATTCAAACCGTATAGCGCAACAGACCCGAAGGGTCAAGGCTACTAAATGACCGCTGTTCAGCCCGAAGGGGTGTACATTATGAGGTATCGTGTAGTCAGCACGACAAATCCTCCCGGCTTTTATTCTTGGCTTTCTAGACCGGTGCCACTATATCACAGTCCAATACCTCCTCAATTGTAATCACGTAGGATGAGTGGACCTCAAACCAGCCTTCAGACCAGGTATAAATCCCTGACTGGCCGGGAATAGAACCTACGGCCTCCGGCTAAGAGGCAGGCACGCTATTCCTACACTGCGGGACCGGCTATACGTTAGAGCAAAGAATTGACATTGCAACCTGTGACAATAATGTTCGGTGAATGAAGTCAGAACGGTCGATCCGGCAACACTGGCGACACACAACGCAGCACCTGCGTGGCAGCAGGTTTTGACCACCTGCTCCTAACGTTGTTCAGTTGAGCATCGTGTGTGTGCCGTGTAAGACCTGTTTGTCACAGTGCGTGTTTAGTGCGTTGGTTCTGAACAGGAACATGAACAATCAAAAGGTCAATGTACAGTTTTGTTTTAAGCTTGGCAAGACACCGAAAGAAACGCATGCGATGTTGGTACGTGTTTATGAAGACCAAGCACTGTCCGTTAAGTGTGTGTACAAGTGGTTCGCCCGTTTTAGAGGAGGCCGGGAAAGTGTTTCTGACAAACCCCGTAGCGGAAGACCGGTGACCACCGTCAGTGACGAAAACATAGAGAAGGTGAGAACATTAATCACGAACGATCAGCGATTAACTGTACGCATGATAGCGGATGAAGTGCAGATTAACCGTGAATCCGTGCGACAAATCGTTACCCAGAAGTTATGGAAGAGAAAAACGTGTTCTCGTCTCTTGGGCTACGTCACTTGACTGACGATCAGAAACAGGCACGTTTAGAGGCTTCAAAGGATTTTGTCGAAACGGCGGATACGACACCAAATTTCTTGAACTGTGTAGTCATTGAGGATGAAAGCTGTTGTCTCAGGTACGACACTGAAATGAAACGGCAAAGCATGGAATGGCGTTCTCCGAGATCCCCTAGTCGGAAAAAGGTCAGAGCCGAAAAGTCACGCATCAAAACCATGCCAATCACCTTTTTCGATAGTCAAGGCATTATCCACAGGAAATTTCTACCTGAGGGAACGACGTCGAATGCTGCACGGTACATTGGAATTTTGACCGGTTTCATGAAACGTCTACGCAGGGTACGACCCCAGTACGCACAACAAGATTCATAGTTTTGTCAATGACAACGCTCGCCCACACACAGCCAATATCGCCAAACAGTTCATGGCAAAAAGGGGGTGGTGCAACTTGAACATCCCCCATACTCGCCAGATCTCAATTCTCCAGACTTCTTCCTATTCCCACGACTAAACCTCGCTTTGAAAGGGAAGGGATTTGACGATATTCCTGACATCCAACGTAACGTGACGAGGCTTTTCAACACCATCCCAAAGGAAACCTTCTTACAAAGTTTCCAGGACATGTATCGCCGATCTCAGCAGTGCATAGTTATGGGAGGGGACTATTTCTAAGGACAGTAAGGTCACTGTCATGCATTGTTCATCTATGTTGATAGTACAGGACTATTCACCGAACTTTACTGTCACAGGTTGTATTTCAGAATTTTCTACACGTATGTCTGGATAATGTGAATACGGGGTATTGGCCGTGTGGTTAAGGGCGCGCAGATTTCATTTGCAACCGGGAGATAGTGGGTTCGCATCCCACTGCCTGCATCCTTGAAGATGGTTTTTCATGGTTTTCTATTTTCATACCAGGAAAATGCTGGGGCTGTAACTTAATTATTTCCAGGCCGCTTTCTACCCAATCCTAGCCCTTTCCTATCCCATCGTCGCCATAAGACCTATCTGTGTCGATGTGGGTAAGCAAAATCGTTGATAATGTGAATATTTAACACAGACAATTAAAATGCAAGTCTTGCTTATACTCAGGATTTTTTATGGTGTGATGTACGTCGATATTTTCTTCCCCTATTTTTACTTACCAATATAGTATTGAAATAAAATACAATACACTGAATGACCTACTGATGTGAATAACAAACTCTGCCTCAGCTTTCTAAACGTACGAGCTAGTCAACTTGTTGAATGCACAGTCAATCCCTGGTACTGTCGTTCTTTAATAATTCATGAAAAAAATCCGGACGATATTTAACCAAGTTTGTCCGTTGTTTACATTAGAATATATAATAAAATACAGACCATCCCTCTGCGCACTGCAAGACGGACAATTCACGTCATTGTTTAAAGATATTGAATCCAACTTGCTCGTCCGTGGAATAAAATGAGATTGCAGAAAATCGTTTTAATTCATCCTCTCCAGCGTAGCTAGTACGGTTGCGTGACCCTCTGGACGCGAGCAGCGAGGACTCACCGAGCCCGCTGTGCGAGATACTAGTCTCGGTCTGCTCTCGAGTCCGCATACGGCTCGTGACGTGAGGAAATAACAGGAAGAGGTTAAATGTATTTTATTTTTAATATGGAACTACACCTGCAGCCACCTTCCGAGAAAAGTATCTTGCTCTCGTGTTAAAAAACAGCTGAAAGAAACTTAATTTTTCAATCCGGAATTAGCTGTATCGAAATTGTGTTTCTTCGGATTCAGGTTCATCTTTATCCAATTTAGTTTTCTGCTCGGTGGTTCAGGCACCTGATGTTCATCCTCATTATCTTCATCTTCAGTCGAATTGTAGAAGGAGGCCGACCTTTTAGATGACGAAGCGGTAACTGAAGTAGAAAACGTGCCTGAAATAGGTGTGATTAAAGCCGTTCTGTTACACGAATCATATGAAAAATCACTATCATCGTCATCTTCTTCAAAGACACTATCCAATATGAGGGCAACAGCTCCCTCCGCAGTGCATCTTTCCTCCGTCATCAGGCATTTCACAAGTTAAAAGCGATTGAAAGTTAAATCGAGAAGCGCAAGCACGTCAGCAAAAGGGAGCAAAAAAAAATGGCGTATGGCTTTTAGTGCCGGGAATGTCCGAGGACATGTTAGAATCGCCAGGTGCAGGTCTTTTGATTTGACGCCCGTAGGCGACCTACACGTAGTGATGAGGATGAAATGATTATGAAGACAACACATACACCCAGCCCGCGTGCCAGCGAAATTAACCAATGATGGTTAAAATTCCCAACCCTGCCGGGAATCGAACTCGGTTGTGACTAAAGGTCAGCACGATAACCATTTAGCCACGGAGGCGGACACCATGCAGCAACTAGGCGCGAAGTGAGTAGCATACCGGACACATTGCTTTCGTCTCCAAATAAATTCACGCCACGACGTGGAAAGGGCGTCCTTCAAAGCTGACCAATCAAAACGATTGTTCGTCCATTTATAGAAACGTAGTATGTAAGTGCAAATGTTTTGTAGAGCACCCGCTGCAACCGCTGTTGACGATTAAGATGCCAGATATCATACCACCTGTACTATATTTAAGCAATAAAAAAACGCCTCAACCCAGAATCGACCCCTCGACATCCTGCATGCTTATCCAAAACCCTATCCTCTCCTCCAACTGTACGGCACGACTAATATGTGCTGACAGAGGTTGTTACCCTACATATAGTTACAGTGTTGCCAGATTTCCACTCTTCAACGTCCTTTTTCTGCCGGATATACTCGCAAGACGAACTTTGGTGAGAGACATTATCTTGTTGCTGGCATGTGAGGAGTCGCGCCGCTACTCCCGAGTGCGCGAATTTCGATTCAACCTGTATACCACACATTTTTGATTGGCGACAAGTCCAATAATCGGGCAACATTCTGACATCCTGTGACAACGAGAAGGCACGTGTTCGTGCAGCTAGATGAGGTCGCGCATTGTCCTGCTGAAATATGTCGTGCAAAAAAATAAAGTGTGGCTACGGGTCGCAGGATATCATTCACGTGTGTCAAACAGGCCACAGTGCCCTGGAAACGCACCAACTGTGATTGGTGATTGTGCCCAATAGCACCCCACATCATAAGGCCTTGAATTGGCGTTGTAGCCTATGTCTTGTGCGAATGCAGTCAGTGTGATGCCTCTCACCCTGTCTTTGGTGAACCAAAATGCGACCATCATTTTCAAACAAACAGAACCTATATTCGTCCGAAAACACAATCTGCTGCCATTTTTGTTTCCAGTGACGTCGTTCCATACAACATTGCAGTCTAGCGTGTTTATGCATATTAGTCAAAGGTAGGTCGCTTAAGTGCGGCCAGTATACAGTATTCGGGAGATAGTAGGTTCGAACCCCACTGTCGGCAGCCCTGAAGATTGTTTTCCGTGGTTTTCCACTTTAACACCAGGCAAATGCTGGGGCTGTACCTTAACTAAGGCCACGGCCTCTTCCTTCCCACTCGTAGCCCTTCCCTGTCCCATCGTCGCCATGACCTATCTGCATCGGTGCGACGTAAAGCAAATAGCAAAAAAAAAAAAAAAAAAAGTAGGTGGAGAAGTGGACGACGCGCCGGTAACCCAGACCGTAATAAACGGCGACAGACTGTCACTCCCGATAGTGTACGATGTGTTACACTGTTCCATTGTTGCGACAGAGTTGAGGAGGACGCAGATCTGCTCCTCATTGCCATTCGGATGAGGTGTGCATTTTCTCAGGGGGCGGTCTGGATGGTGCGACCATACCCATCTCGTCGTGTTCTACGGGCTTCTGTGAACCATTCCGTACACACCCGTTGCACTGCCAACGTAATTCGTCCCACACGAGCAGAAATTTCCCGGATGGATGCATCACATTATCTCATGCCAACAATGCGCCCTCTTTCAAACTCACTCATTTGACGGTACGTATACATCTGCGAGGCATACGGAACGTCTGTTCAAGTCACACTTGTCCATTATCTTCGGTTTATAGTGACAACGAGAGCCGCAGGCACATTTTACCAGTCGGTGGTGGAGCGCCGAAATATCGATATGGACCTTGAACCTGAGGGCCGACATGGTTTAAATGCTAAACATTTCTTCATAACATAATAAAGTACATGTTCTGTGAATATGAACTTCCTGTCTCTATTCCTTCAAGGTGTTCTGGTTTCTATGAACACGAGTGTATAATTGGTTCAAATTCCCGGCTTCCTGACGCCGACCTTATGTGGGGGAATGTATTAACTATTGCATGCTTTTGTGAGGGTTGGTACTGTGGGACTTCGTATGTTCATAAAGAAAATTATATTCAGACTTGAAATACCGAGTCCCCAAACCAGAGGAATTAACCAGAAACAGTTAAATCCTCAGCCTCGCCTGAAATCGTACTCAGTTTCCTCTAAACCGAAAGCTGATCATTCAGTCAGGGAACTGGCCTTTACTTTATGAGAATTTGAATATCATAACGGCCATTGTGCCGGCCCCGTGCTGTAGGGGTAGTGTGCCTGTCTCTTACCCGGAGGCCCCGGGTTCCATTCCCGGCCAGGTCAGGGATTTTTACCTGGACCTGAGGGCTGGTTCGAGGTCCACTCAGTCTACGTGATTAGAATTGAGGAGCTATCTGACGGTGAGATAGCGTCTCCGGTCTAGAAAGCCAAGAACAACGGCCGAGAGGATTCGTCGTGCTGACCACACGACACCTCGTAAACTGTAGAACTTCTGGCTGAGCAGCGGTCGCTTGGCAGGGCAAGGCCCTTCAAGGGCTGTAGTGCCATGGGGGGGGGGAATGGAACGAATAGAATTATTTAATATGTTATACTTCACTTCATCGATAGATTTGGAAGTTGAATGACAATTCTCTTATGAACTCTTCAACAAAGATGCATCTACGCTGTCCGGCTCCATGGCTAAATGGTCAGCGTGTTCTCCTTTGGTCACAGGGGTCACGGGTTCGCTTCCCGGCAGGTTCGGGAATTTTAACCATCATTGGTTAATTTCCCTGGTATGGAGGCTGGGTGTATGTTTTGTCTTCTTCATCAATTCATCCTCATCACGACGCGCAGGTTGCCTACGGGAGTCAAATCAAAAGACCTGCGCCTGGCGAGCCAAACCCGTCCTGGGATCTCCCGGCAGTAAAAGCCGTACGCCATTCCATTCCATCTACGCTTATTCGGACCCAATATTTACCTTAATTTCACTCGAAGCAGCAGAATTTCAGCTAAGATTCCTATTAACCGGTAAGATTCTATCGTCTAAAGTTCAGTATTGTGGTAGTTTAATCACGTTCCTAATGATAAAGTGGAACCTTCATATCACGAACCTCCATTACTCGACTTTTCAGTATCTCGCAACAACTTAAATTTCCAGGCCGTTTGTCCTGTTCTTCACGTTTATTTATTTCTCTATTACTAGAAATTCGATTACACGAATTTCTCGAAGCAAACATTTCCTCCCTTGAAGGAAAAAATTACTCTGTAAATCGCATTCTGTGCAATATTAACTGCGTGATACGGCATTTCTGCTTTGTGACGAGCAGTTAACAAGTAAAGAAAGGTTTACAGTATTGCTGGGAGCTAATATGACGGAAACCGACAAACTAAAACTTCTAATGATCGGAAAATCGGCGAAGCCTCGCTGTTTCTCTGGTGTGAATTAATTACGAAAACACCCCCCCCGAAGTCGCGGATGAAAAAACTCCATTTACGAATCTCGGCTACGTTGTATTGACGAGAAGTTTCAAAGTGAAGGGAGGAAAAGTTAATAGTAACAAACAGAAGGGACTAACGGATTTTTGCCAAAGGTGTTATCGGAGGTATGTTCCTCGTTTCCCTGCAGTATGTACTGTGTCCTGTCTTCTAAAAACATACTATAATAAGAGTTATAATTTAAGTTTTAGACTTTAAGTACTGTTAAAAATAATGAACTCAATATAAGCCCGTAGATAACATATCATTCAATTATGCTCTATACATGCTCAAAAACGGTATTTTCAGCATCTCGAAATTTCGATAACTCGAAACAAAGTTTAGCTCCTGAGGTGATTCGAGATATCGAGGAATATGTGCTGTGGGTAAGCATTTCCCCGACATACTCGTCGAATAGCCATTTATCGCAGGTTCAACGACTATCAGGTGGTCTGCGCATATTTTGTACTTTATTTCCCCCCGCCTCCCTTTGTGACAGTACATACCTTTCCCTGCGAAGGAATTATACATAACCTAGCGATGAAATTATTTAACTACTTGGTCTAAACATGCTGTAATGTATAAAATTATCTCTAAACTTAGATCAATTTTGCGGTCTATGACAAACATGACTCAAATATGCGTTCTTTTGCTGTAAACTTCCGGCATAGAACATTTGAATTCCTGACTGCCCCGAAGAAAATAGAATGTATGATCATGTATGATCTACATGATTTTGAGCATTGTGGAGCATTGCTGTTACACCGGAACAGCAGTTTTTGTATCAACATATCGCTGAATTAGTAACACGACGTGTTCTATCTCTTTACACAGAGTCATATTTGTGTGAACGCCAGCCACCAATTAACCTATTGATATTTAGGAAAATCATTGTGTCTATGATTTTCCGTGTTCTTCGTTTTGCGGTTGTCAATCCATGGGTAAGGTTTGCAGCAATCTTCCGATCTTCTCTTCCTTCGGCCTTCGTTTTCAGTTCAGTCTAGTTTCCATTTTCCGTGATTGACAATTTTGTTTGGCATATTTATTCGAGATGTGGTCTTTCACGTTGATTTCGCCCTTCTATGCAGCGTCTACTCTTGTTAGCATTATATTGTGGCACAGTAGATGCCCTACTAACCAGTTTCGTCTAATTTGAATCTAATGCCAAAGGCATCTCGATTCTCCTGCTCTAGCGAACATTAAATTATTAATTTATCTGATTTTCAGCATTCTCTGATACTATCAGGTCTTCAAAGATTCAAGTTTTCTCTTCTCGACTACTTAATCCTTCATGCCTCACATTCGTACAAGGAAATATACTAAATATATGTTTATATCTGTACCTTTCTGACTTGAAGCTCAGGCTGTTGGTTGTACACTGAATTGAAATTTTTTTTTTTTTTTTTTTTTGGCTTGCACTATGCAGCCAATATGTCACGATAGGTGTCAGTGTAAGGTCGGGCATTGTCATAGAGGAAAACAAGTAAACATATTTTTGTATCACAGGTCTCAGTTCTTTGCTTATACGTAGTTGTAGTCCTATATATTTTCTATTGACTTCAAAAGTTACCTACGGTTAACAAACAGTAGTTTTGTTCACTGTCACTCATCTTGCTCTTCTGTTACGTGGTTTCGCACACTTCTGCAGCAGTTAAACACAGCAGTCCTTCAAGCACTTTTCATATACAAATTCTTAGTAATGTTGTCACGATATAATTCATTCACTGTCAAAAATATCCTGGAATCTCCTTCTTCAAACTGTAGGATTATCTGCCAAAATCATTTTCAAGGATATCGACTTGGAGCCTTAAGAGCAGTCCATTAGTCATATATTTATCTCTCAATTTCGTTTGCCATGAAGGTAGTGAAATAATTATTAGAATAGCCATAGAATGGAATAATCCACAACAATATAATCAGTTTTCTGTCATTTAAACAAATCTGGAATTGTTTATCAGAATACTCTGACCATTGAACTTCTCAAACTCAAAACAAACATTTGTTAGACCAGTTTACTGTCGAAGAAGTACTTAGATTTCTCCCTGTGAATTTATGTTTGTGCTTTGACAGCATGAGTTATTGCTTTGTTTTCGTCCTTAATCTTCTTTCCAGTCCCTGGTGATCAATTGTCCTTTCTCAGCGTGCCCTAAGTCATACAATAAGAATCTAGTAGTTCGTCAGGAAACACACACTTGACAGGTATATAGGCTGTAAAACAAGTGCAGGGTGCTTGGTGAAGGGCCGCCACAAGCAACGTTTTACGAGCTTGTTCTACAACCAGCCAATCTCCCGAACACGCACTGGATGTCCACATAATGTTGGCATAAAATTGTGACACTGGCCACAGACGTTGTTCATAGAAGCAATAGATAAATATTGCTCCCGCGCGGTATCACCACCGAGACCTAACGATGGCGGGGATCGCACTTTTACCAATCAAACTAAATAATAATAGATAATTTTTTTTATTAGCATTCAATATTCCAAATTTCCTTCAACCTCTTCCTCGTGATCCTAAAATATTTCCTTCAATAATTCCATTTTGTTAGACAATATTTCGGCAGAATGCGTCCAGTCTCATTTGCTTTCCATTCCCTTATTGCCTTGATAAAGGTTCGTTCTTCCGTCACTATTTTCAGTACGTTGATATTGTTCACCCTATCGGTCCACTTGATTCACAGCATAATTCTCCACAACCAAATTTCCTTTCTTTCTTTCTTTCTTTCTTTCTTTCTTTCTTTCTTTCTTTCTTTCTTTCCTTCAGATAGTTCACGTTTCACACCCATATAGAACCGGGCCTCCGAAAACGGCAGGTCTGCTACAGAGGCGGACACGTGATAACTTCTCTTTTTGTCATCGATTACACACACTGAAAAAAATGGAAATTGCAACACCCAGAAGGAGTGGTGCTACATTGCTGCAATTGAACATGCAGGACGAGTGTTCAGTTGTGCTTCGATTATTACACTTTCAGGTCTCACTGGCCGCAAATCTGGACAACTATCAATACAGGATGTGCCCACCACGAGCTGCAATACATTGGTGAATTCGTCGAGGCATGGAGTCAATAAGGCCCTGGATCGCTTCCTGAGGAATTGTGGCCCATGCTTGCTGCACTGCACGGGTCAGTTGTTCCAGAGTTGTGGGTGGCTGAGGACGGTTGGCCAGTTGTCGACCCAACATGTCCCACACATGCTCAATAGGACTGAGGTCCAGGGATCTGTCGGGCCATTCTAAGGTTGTGATGTTGTGGAGAGCTTCTCTGGAGATGCGTGCAGTGTGAACCCGGGCATTGTCCTGTTGAAACATCCCATTAGCAATGTTCGCCATAATAGGGACAACCACTGGATTGAGTACCCTATCAGCGTACTGTCGAGCAGACATAGTGCCCTCAACAAGCACTAATTGTGATTTCACATTAAAGCCAATAGCTCCCCAGGCCATATTGCTTGTTGTTGGCCCTGTGTGCCTCTCAACAATGAGATATTTGGGCGGCCCCTCTCCCCGGTACGTCGGCGCACATGATTCCGGCTTTCACTGCGGGCAAGACAGAAGCGCGATTCATCGCTAAAGACGATCCTATGCCATTCGTCGACTCACGTCGATCTTTATCGACACCAGATCAGCCTTACACGTCGCTGTTGTGGGGTCAATGGAACACCTTCTGCAGGGACACGGGCTCGTAAGCCAGCTGCACGCAGGCGATTACCAACTGTTTATTGTGTAACATGGGGTGCCACAGCTGCTCGAATTTGCGCTGCTGTTGCATGGGGTTCCATCCGGGCCATCGGAATGATGCAGCGATCCTTTCTCACAGTTGTCTGTCGCGCTGGGCCTGTGTCAGGTCTACGAGTGTGGGTACCTTCATTTGACCACTGCTGCCATACACGTTGTACCGTGGATGCCTGTCGGCCAACACGTGCAGCGACAGTCCTTAGCGATAATCCAGCTTCACACAGCCCAATTATCCGAGCCCTCTCAAACGGCGATAGTTGTTGATAGCGTGCTCTTCTCTGTCGACGAGGCATGTTTAACAGGGAACACTTCATTGCACAGACTGCAAGTCAACTACGCTACACCAGGATCCGTATACTGGAGTTGATTCCTCCTCGACCAATCACGTGGGGAGACCTGTAGCGACAATCCAATGGGTCTGAAACTTTGATCGTTTACATACCTATATGGCATCGTTCCAGATATTGAAAATCAACACAAACGACCAATGCCTTCATGGTGTTGCAATTTCCATTTTCTTAACTGTATTTCTGAGCACTTTATAGACCACCACTACTACTAACATTGTCAATATTAATAACACTGTTATTGATTTTTCGTACCGCTAATTACTTTTATCGGTTTTAAGAGAAGCCGAGGTGCTGGAATTTTATCCCTCAGGAGTTCTTTTACGTGCCAGTAAATGTACCGACACGAGACTGGCGTATTTGAGCACTTTCAAATACCACCGGGCTGAGCCAGGATCGAAGCTGCCAAAGTGGGGTCAGAAGGCCAACTCGTCAACCGTCTGAGCCACGCAGCCCGGAACTGAAATTATTTTAATTCCATACCCTGAAGGGCTAGTGTGGGCTTCTTTAAAGGTGACTCCTTCTCTTAGGCCAAAAAGATGTGAATTGGTAAATGATATGTAGGTCCTATGGTGAAGGTGAGGCGAGGTGTTTGTGTGGCTATTGGCTATAGTGGAAAATGTTCCGGCATTCACCCTGGTGCAGGAGAATGGAAACCACGGAAAACCATTCTCAGGACAACAATCGGCGGGGACCAGCTCCTCTCCGTCTCCCGAATATAGAGGCGTAGAGCCACGGTTGGACCGCGGCCACCCCGTCCTCGGCTCGGTTGGCCGGTCGGAATGCAGAGCTGTTGGCCCACGGATCAGCCGTAGTCACTTGTGGGCCGAGACTCACTCTGCACCCACCGATTCGTCATTTTCGCGCAATTTCTTGAGTGTGATTTTGTTATTAAATAACAAAATTTTAATTCAAGTGTTCTGGCAGCATTGCAAAATGAGATATTTACAGTATATTACCTACCACAATTCATTTAAATAGAATGCCTGTTTTATATAATATTGCAATTAATAGACAACAGCAGGGAACTATTACTATTTGGATAATATTAGCAGTAGTGCCATCTGGAGGAAATGAATGACAGCAGAAAAAGCAGAGCACATTTCAGTTACAATTATTAGCCAAACGGTTGAATGTTACTGTAGGGGGTTAGGAAATGTTATTACCATGTGTACTTGAGTGTGTCAAAACGTACCGGTGTCTGATAACCAATGTCATTGTGCTGGGTATTGGCAGTATTTATATACACGCACACCGATTAACACGGAAAGAATATGATTTGACGCAGCCGGGCATATCCTAGATCATAGGTTGAACTGGATGTAGAATCCCTACTTTGAGTCAGCTCATATTAGAAGGTTTGCAATTTGTAAAACTCATCTGCATATTCGACATGAAACGTCGATTTACGAAAATACTGCCCACAACAACCGAAAATTCTGAAAGCAGCACAGTGCAGTTTAAGAGTCATTAGCTTTGAGATACAAATAAAAAAAACTAAGGATGTATTGTTTCACAGATCCATCTCTGATAACAAACTGTGCGCTAGAACAAGTGTGTTACTTTAATTCATCTGCCTCGTCCGACTCGTTGGCTGAACGGTCAGCGTACTGGCCTTCGATTCAGAGGGCCCCGGGTTCGATTCCTGGCCGGGTCGGGGATTTTAACCTTAATTCGTTAATTCCAATGGCACGGGGGCTGGGTGTATGTGTTGTTTCCATCATCATTTCATCCTCATCACGACGCGCATGTCGGAAGTCAAATAGTCAAATAGAAAGACCTGCACCTGGCGAGCCGAACCCCTTCTGGGATATCCCGGCACTAAAAGTCATACGACATTTCATTTCATCTGCCTCGGTCTCATCTTTAGCTTTGACAATTGAAGGTAACAGAGGTAACAGCATAGCTAAAAATAACATTCATTTAAAGCTAGTTCCAGTGATGAAAAGTGTGAAATTGTCACTCATAGGATCGGTTGTTGTGTGGAGTTTTGGGGAGATTGTTATACGGTCATGAAGAAACATCTTCTGTCTCGGTGAAGAAAACAACGGGAAGCTCACTTTCATTTTCCCTAGTAAGTTTCTTCAGAAACGGCAGTCTATCTTTGATACCTGATTTTACATCTATTTGAGGACCGAACAAATCTTCGGACTGAGGACTAAACCATTAATATACAAACAAACAAACAAACAAACAAACAAACAAACAAACAAGGATCTACAATGGCTAGTGATACAAGAAATTTCCATAATTTCCTGCTCATGCACTGTAAAGGGATCTTAATCTTGTGTCCAACTGCGAAGGCGAGTGAGGTGTTCTTCCTCACAGATCCCCTATGTAGGACGCAGATTCACCCCCATTCCAACCTCCCCTTCCCACTAAATATTCAAGTATAATGATATGCAAATCTACAGACACTTTGGACACACGCCAGACATAGTTCGCTGTCATAACGGAACCTTCGAATAAGACTAACTGCGGAGAATTACTTTTTAAAACAACCTTCATGCAAGAATATTTGAGCACACTTCTTTGCGCTGTGTGTATCTAGTGGCCAGGAGGAGTCCTTTGAGGTCTCTAAATTAACTCCATTGGCCAGCTCAGCCTCAGAATCAAATTGTCATCAATGTGTAAATAAGAATTTCTACAACTCTTTCGACGCACTATATGACGGGAAAATGTCATCTTTGGAAATGTTCCTGCGAAAAGAGATCACGCACGAGTTCCTACTTGATGATCGAATTTTATTCAGAGTGTAACAGTGTTGAACGTCGTTGGTACTGCAGGTCTGGCCGAAGACCGCAAGAGATAGAATAGAAGGCCTCCTTGGAGAACACGATCCTCAATTGAGGGAGGAATAGGTAAGAAAGAGAGGGCTGTGCAAAAACGATATAGTGTACAGTAGGAACTCGATTATCCGGACGAGTTCTCGTAAAAATTAATACGAATAATCGAGTTCCTAGTGTAAAGGAAGGGTATCCGGCCGTAAAAAAGCATACCGTGTAATGTCATCTCACTTCACACCAGAACCGTAGGCCTATCAAGAAACGGGACTAAAAAGAGGACGTACATTCATACAGTGAACATTAATAACTTGAATATAGTATTCTATATTAGTTACTGTTCATTAAAGCGACATTCTGGTGATAAAAGTCGAAATTTTGGTCCTTTTGAGAAAAAGAATAATGGCTGAAACTAAAAGGATTGAGTTTCTTCTTTATTGTCACGTAGTTATTCAGTTGAATTCAAACAATTTATCACTTTAATAATGCTTTGTTTGCCACCAACAGCTGAAATGGGCGTCACTTAAACTTTTCTCTCATTTTCCCGCCAATTATAATTATACATATTATTCCAATTATCTCCCGTTATATTCTGCCAAATGTAACAAAATTCGTATGGTATATGTATCACAGTTCTATTAGAAAACCCTTGTATGGAAGTTTTAATTGAAGAATTTTTTTCGGGTAGTTGCGATCATTAAATCCAAAATTTTAGAACTCAAAAAATACACACATTTTAGTACAATATATCTCCTTATATAAATAACGTACAGAAACATCAATACACAGTGCTTTTTAAAGAACTATTATATACCTAATTCCAAATTTTCATTAACAACTCATTCAAATTTAATTAAAATTGAATTTAAAATTTCAAAAAACTATTTTCAAAAGATTGTTTTTCGAAAAACTATTAATTACATATGAAGCACAGTTTCGTGATATCCTTACTTTTATTTCGTAACATTCTCATAAAGTTTCGTAAGAATACATGCATTAGGTAAAAAAATATCTGTTATTCTCAACGCTGTCTCCTTAATTGTTTTAAACGTCCCTTTAGTTGCTATATCTTTTAAGAGATGTCGGAGTGTTGGAATCGTGTCACGTACGAGTACCTTAACGACACCAAATATTTACAGTTGCACACTCTAAACGCCACCGACTTCAGCTGGAAACGAGCTCTCGTGTCTAAGGAACAGAGGAACGACTACTGACAGGCTGTTCCGCTGAGGTAATCCTGTATTATTTTTACAAGAGTTTTAACATCACACTGCCATAGATAGCTTTGCGGTGATGATGGGATAGAAGGCTAGTAGGAAGGGAGCAACCATGGGTTGAACTAATGCACAGCCCCGTTATTTGCCTGGTGTGAAAATCGAAAACGACGGAAACCATTTTCAGGTCACGATGGCGTGGGCCGAAATCACTATCTTCAGAATACGAAATTGAAGCTATGCGACCTGTACGTCTTCTTCTTAATCTGTTTACCCTCCAGGGTCGGATGTTCCCACGGGCTCAGAGAGGGATCCCACTTCTACCGCCTCAAGGGCAGTGTCCTGGAGCTTCAGACTTTAGGTCGGGGATACAACTGGGGAGGATGACCAGTAACTCGCCCAGGCGGCCTCACCTGGTATGCTGAACAGGGGCGTCGCGGGGGATGGGAAGATTGTAAAGGATAGACAAGGAAGAGGGAAAGAAGCGGCCGTGGCCTTAAGTTAGGGACCATCCCGGCATTTGCCTGGAGGAGAAGTGGGAAACCACGAAACACCACTTCTAGGATGGCTGAGGTGGGAATTGAACGCACCTCTACTCAGTTGACCTCCCGAGGCTGAAAGGACCCCGTTCCAGCCCTCGTACTACATTTCATATTTCGTGGCAGAGCCGGGAATCGAACCGGGGCCTCCAGGGGTGGCACCTAATCACACTAACCACTACACCACAGAGGTGGACCTGCAACCTGTACTATGCAGGCAAATTATTTTTATTAATATTGGTAACAGCAGCGTGAGAATGTGAAAAATCATTCCAGACGGCCCATCACAAACTGTAAGAGACTCAAAATTTTAGCATAAATACTTAAATAAACGACATTATTAAACACAGAATGAGGTTTCTTATTATTCGTTTTACGTCCCACTAACTGGTGTCCCTGCATTCAGAGACGCCGAGTTGCCGGAATTTTTCCTGCGGGAGTTATTCTAAGTGCCGGTGAGTGTCCCGACAAGACACTGACGTATTCGAGCACCTTCAAGTACCCCCAGACTATGGGCATACTCCAGGTATGGTTGGTTTTTTTTTTTTTTTTTTTTTTTTGCTTTACGTCGCACCGACACAGATAGGTCTTATGGCGACGATGGGATGGGAAAGGCCTAGGAGTTGGAAGGAAGCGGCCGTGGCCTTAATTAAGGTACAGTCGCAGCATTTGCCTGGTGTGAAAATGGGAAACCACGGAAAACCATCTTCAGGGCTGCCGACAGTGGGGCTCGAACCCACGATCTCCCGGGCGCAAGCTCACAGCCGCGCGACTCCACGCGCACGGCCAACTCGCCCGGTGGTTGTTTTGTTTACTTGCATTGTGGAATAACCTGACATGACCTGTAGATACGCCGACTCATTTCCCATAGTCAGTCCGGCATATTAAACAGGATTCCTGGTAATATTTTACCCTCCGCAGTCCATATCATTGTGCTGAGGGAGTTCTGTTATTTAAGACAAGCCATTCTGTTATTTTTCTTTTAAATGCCAGCACTGCAATGTTAATGGTCCAAAGGGCAATATGTCTTACTAGTGATCAAACGGTCGAAGGGATGTAGTAACATTGTTACGAGTATAACCATCTTTCTTGTAAGACCCTTCTTGGCTCTACTCTTGACCTCTTCTGGCTCCGATAACATTAGGTTTGCAAGGCATCCATGACTTTTACCTTTCCCTTGTTGATACTTTCATTCTTTGAAGGTACAGACTCCTTCTATCTTTTTTCTTTACAATCTGATTTACGTCGCGCCGGCGAAGATGGGATAGGAAAGGCCTAGGAATGGGAATGAAGCGACCGTGGCCATATTAAAGGCACAGCCCCAGCATTTGTCTGTTGTAAAAATGGTACACCACGAAAAACCACCTTCATGGAATTCCAACAGTGGGGTTCGAACCCGCTATCTCTCGGATGCAAGTTCACAGATGCGCGCGCGTGTCCGCACGGCCAATTCGCCCGGTATTCTATCTTCTTCTCTGATTTGTGTCAATATGCGACGACTGTCTGGTTGTATTTTACCTTAAGGCAATGAAAAATGAAAACCTACAACCTGTTTTCCAGTCAGTGACCGGCGAGGATAGGAATTGTGCCGGCTGCGGAGGCCTGTCGCACTCCTCTGGGGCAACGATTAATGATTGACAGATGATATGAAATGATAGTGGAGAGTGTTGCTGGAATGAAAAATGAAAGGGAAAACCGGACTACCCGGAGAAAAACCTGTCCTGCCTCCGCTTTGTCCAGCACAAATCTTCCATGGGGTGACTGGGATTTGAACCACGGGACCCAGCGGTGAACGCCTATGCGCTGCCACCTGAGCTACGAAGGCTTCCCTTAAGGCAATAATCACAACAAATTATGCTATTTTTTAAAACCTCGAGTTACAGTAATAGTGAAAATGTGCTTTCAGTGTACCTTGGTTTCTACTTGTTTTAACACAGGTAAGTTCACGAGATTGAGTCCTTGAATATTCCACGACAGTCATTTGGTCACGTTTATGGTACCAATAAAATAATTACGTCACAAAGTATAAAGGACAAATTGCAAACAAAGCAACACGCAAGCTTCTAACTTTACATGACAATAGCCATGGGACTTTAAGATTTATGGGAAATCCGGACCTGAGGGACATGAAATTTCGTTTAAAAAAGAAACAGGTAGCGTCCGCAACACAACTGTAGTGTTTATCTTTCATGTTACTTCTAGTGAGGCAGGGCGAGTTGGTCGTGCGCTTAGGAGCGCGCACCTGTGAGCTCGCATCCGGGAGACAGTGGGTTCGAACCCCACTGTCGGCAGCCTGAAGATAGTTTTCCGTGGTTTTCCATTTTCACACCAGGAAAATGCTGGGGCTGTACCTTAATTAAGGCCACGGCCGCTTCCTTCCCATTCCTAGGCCTTTCCTATCCAATCATCGCCATAAGACCTATCCGTGTCGGTGCGACGTAAAGCAACTATCAAAAAAACTTGTGAGTCGGTGATGTGCATGAGTTCAAATTAATAAAGAAAATTAAACAAACGAAATAAATGTATTCTTATTCTTCATAATTTAAAAAGGCTAGGGTATTTGCAGAATCTTGAATACAGGGCCCCGGTAGGAGCAGTAGAAGAGGCCCAACTGGGCGACTTGGCCGTGCGGTGTAGGCTTGCATCCGGAAGATAGTGGGTTCGAACCCCACTGTCAGCAGCCCTGAAGATGGTTTTCCGTGCTTTCTCATTTTCACACCAGACAAATGTGGGGATGTGCCTTAATTAAGGCCACAGCCGCTTCCTTACCACTCCTACGCCTTTCATATACCTTCATCGCCATAAAACCTATCTGCGTCGGCGCGACATAAAGAAACTTGTAAAACAAACAATTAAGAGGCCCTAAGTATGATTTACGCCGGCCCCGTGGTGTAGGGGTAGCGTACCTGCCTCTTACCCTGAGGCCCCGGGTTCGATTCCCGGCCAGGTCAGAGATTTTTACCTGGACCTAGGCCTGGCTCGAGGTCCACTCAGCCTACGTGATTAGAATTGAGGAGCTATCTGACGGTGAGATAGCGGCCCCGGTCTAGAAAGCCAAGAATAACGGCCGAGAGGATTCGTAGTGCTGACCACACGACACCTCGTAATCTGCATGCCTTTGGGCTCAGCAGTGGTCGCTTGGTAGGCAAGGCCCTTCAAGGGCTGTAGTGCTATGGGGGGTGGTTTAAGTATGATTTACAATTAACATGAATGGGTTTAGAGAATGTGAGGTTGATAGTGGCATTCTTCAGCTGTGTAGTCTTTCGGATTAGCCGACATGGTCAATTGAAATTCGTTATGTAGGAACAGTTGCAATAAACTCGGATGTAACTTTGAGTTTCTGTCGGGAAAGTTCCGAGGATAACATTCTGGACTTCTTAGTGTCAGAATTCGCTGCTCTGTTACCCTGTAACCTCTGTCTGCAGACATTCGCTTTCATAATTTGGAGATATTTTCCCTGAAATGCAAAATTCTTGTATATTCTTGAACTTAATTCCTTCAAAACTTTCTGACATTTAGGAATTCATTTCGTTAGAACAACCACCTCTCAAACTATTAGGTCAAGCTGCAATAATTTTACTTTGGCGGCAACACTTAAATATTATACTCATATTTGACAAGCTTCTTCTTTATCATGACATCATCAACTTGCGTCTGATTTTACTCATTCGACTTTCTTCTTTCAAATAGCACATAGCCCGTTAGGATATCTTTTATTCTTTCCGAGTTATGAAGACATATTTTGGTATACAAAATTTCGTTTCATTTCCTCAAGCCATAGGTAACCTCCTCCATTTCTTCCTTCAATCACCCATATTGATTTATGATAGGACTGGTCAGGATTCCACATGCATTCTTTCACGATTCGAAACACACCCATTTTGATGGGAAGCCAGTGGCGATCCCGCTCGGCTATCTCCCACCCTTGTGGTAAAATACACCTTGAATTTCTAAAAACTAAGCTTTCTTGTTTCGTATGGCAATCAAAATTGTTGTATTATTACTTTAATATTTTTATTTCGCGATTGTTGTGGCATTTCTAACTATGTTAATAACGACAAAAAGAAAAGATTACGCACAGAAAAGTCTAAAGTGAAGAAACGAAAACGGAGTGTTTCTTGAGGCAGAGTGTACCTTTTCAGATAATAAGAGTAATGATAATAACCAAGTGCTATATCCGGTATGTGGGTCTCCCAGACGTTGGCGATTACCCTGCAGAAAACACCCCTTTCTTTGGCTAATCTGAAGAATTTTTGCGGTATTGATGATAGAAGTGCAGTCTTTCTTGCTAGTTGCTTTACGTCGCACCGACATACATATGTCTTATGGCGACGATGGAACAGGAAAGGGCTAGGAGTGGGAAGGAAGTTGCCATGACCTTAAGTAATGTACAACCCCAGCATGTTCCTGGTGTGAAAATGGGAAACCACAGAAAACCATCTTCAAGGCTGCCGATAGTGAGGTTCGAACCTACTATCTCCCGAATACTGGATACTGGTCGCACTTAAGCGACTGCAGCTATCGAGCTCGGTGAAGTGCAGTCTTTGATGTTTTGGAGTCACATCTATAAATCTCAATACGGCGTCTGATCTCTTGTTCAGGGAGAAGATTGTCTTTTGTGGCATAATAATAAATCCAGAAAATGAAGAGAGCCCTCGGCCGAACGCAAAACATTTACAACAAAAAATGCCTTTCAATCTTCACCAAAATTCGACACTACAACACTGTGATCAAACCCGAAATACTATACGCAAGTGAAACACTGGATCTCCACAGAAAAACAGTACTGGAAGACATCCTGAAAGAGGAACGTAAAATCATCAGAAACATTATCTGCCCAAAACTGACTGAGAAGGATATAGACTGCAATCTCGTACAAAAACCGAGGAGCTCTCAAACCTTGCGGCAGACATAAAAAAAAAAGACGCCTGAAGTTTTACGGACACATCAAACAGACTGACAAGACTCTTATTTGAGACAACAGAAAACATCAAAACAAATAGGTAGACAACGGAAATCCGAAAAGACCTGGAAAAATCAGGAATCAAAGTGGCCGACATCGCTGACCGAACCTGCTACAGAACGAAAATCAGCAAGTGGGAAGTAGAGTCAGAGAGAAACCACAAGAAACCATGAGAGAAAAATTGAAGGCTGCGTAGCAAAGAAGGAAATGCACAACTTCTAAGTGAGCTTTGCGTGATCAGTTTTCTGGTCTTTTTCGCATCTAATAATAATAATAATAATAATAATAATAATAATAATAATAATAATAATAATAATAATAATAATAATAATAATAATAATAATAACTAGCTGAAACCTGTCAAGATATGATGGCCAATGGGGGTAAATATTAATTGAAGGATTTCCTTTTATACGACGTTTCTTGTACGGTATTATTTTTACAGGTTTTCTTTACGTCACATGGACACAAGTCTTACGGCGACGATGGGACAGGCAATGGCTAGAAGTGGGAGTGAAGTGACCGTGGCATTAATTAAGCTACAGCTCCAGCATTTGCATGGTGTGAAAATGGGAAACCACGGAAAACAATCTTCCGGGCTACCGACAGTGGGTTTCGACCCCACTATCTCCCGAATGCAAGCTGATAGCTACGTGACCCGAACCACCGCAGTCGCTTGCTCGGCGCATTCCTTGCACCTCAGACCTTGTACCTTTCAGCACTATTGAAACTTCAAACTATCTCTCTCTTGACATTGCAAACAGAGACCTTCATGTACCCTGAGGTTTAGTGATCATGATACAAAATGCCCAGCGAATTGGAAATTGACGCCTCTTGAAAGAAAATAGAAATGTTTTATCGGACATCGTTAAGTCAATTCGAGGGATGAGAGCTCTCTGTCCAGTTTAATCTTCACTTATTTTCTCCAAATCTAAACAATTTTCTTATATTCTTTTTCTTATTTTTCTACTACCACATTTCCTACACCTTGTGTGCTCGTGGGTGCGAACTTGTAGATTTGCCCGTTTTGTGACCAGATGCTCTTCCTGACAACAACCCCATTTGGAAGGATGTAATCACTATTGCGCGTTTCTGTGGTGGTTGGTAGTATGGTGTGTTGTCTGAATATGAACAGGAGAGTGTTGGGACAAACGTCCAGTCCTTGAGCCAGAAGAATTCCCGGCCGGGAATCAAAACCGGGACCTTGTGAACCGAAGGCCTCAATGCTGACTATTCAGCCAATGAGTCTGACAATTTTTCTACATACTTCCTGGAATTAGGCCTTAAACTCTTTCCATTTTAGGAGCTGTTGGGGAACGTTCCGATTTTTAAGGAGCATTGAGTTGCTTGCCTGAAGGATTTTTTATCCTATTTCAAGCATTATCGAAACGTCCAGAAAAATCTTGTATTGAACTTGCATAAGGCTGGAAAGAACTTCGGAGTGAAAAGGTTTAATACGTATTAATTATTTCAAGGCAGAATGTACAATGTCACTAATAAAGATATTGGTGGGTGGAATGTTTTCAAATCCTAGATGAAGAACAGTGTCAAATATCATTGAACAAAAATGCATACTATATCTCAGTATCTACATTATTACTCACTTTCTGCTCTTTTATTTTCATTTGCCACATACATCTTATTATACAATTTTATAAATTTGTCTTTCTCAGTACGTTCCACTTTCTATTTAGTAGGTGGACAATTGTCTGAAATTTTTTCTCTCCTTTCATCTTTTAAAATTTAGATCCACTTTCTAGATATTTGACTCTAAATGCTTCTGTCTCATCACAAACTTTCATTGGCTCCAATTTTTAGAAAATATGTGGAGACAAACTATTAATTCAAATGAATTCAAGAATTATGTAGGAAATTGAAATAGTTAGCTTTCATCTTTTGTATCAACTTGTTGACGCTAGTGTATGGTTTTGAATTACCGGGTATAAGCCCAATGCCTTTCAAATTAATTAATCAATTAATTAAGAATGGCAACTTTCGAGAAACTGATATCTTTCGCAGAAGTGAATGTTTTGCTATAAGAATGATGTGCTAAAATGCTGGCTGGCGGTTCAATAACACTTGATCCGGCACCATGTAGAGAAGGGCGGTCACAAATCAGCGTGTTTCATTTCTTTTATGGTTTTGCCCGCATATTTTATGTAAGTTAAGTGGCGTACTCTGAGAAAGGTTCAAAGAGGAGATTATTTAATACAATTATAAATAAATATGGTCTAGAAAACCAAGAATAACTGCCGAGAAAGTTCATCGTGCTGACCACACGACACCTTGTAACCTGCAGGCCTTCAGGCTGAGCAGTGATCGCTTGGTAGGCTATGGTCCTTAGGGGCTGTTACGGCATGGGCTTTGGTTTTATAAATAATTACATAATTGTTCGGTGATAAGCATGTTCCAAACCGACACACAAAATATCGATGAAATCTCAACCTAGAACAATAATTTTCCCACAAGAAGGAACGGGATGTCGTTACCCATTATAAATTCAGAAGACGATTCACACACATTAATGAATGACTATTTGCCACTAGGGCTTTATCCCATATTGAGCCGTGCTACTCGAATATCGCCAGCTGCTTTAGAATTAAATTTCAAACCAGACACCAAATTATCATTTAAATTTAGAGGAATGTTGAATGTAATGTGCACTGTTGAACTGCTGGGGTTGCAAAGCACCGGTTTTTCCTGTCCACTAATTACCAGCTGACCGGTGAGGCACTGACTGCGCATGCGTGCTTACCCCACTTCCACCTTCCCTATTGTGCCTGCTACTACGCGCTCTCAGTGTTCAGGCGTGCTCATGCTCGCCAGCAATCGAGCGCATTAGCCAAGCATAACTCTCCATTTTCATTAATAATTTAAAAATATACGGCAAGGATATTTTATGCTCTTAAAGACATCTGCAAATCTACAGGCTATGAGTTTTCGTTAGAATGCTTTACGATGTCCATCATTTCAGCCGTTCTCTCAAAATCGATGTAACAAATATCATACTAGATTTTTTAATATATAGATAATAATCGTACTGCCATAGCTACCGTGCGCAGGTATTTAAGCTGACACCGTCTAGGTTGTCTGAGCGTCAATTTTGACGATCTGTTTTATTTCACCAAATGGCAGCCTAATCGAATCTTTCTTGGGCAACCAATGGGCTGAGTTTTAATTAATAATGCCGAGTAAACACTTAATGTGTCATCAGAAATCATGTTTATGCCGACATCGTGCGAAACGGAGATTCGAATGAATTTTTTTTTTTTTTTTTTTTTTTCAACCTTCGAAAATCGGATTACCTTCGCCAAATTTGAACCTCCTCCAGGGATCTGAAGGCCAACATCTTACTATTGATGTACAGAGAGAGATATCTAGATGGAAAAACGATAACATTTACACAGAAAAGGCGTGCATAATCCATAATACTATGTACTGAATGTGCTGCAGGTAGAGGAAGAGTCGCGTTTAAGGAAATTCATATGTTAAGTGTTCGCTAAACAACTTCTGTCAAGTTGTAAATTCATTGTTTAGTATATGTAGCAGGTTGAAGTGTAGATGTTAGATAATGAGTAGTAAAGGAGAGTGGTATGCACTGTAGTATAACTTTACGACTCTCTAGATGGTAAATTGTAATATTATATGAATACGGGTGTGCTTTGAGTATTCACGTATAAAGTACAGAGAGAGAGAGAGAGAGAGGTGAAGTTGCATCCGTACATAACGGACACTCAATGCGTTATTCAAAAGCAAGTAAACCTGAATATTTATTACAATAATAACGTTTTAAGGAGACAATTAATTGGGAATTTTTAACTGGTAACTGTTACTAGTTTAACGGCAGTTGCCGCTCTAGCCCAGAAGTTAAAAGACCCAGAATTTTACCCAAGATTGCTTGAATATGCCCTTAAATCTACTGATATGAGACTCATAGGTTTAAATACTCTTCATTGACAATCGATCGTGCGGTGTTTGACCCAACAATCTTCAAAATAAA
This sequence comes from Anabrus simplex, assembly GCF_040414725.1. Classification (NCBI taxonomy): domain Eukaryota; kingdom Metazoa; phylum Arthropoda; class Insecta; order Orthoptera; family Tettigoniidae; genus Anabrus; species Anabrus simplex. Next base: position 126,530,010 of record NC_090269.1, read on the forward strand.
ATCGCAGGATTAGATTCGTTGACTTGTTTCGAATGTTTTCTCATTATAACTTTTGCTTTGCATCGCACCGACACAGATAGGTCTTACGGGGATGATGGGATAGGAAAGGGCTAGGAGTGGAAACTATGCGGCCGTGGTCTGAATTATTGTACAGCCCCGATATTTGCCTGGTATGAAAATGGGAAACCACAGAACACCATCTTCAGAGCTGCCGTCAGTGGGGTTCGAAGCCACCATCTCCTGAATGCAAGCTCACAGCTGAGCTGCACGCCCCTAACCGCACGGCAAAGTCGCTCGGTGAAGTGTTCATCAGCCACGTATTGACTACTGAAAATATCTCTTTTAGGCGAGAAATCGATTGGAATTTTTGAGCCCATCAGCTGATGGGAAGCTTAATATATGACTCATGAGCGAGGCAGCAGTCAATTAGGTGACGAAGGAATCAAAGGAGCTACAGTACATAGATAATTCGTTTGTTTTACATTACAATTCTTTAGAAATATAATTTGAGAATTTCAAAGTGATGTTCGGCAGCATAGTCTCTGCTGGATGTGAAATAATATCTGCAATATCTGAGAGTTACTTGTAAATTCAGGCACTTATATTCCTCATCGCAGACAGTGTACTAGGATCCACTTCTCTTTTCCGAACTCACTTGGTCAACCGTTGCTCCTTTCTGACCATGGCGGTATTAGTTTCTCGAGGCCTAGGGAAGTCACTTTCTACTTTTCAGTCTTTCATGATGCTTAGATTCCTTGAACGTTATCCTCACTATACAAGATATATGTTATCCTTCTAGGACACACATATTTTAAAACGTGCGTACCAAGTATCGGGCCCCATGTAAGTCTGGAACTTATTCCATCTATATACATGTTTGTAACATGCTCTTCCAATAGAGTTTTCGCGAAAAATCTCTTAATGGTTTGTTTTTTAATTTCGATCTCAGCGGTAGTAGTCGTACGAGGCATTCGTAAACTTTTCATTTTTTCGTCCACACAGATTTTCCCTTTCCTTGATCAACACATCCCAGGGATCGGACATCTTGATAATTGTTCCTTGATTAACGCTAAGAAGTTCAGATTATCTAATCTTTCAAATGTGAAGAGAGTTTGATAATTTTATTGTTGGTGTATTAAGATAACACTGTAGTCGGACACTCAAAATGATACTAAATACCCTCACGTAGGTCGTCTTTACTTAAAGAACAACCGAGCGAGTTGGCAGCGCGGTTAGGGGCGCGCAGCTCTGAGCTTGCATTCGGGAGATAGTTGGTTCGAACCCAAACGTCGGCAGCCCTGAAGATTTTTCCGTGATTTCCTACTTTCCACCAGGCAAATGCTGGCTACGGCCACTCCCTTCCTACTCCTACCCATTCTTATCCCACTTGGCCACAAGTCCAATCTGTGTCGGTGCGACGTACAGCCAATTGTAAAAATTAAAAATTAAAAAGGAAACATTAAAGAACAGTGAAAGTTACTAAAAAAGTTCGTCACTGCCGGTCTAATCATATCTAGTTCATTCTGAAAGAATATACGCTGATAAAAGTGGCTTTATCTGAAGTGCCCTTCATTCGGGAGGATGGTCACACAGTCGGTTATCCGGAGAATAGTTTTCCGTGATTTCCCATTATCCTCACTAAGGCACGGCCGTTTACCTCTCAGCTTCGTCGCATCACAAATCACCGCAACATATCTCCTAGCCTGAGAGAGTTGACCAACCTCTAGTGGCCCTTATTACACCTTAGGCAACTACACTACGAACAAGCGAGTGTTATCACACGCCTTCTAATTATCTTGACCGGCCGCTGGAACACGTCTCATATAGTCAGACGAAGAAAGTGAAATTTCGAAAATCTCACAGAGCCAGAAAGAAAAATTTATGTCACGTATATATTCCATTAAAACCAACACTAACCGAGAATAAAATATAAACCTATTGACTCCCACGTCCCCACACAATTCAGTGATTTAGACATTATAAGTACAATAACTGTACAGAAAAATTATATCTTGATTAAGGAAGGTTGCTAATGTCCTGTTTCACCAATGTGTTTTTTTTTTTTTTGTTTTTTTTTTTTTCGAATTGGCTGTACGTCGCTCCAACACAGATAGGTATTATGGAGACGATGGTATATGATAGACCTAGGAATGGGAAGGAAGCGGCCGTGGCTTTAATTAAGGTACAGCCTCAGCATTTGCCTGGTAGGAAAGTGGGAAACCACGGAAAACCATATTCAGGGCTGCCGACAGTGGGGCTCGAACACACTATCTAGCGGATGCAAGCTCACCAATGTTCAGTCCACCTTCGTTGTGTAACAGTTAGTGTTATTAGCTGTCATCCTTGTGGGCTCAGGTTCGATTTCCGATACTGCTAGACAGCAGAATGTTTGATATGTGATTAAATAGGTGCGTGGGGCAATCTTGGTAGTGTGCCTGTAAAGATCTGCACCACCTCGGGACGAAGAGACAAATTTACACCGACAATGATAATACTGTCATTTTCAACGTTCAGAAGTAGAACTGCACCGAACGGTTTTTAAGATGTGCTAATTTTCTCGGGTGGCCGAAGAGAATCAGAGAACTTTCATAATCGAGAGAATTTCAAAAAATCTTCATTAACAGAGAATGCGTTGCAGTTGTACCTGTTTCCCAATGAAATAGGTTTCAAAATTCACCAGTCTATTAGTGGTCTGTGGACAATCCTCTTTGGCTTCATCAAGTACTGCGACAGCGACCTTGGAATGACAATGTGTGGTGCAGATTAATTAGCATATTGGACCTCACTTCAATGAAGACACCCAAAGAGCTGCAAGGCACAGTGAATGCCTCAATGAAAGTTCGCCAACTTTGCTAGAAAATGACCGGCTGGAAACTCGAACAAGTATGTGGTATCAGAATTATGGTTGTCCAGCGCTCTTTGAAATTAATACTAGGCATATTCCTGATTTAATAATTGATGGACGCTTCGTAGGATGGGCTGAGCGTTTAAATTAGCCATCCCGTTCTCCTGATCTTACCCTTTTAGATTTATTTTAGTGTGGTAGGTGTGCCTGCAATTCCAGAGGACATAAAACATCGCAAAGGGACAGCATGTGGTAGGATTGCATCAGACATATTGCACCGTGTTATCCATTTGTTATGCGGCCGATTACAAGTGTATGCGGAAAGTAATGGGCAACACTTGGAACATTTAATCAAGTAACGGTAATTAAATGTGTACACTTCTCTGACAAAGGAATTAAAAGAACAAAGTTAGTAAAACGTTCGCATAGAATGAACGCACTGTTGATTCTATTCCTCTCACTAAAAGTGGTATTATCAATGTTCTGTCCCCATCCCATTTTTTCCGATAGGCAAATGATTGAACTGCTGAGGACAGTATCTCAAGCGTTAAGTTCACATTATAATTACCCGGGGATTTTTTCTCTCTTCTAGAGGTTCAACGTCACACTAACACATTGAAAGTTTGCAGTGACGTGAGGACGAGAAACGGCTAGGATTGGAGAAATGTAGCCATGGCTTTAATTACTCGGGACTTTATTAATATATTGCATTGTAACAAACGACATTATTAATCTTTACTTGTCTGTATTTTCCTTCGCTAGTGGTTTAACGTCTCACAAAAGCATCGAAGGTTTCCGGCGACGGAAGGGTTGAAAATGGGTGAAAATGGGAAACCATGGAAAAATATATTCAGGACTGCCCACGGTGGGATTAGAGTCAATCATCTCCCGAATGCAATCTCGCAGTGAGAAACTACTTACTCACCACAATAAAGTAGGCCAGCTCGGTTCTAGTTTATTCCCTTTAAGATATTCGTAACAGCTAAGACATTTATTTTCTGGGGATAAAACAAGGAGATTAATAGGCCTACGAATGGAGCAATATATCATGGGTTACTATGATAGTTAACTTACACGCTGCTTGGTGGCGTATGAAATAAAGGAAAATTTCAGAGAAATTAAAAACATGGGAACCTCTTTGTGGTGTTTCTCTGAACGTCCTTGAACCTGGCAAGATTTTTCAGTTATACAAAACAGAAACAAACTTGTTGAAAATGAAAATCCACAGTCTGTTTCCAGTCATTTTACCGGGGTCAGGAATGGAATGAATGAAGCCCCCATCTAGCGGCGAAGATAGGAAAAGTGCCGTTTGCCGAAGCCTGTAGCACTCCTCAGGGGCAATGATAAACGACTGAAAAAACTTATTATTAATATAAATTCCCCGCACGCGTAACGGGTAATTCTGCTAGTATATTTTAATGAATTCACTAGAAATAATCCATATGAGAGAGCCAGAAGGCGTGAAATACATCACAGATGTGCCATTCCATTATCATTATTTCTGAAAGCATAGTCGCTTCTAGTAATTATTTCGTGTAGTGTACCGTACCGGATAGCTGTACCGCAGCCATCCTGTGAGGTAAATGAACCTCATGGATGGGTTCAGAAATTGGCCATATTCCATAAGGGAGTGTAATGTTTGAAGTGTGAACGAACATACAACCGGCATCGTGCTCAATGTTTTGTGTGCACGCATTCTGAAATGATGATCGGTCATAGAACTATCTGCCTCATATATTTGGGTAGTTTGAGGGTAACAGAGCTCTCTCTCTCTGTGTGTGTGTGTTTAATGCCTGTACCACACACCGATAAAATTAGTATCGTCATAATCCATATCATTCATATATTCTGTATGATTATTGCCGTTTATCAGTAGCGACTCTACTTCTTGCCCGGAGCACCCGGATTTGATTACCAGCCAGGTCATTTGATAACTATAGATCCATCAGGTTTGTTTGTTTCTTTCATGAAAATGTATTAAGAAAAAACAGCAATAGGCTACAGCACAGTAAAACGAGTATAGTGGTAAGTAGTTCCATAAGGATGTTACAATTTAAGTCACAAATATTGCTTCCGTATAGTAAATATTTTAATGACCGACACGTTAATTGAATGGACAGTGTTTAGGTCTTCTGTTCATAGTGTACTTGGTTCGATTCCCGTTAATTTATCTGTCTCGGGGACTGAGTATTTATGTTTGTCCCAATACACCTCTCTTTATGAAAACAATAAATCACATTACGAACCACCAGAGAAACGTGGAATTGTAAATACATTTCAAATCAATCAATCAATCAATCAATCAATCAATCAATCAATCAATCAATCAATCAATCAATCAATCAATCAATCAATCAATCAATCAACTATCTGCACTTATAGCTGTCCACAGGTGGTTCCCTATCAGTTGTTAACCTCGCCTCTTATAGACGTTTTCAAAGAACTTGGAAATTGATCGAACATTTCCCTTGACAAATTTTTCCAATCCACTTGTCGAGCAGCTCGTCTCCTTACCCCCAAATCATCGCAACCCAAACATTGCAACATTTTCATAACGCTACTCCGCTGTTGTAAATCACCCAGAACAAATCCTGCTGCTTTCCTTCAGATGTTTTCCAACTCCCGTATCAAGTACTCCTCGTGCTGGATTCCATACACTGGAACCAAACTCAGGGACTTATACGCCCTCTCCTTTACATCCTTACTACAACCCCTAAATACGCTCATAGCCGTGTGAATTAATCTTTCTTTCCAAACCTCATTAATGTGATTATTCCATAGAGGGTCATTCCTTATAATAACACCTAGGTACTTACAGCAATCCCCACGAGGTACTATCACACCTTCCGCACAGTAATCGAAAGTGATAAAACTTCTCTTTGTGAAACACAGAAAATTACTTTTAATCATTCCACGTCAGGAAGGGCATCCGTTGTAAAACAGATCAAAGACCACATGTGCAACACAATAGTAGAATAGGAAAGGTTTGTTTTCAATATATGAACTTTCAAATGTTTGTAGTGCTCAGAGACCCAAGTGTGGTTTCCGAAACTACAGACGTACTCTGTATCGATTAAAAATGGTGCCAAATTCCTCTTGGAAAAATAAAATGTCCGTAAATATATATTTCAATAAATGAAACTCAACTTGATATTATATTTGCATCTAACGAATCGTTTTCGAGAGGCGTCTGCGTGAAATTTGGAGCCGACAAGTGTAGGATTCAGTGTATCTTCTTTTTTTTCGTACAAGTTGCTTTACGTCGCACCGACACAGTTAGGTCGTATGGTGACGATGGGATAGCAAAGGACTGGGAGTGCTAAGGAAGCAGCCGAGGCCTTAATTAAGGTATAGCCTTTGCTTGGTGCGAAAATGGGAAAACACGCAAAACCATCTTCAGGGCAGCCGCCAGTGGGGTTCAAACCCACTATCTTCCGAATACCGGATACTGGCCGCACTTCAACGACTGCAGTTATCGAGCTCGTGGAGGAAACTGGATCAGGGTCTAGAAAACTACCACGAGTGAAATAATAATTTCTCTAGAGTATGATGTGATGAGGCCCCTTTGTGTCTCTCGGTCATGACCATCCTTCAATACTTCACTTCACAGGCTGCAGTGTTGCTAGGTGACATCAAGTCACACATTTTGAATAGCTAATTTTAGATGACCATAAGCCATAAGACATAGCCGATACGGTTGCTAGGTAACACATTTCTTATCGCTAATATTAACTGACGTCCAACCATAAGACATAGCCGATACGGCTGCTAGGTAACACATTTCTTATCGCTAATATTAACTGACGTCCAACCATAAGACATAGCCGATACGGCTGCTAGGTAACACATTTCTTATCGCTAATATTAACTGACGTCCAACCATAAGACATAGCCGATACGGTTGCTAGGTAACACATTTCGTATCGCTAATATTAACTGACGTCCAACCATAAGACATAGCCGATACGGATGCTAGGTAACACATTTCTTATCGCTAATATTAACTGACGTCCAACCATAAGACATAGCCGATACGGCTGCTAGGTAACACATTTCTTATCGCTAATATCAGTTGACATCCAACCATAAGACATAGCCGATACGGTTGCTAGGTAACGCATTTCTTATCGCTAATATCAGCTGACGTCCAACCATTGGTAACAACGCATCACACATTTTTTTATCACTCATTTCAGATGACCCCCACGAAAAATACATACTTTTTTCACCATTAATGCCTACTATCAGAAGTGTACACGTGTATCATTGAACAAAGATTTTTAACGATGAATGTGTTTATCACTGCTCAAATTCTGAGAATGTTGGAACCAAGCTGAAATCAGTCATCCTCTCCTTTTTCTCTACATTGATTTCAACTCATTACTTGCTGTTTAACACAGAGACCGCCAAGAAACGACCTTCTCATAAATAACAAGTCACAAATGGAATTAATATTTGCTGATCTTTACTATTTTTAAATGGATATTTATCTGTTAACGATGTGGAACCGAAGTTCGAAGAACTTTCAGCTCATTCAGCCAGTAGTTGATGGTGCGCCCTCAAAATAATAAAAACAATAATAATAATAAGAAAAATAATGGCGTGTGGCCTCCGGAGAGTCCTAGTGCAGATATTTTTATATGACTCCCTTAGGCGACCAGCGCGTTTTGATTAGGTTGAAATAATGATGAAGACGGCATATACACCCAATCCCCGTTCCAGGGGAATTAAACAATTATGGTTAAATTATCCGACCCTGCCAGGAATCGAACCCAGTACCCCTGTGACCAAAGGCCACCACGCTGACCATTTAGCCATAGAGCCAGAATCCCTCACAATTATTACTGTTGAATGCAAGTTAATCCATTTAAATAAATGCATTAAGAAATACCTTTAAAATCAATTAATATAACGACATGATTAGTCAGAAAACAGTCACATTGTTTAATATCCAAACACTAACTCTACAGCGCGTGAAAGATACGGCATTTATTATTATTATTAATTATTATTATTATTATTATTATTATTATTATTATTATTATTATTATTATTATTATTATCATTAACAAATACACGATTGGGAAATATCCCGGTGGCGATGGTCACTTACAGCAGTGTGATAATAAAACAAAGTTAAAACATAATTACCCAACAACAAGAGTACAATAAGCATTTCCATGGGAAAAAATGTTACAAGAAATACTACTAGTTTAACATACTAATGCAGCACTCGTCGTGTACACATTCACACACAACTTAATTATTTCCAGTGCTTAACACTACGGCTTACAATATTACAGGTTGAGCTTACTACTAGCTTAACATTTCAACACCGTCATCTACAAATTCACACTATAAGTACTTCAAAATTTTACACCATAACTTATAGTACAATGAGCGGTCTATAAGTGCAATACACCGACAAAGTACGGCAAACTTCTAGAACAATGCATTCGATTTCAAAATCTCGATTTAAAGCATATAAATATATGTGTGCCACAAATTTATAACTATTTGAGTGCAAGTATTGTGGTTAGTACCTAACATAGTGTGCAATCCCAGCTTTAGGAATGTTAAGTGAACCATAAACAATATACGCAGGAACGGGATCGGAATGGACTTCGTCTTCCTGCTATATGTTTCGATTCTTATCGTACTTGTCATGTAATTTAATATGTGTGGATAATCTAAGGGACAGGTACCACGGAGAGACACGTAAGATACCATACTGAGCGAGAAATATTAACTGAAGTCAGTTTAAATCCTGTTCTAGCTGCTTACCAAAGTGCACTTTATTTCGTAGTACTAATATATGTAAGAGTGACTTTGTATTTGTTGACAGTCTCGGAATCAGGTCCGATTTCGCCTGGAATTAGAGGTATGAAACCGAAAGAAACCTATCTCTAGCATAATCGAGAGATAAATACCCAATTTTGATTGATCGAACGAGATAATCTCAGCATCGACGTGACAACAAATTATGTGGGAAAGTTTTGTCTGGCCAAAAATTCAGGCTCGATGCCAATTAGACTGTATATAAAACAACCATATTTTCTCTTTCAGTTGAACTGCTTACAATGTTAATTGTGAATACGCTCTTCCTTATTATATTAAATTTTCTCCCTAATGCACCACAATGCGTTGTATTTAATCATTTAATAAGGGCACATGTATCACATCTAACTCCGCACGTCGAAATATAGTTCCCTTTTTCTAGAGGAATTCATTCTTTCGGTCCCAGAGACAGAGTTCAGTTCTCATTTCGGGACAACTGGACAAGAATCGAGTCTGCCCCTAGAAGAATGGGGGTATTTGATACGCAGATCAAGTCAGGTAGTTCGTTTGATCTTCCTTAAGTTGTCTTCTGATTTGATAATAAAACATCTAAAGAATCTAGTGATCTTGTCTTTCATTTGTTCTTTTACTGACAAACTCGATCAATTTTCAAATAAATATCTAATTAAATATTTTAACCAATTTCTAGTCAAGTTACGGTTCAGCTATTGAAACCCAAGGTGTAGGAATGAGGCAGCTGGTAAGGTCAATCGTATACCTCTATGACTAACTGAGCTCATGGCTCCAATGACCAAACCAATTTAAGTTTATCACGAATTTCAATCAATCAACCGTTATTTCTCGCCAACATTTTATCGCTTATGTGTTATCACTTTAATTTTGTTGCACTTACGTGAGCTTGCTTTTATATAAATTCATCAGAATAGCGTAGTGAAACATCTCTCGTAATATATTTGATCATAGACCGCACAATACAGGACGAAACTGTGCTAATGATGACGACAGATGACAGATGACATTCAAGGCTTCAAGTTTATTCTCTGTGTAGGTTATAATTATGCATTTGATTTGTTTTACATTAAATCCACACTTGCATTTTCATACTTATTCAGTTTTGTAGATATTCTCTAAATAGTCAAAATAAGTACAACTCGACCTCCGTTATCTCTAGGTAAATTCTGGAGCTCTCGTTATATTTTTACAAATAAATGAATGATTGTGGATTCGTACCGCAATGAAACTGACGACGGAAATTTGTTTTCAACATACATTTAATCACAACCTATAAATTAGTGCAGAGAATATTAATTCCTTATTCAAGAATCACAGAAATTATATATTCCGCTGTCATTTCTTTCAAAGAGGGTAGCAGTCCAAGATATATCAATGTACTTCTTTGTAATATTGATATAGTTGATATCATGAAAATCGCCGCATGAATTTCGTTCGAATGTGCAATAAGTACAGGCCAACGGTTGTTCGACGCCTGAGGCCCACCCGAGTCATAGCCCCAGCTGTGTTAACTAAAGGAGGAAATTTACGTCGATTTGACAAACAATATTAATTAACCCAATCAATACGGGTTGCCCATCCACAGACGTTAATCTCATCTTCACCGATCCTAGGAACATTACCCTTGGTTTATACTTTGCTCTCCTTTTTTCTTTAACCATGGTTTCCTCCCTTCGGAATTATTCATGTTATCCCTGCCATCCCTAAATTTGTCAACCATATTTTCTTACCAGACAGTTCCATCTTGATGATGCCATGACAGCTTCGTTGGTCAGCCATCACTCTCTGGCTGTACAAGAGTCGGTTTCAATCCTACTCTTATATCCGTATTATGCTAGCCTAATACAAATAACTGAAAGCAATGTCAGGCTCGGCTAGGGGAACCGTGGTCGCCAACCAATACTGCAATTTGAGAGCTCATTTCACAATTTTAGTTGCCCATTTACGACAGACAGGGGATACCGTACGTGTGTTATAATACTCCCCTGTGAGAAGGATATCCTGTCTTGCTTCCAATTTGTCCACCGCAAAATTCACATAAGTCACCAAGATCTGATTCTGAGACGCAGGAGTGAATTACTTGAGCCTTGGAGGAGCCAAATATCCATTTACTCAATAAAACTGTAAATGTGAAGGCAAACGTGACAGTGGTTCAGCTGAGAAAGTGGGAGCAGTCAGTGAAAGTTAAATGAACTCTCAAGTGCTTGGCAACATTCCACAAGTGACAGAAGAGCTTCCGCTATAACAAAAGGAAACTTCGTTTGCATTCAGCGAAGAGGTCTTGGCTAGTGTGGTCAATGGCTAGTCCGCGTTCACCAAAGTATTCCAATACTAGGGGTGTGCTTTTCTTTATGCAAGCACGTAACAAACCGTTCGTCACCAAGACAAGAGTCAGGTAGTCCTGCGAAAAAATAAAGATATTCCTTCTAGACTGTATTTGGACCTTCCTGCCACTTCTCTCCAGGAAAAAACATTCATTTTATCTAGGTTATATTTCAAACATGCACATTCTATCGTGGATGAGCTCACAGTAAGGGTTGAAAATAATTGTACACACCTATAAATAACTTCTCAGGATATCTCTTCTAATACAGTCACGATTATAAAATGAGTTGAAATTAAGACTCGAACCGGTCCCTGTTCTCCGACCGAGCAGGTCTACGTTTACCGTTTCCACATGAGGAGTGAGGATCGAATCTAATTATTTTGATTTTGAAGTGGAATTGAATTATCTTGATTTTAAAATGCATACCTCACGAGATAACTGATGGGCAAGGATTGTGGTGGATGAATCTATTTGACGAAACTCGAAGTGATAGAAATCCTGAAATAGCTTAAGGATACACGGTAGAGTTGGAAATAGAACCAAGCACAACAATACCGTATTCCCACCCTATTACACAGAGAACATTCAAATTTTACACATGCACTATATAGGTCTCCTTCAACCCAGAACAAAAATATGGCGTGATTTGTACATTCATTACCAAAAAGAAAATGTTATTTTCATTTGTAAAATATTATCCTTAAAGTTTATTTTTCTCTAAAAGTACACTTTTCTCTCAAACCGTTGAACCAAGTACTATTTGCTGAGGGTATCCACAGGGATAGTAGCCATATAACAGGGGAACCATATCTTGAAAGTAAGTATAATTTTGATAAAAAAATATTACATATCGTCGTTTCCGGGACAAAACCTCCTATGTGAAATATTTTAGGTTAGAACTCTGGCCGGTAAGGTTCTGTCATATAAGGTGCAATATTGTGTGAATATTGTCAAGGCATTCTCGCTCTTCATAATGTATGTGCTGCGGGTCAGTATATCTCCAAAAATATTATCACATAGGAGGTTTTGTCCCGGCAACGACGATATATCAAAATATGGTGGTTTTAGTTTAATATTGTTAATGAAAATGGTGTTGGGAAAATTATTATAATATCTCACCTAGCATGTAAATCTACGTCTATAAATCATATGCATGAAGTTTAGTTACTCTGTCATGATCACATTCTACGAAAAGTGCAACTTTAGATAAAAAGTTCTGGATATGAATGCATAAATCATGTCTTCTCATTTGTTTTGCGTTAGAGAAGAACTATGTAGTTAATGTGCAAAATTTGAGTGTTCTATGTGTAATAGGATAGGAATAAGGTGGCGACGTAAACCACTTATTGTTGTGCTTAGTCTTATCCCCAACTCTACCACGTACCCTTAGTAGAATATATTTTCGAAAAGAGATAGTAATGTTAAAAAAATCAACCTATTGAAATATGATAGACCTCTGGACCTAAATTTTATTCTTCTGTTCTTCGAATATACCTACTGACCAAGAACTGGGAAACTCTGGTACCGTAATTCCTAATGTACTCGTTTTAACGATTTAGTACTCGTAAATATACTTTGAATATGGGAAATAACCAATTCATATTACCAAAATATACCAGCCACATAATCGTGACTAAGGTAACAAATGCGGTACGTTCATTCCTTCATGATAATGAGATATAAAAATAAAAACTTGAATTCTTGTTCTGTTATTTACTAAACATGTCATTCATCATAATACAGTAAATCCCAGAATATGCTCACATCACTCGAACATAGTACTAAATAAGTACTAAATAATATTGCAAAATTACGTTTCATACTCCGTTCCGACAGCAGTGTACTATATTTACAAATAAAACTTTGCAGATTTCAACATTGATTTGTGAATTATTTTAACAAAACATAAAATTGCATCCTTCATCTTCGACAAGAATATCTAAAAATTGCATTCAAGTTAATTATTTAGAGCAGTTACGAAAAGAGTTGAAATGAAATTGCGTATGGCTTTTAATGCTGGGGTTGTCCAAGGACAAGTTCGACTCGCCAGATGCAGGTCTTTTCAATTGACGTCCGTAGGTGACTTGCCCCCTTGCCAGCGAAATTAACCAATTATGGTTAAAATTCCCGACTTTGCCGGGAATCTAACCCGGGACCCCTGTGACCAAAGACCAGTACGCTGATCATTTAGCCATGGAACTGGACACAAAAAGAGTTAAGAGATAGTAACAAAATGTCCAGTGATAGTCCCAAAGGAGAAATTTTTAAGGATATATAAGGTTACGTTTTACGTAGCCTTGTTTTATATTAGTATAATTTTCAATCCTTCTTCTATCACGACAGAACGTTCGCGTTAACGTCTGAAGGCATTATTTTTATGATTTTTTTAATATTCTCATTTAAACCATTTTAGATGTCCTTGAAGGTTTATGCAGAGGGAAAAGGTTTCTTTAAGAAGCAAAGCGGTAATTTTGTTAAGTTTTAGTTTCTCTAAGGATATTGCTCATATTCAAAGCGTCGTATCATCAGGCCAAAAGTATAGAGTGATTATTCCAGGTTACTGGTGGTTAGCTATGTACCAGTTCATATTTTTGTTGAAACTAAGAAGCACTTCCTATTTTGTGCAGAAAACGAATGAAAATCCACTGCGTCGAGGGACTTACTAAATATCGATTTAGTATTCAATTTGGTCAGTGATCACTCGAGTCTTCAAGCTATGACTTTTAGTGGATCAAAAATGTTTACTAATGAGCGTTAAGAGGTTACATCAGGCTGTAGGAAGTGCTGCGCTGGTGGGCCGCCTGATGTATAAGGGAAATTTTATAATACCTGTCATGATACAGTATATGCATGTAAGTGTAACATTTATCGAAAGATACAATCATTAATATGTTCATTTCCAATTACGTTTTATATTCTAGTTCTGACTGAATTATACACTTCAACACAGTACAGCCTGATGTAACCTCTCAACGCTCATCAGTAAATACCACTGTAAATCCTTAGTGCAGACAACGACTGAGCCACCAATGTTAATAAATATTCTAAACCCATTAGTGCATAAAGCTAATGTTTTTCGTTTCATTTCAATTATCTACACACTTCTACTCGTAATAATTGCAGAAACATGTTCCAACAATCAGCAAGTTCATACGTTTTATTTCCACAGGCCGGTCGATATATCGGACGCTATGCACACAGATCAGTACACCAACACTAGTTACTCAGCATTATATTGTACAATAATGTTGCAAGCCAGGTAGTGTGTGCGTCATCTGATGGAGGGGAAGAGATACAGGAAAACAGTCAGTCACTAAATGAGATGTAGACTGTGATTTTATCCATTTTGGGGTGTCTTCTTTTGTGTTGCAATTTGACCTACTAATGCTTTTGAATTTTCTATCAGGGAAATCGGAAACGGGGGTACTGGCGCAATCTTATGTACGACTATTTTCGTATGAGAGTTTCCTTTTGCACGGTTTTCTGGTTTTTCAGTTCCATCAGTAAACTTTCAGTAATATTTTGACTACCACTGGGCCTGTCCTCGCTTTTTCATATTTTGTCGAAGCAGTTTGCCCTTCGCATTTAATCAGGAGTAGGTTTCTACTAAGGCAATTTATATTACTCTCATACTCATCTGTCATTATCATCAAACGTTTCACACCCATCATCAGCAGGTTTGATGTGCTGCTCCTCTCCAAATGTCGGTTCTTCCTACAAAACTTCCAGTATTTCACTCACCATCAAACTAGTAAGGGACTACAATATTGTCTGCGGCATTAGGACTCCCAGTGCATAGCGTCTGATTTACAGGAGAGCTATAACTCTCTTTCACGTCAATAATAAGACATAGTTGACATCTTTGTGTGTCAGTTGATTCATAGGAGTGTCAACAATACGGTTTAAAACTATAGGAAGTATTTCTTAATTCAAAAATAAAAATCTTGACTGTCGCACTAAAGTATGTACTTTCTTGTCGCCATGTTCAAAATAAGTGTGATTCAACAATAAATGGTAAGAATAAAGATTTATGTATTCTTGATTCTTGTTAGCTACAACCTTTCTGAAGCACAAAAAAGTATCGCCGGCTTAAAACCATGCATAAGTAACACACAATTTTATTTTTTGTGACGTCCGATTTTTCGGACGCTATGTACTAATGGGACTTCGTGGAGCGCATGAGAAGTACACACTAGTTCAAGAAATTTCCCATAAATGGGCTCCAATCAAAAGTCCTTTTTTATAGATATGCTACATCATGCATTTGACTTAATTTTACTTGGTCTGTATGGTACATATGATTGTTTAAAAATGCGTTTGAAAATAAACTTACTAATGCGTTGATTGACGTGAAGTTTAGCTACATTCATTCCAAATATACCATTCTTGCTGGCCAGATGTGCAGGGGTAGCATATTTGTTTCTTACGCGGAGGTCCAGGGTTTGATTCCAGGCCAGGTCAGGGATTTTTTACTTAGATCGGAAGGCTAATTCGAGGTCCACTCAGCTCACGTGAATACAATTGAGGAGCTATCATCCCCGGTCTAGAAAGGCAAGAAAAACGATCGAGAGGATTCACCACGCTGATCAGGTGGCGCCTTGATCGAGCAGAGCTTTGCTAGTTGCGTTACGTCGCACCGACACAGGTAGGTCTTATGCCGACGATGGGATAGGTTAGGCCTAGGAGTGGGACGGAAGCGGCTGTGGACTTAATTAAGGTACATCCCCAACATTTTCCTGGTGTGAAAATGGGAAACCACTGAAAACCATCTCCAGGGATTAGAACCCACTATATCCCGGATGCAAGCTCATAGCCGCGTGCCCCTGACCGCACGGCCAACCCGCCGGGTATCGAGCTGAGCAGTTGTATGCCGTTGAAAATCAGGGCTGTTGCACAATGGAACTTCGTGCCATTCTTATTTACAGATAGAATAAAGAGTTACTATTTATCCCGTAAAAGCCATCCAGTAACGCCGAATGTGGCTAGGTGACACTACTTTAAGATCCCTCTTTAATACAGCTTTTTTAACGGTCACATTTCTAATGCATATAATTGCATGATATATGGAGAGAGATTTATTTTCTCTCATTAAATCAGCAATTGAATGAGCTATATTTTGTGGAACATTTTTCCGTGGAATTGTATCTAAGCCAATTATATTTGCTTTCATTAATTTCGTTGTTTGATGAGCAAATACATTTAAGTCCAATTAGTTGATAATAATTATTGTAGTTTTAATAAGCTGCACGAGCTTCAACCACTGTTGTGTTACGTTGAAATATACTAAGGGAAAAATATCTCTCTCAATAAATAGGTGTTTCGATATTAGTTATGTGGGCTTAAATGAGGCTATAAATATGTCACCGATGTTTTCTCTGTATTCTTTTGTATCAGAACATTTTGTCACTGAACGAACATCACTGGCATGGATTAATCAAGGAATTCTAAGAATATAATAATTTTGTGAGAACAAAGGTTAAATCAATAGGTTAGTGAGCGAGTTGGCTATGCGGTTTGCGTCATGTATATGTCAGGTAACATTTGGGAGATACAGAATTCGATCCCCACCGTGGGTAGCTCTGAAGGCGGTTTTCCGTGGCTTCTCATTTTGACACCAACCAAACGCTACATCGAGGGTGTAGAATACACTAATACCAAGCTTAACATAAAATGGTAGGATTCGGCTCGAGAAATGGAAGCGAACCATTTAAGCAGGATGGAACTTTGTCCTCATTTCAGGAAGCAAAAGGAAAACTTCTTTGGATGTCATCGAGGAAACAGATTTATCAGTTAGCAGCCAAAAAAGCTTTGAAAAAAAAAGATTCAACTAAACTCTCAGTCCATATTAATGTCACAGGCAAACAAATTGCTACACAGCTCCTTAGCAATGTTAAAACACGATCGATACTCAGAAAATCGCACTTAAAAACTGCGAATTTACTGGCCATTTAACCTGAATGAATTACAATATGCTATCAGTATGAGTAAAAGTGTACTTTCGTATCACCAAAATAAAGCACTTCTGTAAGGAAACAAAGTTCTGTCTGGTGGAATTATTCACAAATTGTCTTGCTTCATTTAGAAAATCAAGAATTTGGAGGAGGGTATGGGTCATTGCAATCCTATAGCCAGGCAAAGACCGTAAAGGACCAAGCAGTTACAAGCCAATATCTCTTCTATGCCATTTGTATAAAATCATAGATTTCGAATCGCTGTATTGAATTTATCGACTCACTTCCCATTCCAGAGGTCAAGCTCCAGACTAGGAAGGAACTGTGCCTCCCTTATTTTTCATTTACTGAGGAAATTCATGGACGTATTTATATACCTTACAATGGTGTGCGATACGGTAAAGCATAAGGTAAACAAATTTCACAACCTAACGAAAATGAAAGAAATGAAAATTCACAGCCTGTTTCCGGTCACTTGACCTTGTCAGGAATGGAATGAATGAAGCCCCATCTAGCGGCGAATATGGGAATTGTGACGGCTGCCAAAGCCTGTCACACTCCTTTGGGACAATGATTAATGAATGACAGCCATAATTTAATTTCATCGATTAACCTTATTATTGAAGTTTTTCTGTAGTTCTGAACAGGTGCCTTTTGTTCATATTTTCCACTGTTTCGTATACAGATGACCAGTGCTAATGCCTCCCTATTACTGATGTGTCAACATCACACTTTACGTGTTTACATGTGTTGTTGGTTTTTCTTGTCTTGTGGTACTTCTGATTCTAATAAATAAAGAAATACGGAAAGCAATTGAAATAATAATTATAAAAATACACATTATGTTCTCAGGTATGTGTAGAAACTGGAATATTGATACGAACTGTTCCGTCACACGACAGTCCTTGATGCCGAAGAGCAAGTGATAAAACTAAGAAATTTCACTGGCACATCAATGTTTAAACATTGAAAAAGGGAGAGATTTAGTTTAGGAATTCCCTCGAGGCAGGAATTAGTTAAAGATGAAGTGATGTTGTTTGAGTTTGGATGAACGATCTTGTTTATTTGGTTCCTTCTTGTAAGAAGTAAAAGATGCCATTAGTATTTCATCCATCTCAAATTAATGGAACGTTCTTCAGATGTTGCCCCATGAATCCAATAACTCTCCCATTTCCAAACTGTTTCCAGATTATTGATAAATAACAACGGGGAAATCGACACCAAAAGGTTAAGATCTGATAGACTTATCAGTCTTTGTTATCTAGCTCTAAATTTGAAATCCGTGCGATTACCTTATTTCTTGCAGAACATCCCCTCAGACCTCCTCAGAGCCTAATTACGTCTCGACCTCATTTCGTCTATCTGTTCTCATTTCCTTTTTCATCCGTATAGACTACTGGGAATCGCTTTAAGAAACCACTCTCAGATAATAGGTCCTAGTAGGCGCATTCAGCTCAAGAGGTTCTCTTTTAAGACAGAACTGGGAGTACTAACCTAGTTCAATGTCTTCAACGTGCTTAAGATGAGGTTTAGAGTTTCGTTTGCACCTTAACAGGTGCATAAATGAACATACGGTAGTTCACTCTTGAGGTGAACTTTTAAAGCATACCATCCTAGCTAATCCAGAGAAAAAAGGTGACTACTTTTCAAAATGTATCTCGCTGATGAAACTGCACCTTATACAGAATGTAACAAAAATACGCTGTAAAATTTTAGGCATAGATTCCTCGTATGAAGGAAAGAGAAATAAGTCATCTCCATATGGGTTCAGAATATCTTAATTTCTTAGATATCAGTCTGTTGACTATGAACTTTGTGACAGGTATGCGTTCATAGGCTAAACGTGAATCCGATACACTGATATACGTAGTACAATCACTCAGTTCGTTGAATGGCCGTCTAGTGTCGCTATAGTGCACCACAGCCAAGATTTTGCACGACAGGATGGTGCCGTGACAATTCTTCACTATTCCTAGCAAGAGGCAGTTGCGTATTTACAGTCTTACAGAATAAGGTCTGTTGTGAAAGGTAGTTGAATGTAGGGGGTGGATTTTGAGAATGTCGTAGTTTGAGCACCAGGTAAATTTCAAGTTCTACCACAAATTACGCAAATTCGCTAGTAAAAGGTTTGAAATTTTGCAACGGAAATTGTTCTTATCGCCACGACGGGAAAATGTCGCGAAAATGCATGTCAAAATAGTATGAGATCCTTGAAATGTTAGCGCCAGTCCACGAACTTATTGACTATAGTACATAGGTGTACACTGTGTTATTTACACTGTAGGTGACAGCCCACTAAGTTATTGACTTTAGTAGTATTATATCGATGTGTATTTATCTAGCCTGGATCTAACGACACTACATCAGCCCTGTGGGAGTTAAATGTGAAGTCTATCAGACAATACGAACTCTGTGAGGAAAGAAAACCATCTTCAGAAGTTCATACGAACAGAGGGTAGACTCTTCCCGTACCAGATTTGAAGAAAATCAAAGTTTCATAACTCAGAAACTGGGATTTTTCGGACCCAAGTTCATACAAACACTGAAGAATCCATTCTTGAGATTTTCCCTTCCTTTTCTCCACACCTTGCATTCACCCTCAAATCCCTGGTATACAAATGTACAGCTCCACATTTTCATTAATTTGTTAGTATTTTTTGAATTGTGACTGTAGGAGCCCATTTTCGAACATCAAATTCATGGAGTCTAAACCAGTGGCAGCTTACAGCAGAGTAGGATTGTGCTATAGAGGAATATTCATTTATGGCAATTTGGCGAACAGACAAAAGATTTCTTCAGGTGTGTTAATATTTTAATGATGTTTGTTTCTTTGCTTTTTCTTGTGGTGTCTGAATACCGTAAAAGTAGGTATAGGACTTAAAACCATCAACATTACATGTACTTATTATCATCACGGTTTTTATTGTCTATTTGTGGTGAGCTCAAATATTTCTACTCCCACATTTCAGATTGATGGCTGCATTTATTACACGATTCTTTAAATAATACATCGTAAAATATTGTAATTCACTGTAAATATCTGGGTACACGTGTCCACAACATCTGTCGTAAAGGATATGTGAAATTAATGGTACCCTTTCCAATATTAAGTTTAGGCTACGAGGCGTGTTCGGAAAGTAGAGGAACACAGACCAATATACATTCACGAAACATCTTCTGTAAATAAGTGACCGGTGCATAAATTACTTTATGCTGTTTTGTCGCCATTATCTGAACATTTACTGAGTTTGTGCAGAAGTAGTTTCTGTATCCGTGAGTCTTCAGTTCAACCAAGTCTTCACTTAATCTTTAACTCGTCATCCTCATCGAATCGCCGTCAGCCAAGGCGTTTCTTCGAGTAAGGGACGAAATGAATATGGTTTGGACACAAGGTCATAAAGCCTACTGCTCATGTATTCGTCAAGAACACACGTTCTGCGTCCTATAAATTCTTGATACCACTTTGTCTAGTTCGTAATGTTTCTATAAGCACCAACGAGTTATTAATGAATTTCTGATGGGAGCCCTATTTTTGCGAACAAATGTACACCTCATATTTAGCGGGAATCCGGATCGGCGCAAACATTTCCAATACGTGTCACTCGAACAAGACTCGGTGTATCACTGCTGGATGAATCCGAGGAAAAAGCAAAGGAATCGTAGCCAATGACAGAGCAGTCACAGTACAAATTACAAATTTACTCTTCGGTCTTTGTGAGACATATCTTTATTTTTCAAACATGCCTAGTATTTAGACCAGTAAATGTTAAGAAAGGGAGAAAGAAAAAAAGAAAGAAAGAAGAAATTAATCTAAGTTTTTTCCTTTGGTGGGTCTTGTGATCGCAAAATTACGAGCATTAATGCAGTAAACAGAACTGAAAAATCTGCTTGAGTAAAACGCTCACTGTGACTGTGTACATTCGGGAATATCATCGGACTTCACATATATTTTCTTCAACAGTGGTTTCTGAAATCCATGAACTTGATACGTTACGCAGAGAGCGTTCAGAAAAATTAACATTTTAAGCTTTATTCCGAGGTACTTGTATGTTTATAGAATCAGCTATCTAACTCTGCAAGAGGCTCTGTTAGTTTAATTTAGCCTGGTACGGAGAACCATCTTCAAACCTGTCGAAAGTAGGCTTCAAACCCACTATCTCCCGAATGCAAGCTGACAAGAACGTGATTCAAACCACACAGCCACTAAATCTATGGCATTCTAGCCCAAGTTCAATGCAAATCTCGAAAATGTTTGTACAGAATCGGGAATCATGGCCCGAGACGATCTAGCTTATGACATTCTGGTCTAAAAACGACCATTCTGAAAGAAAACTTCAGAAAAATGCACTTTAAATCTCATCACCGATCAAAACAGACAAGCAAAGAGAAATATAATGTTCGTGGTGTTCACTCGTGCTTAGTAAGAATGTTTCAGGGCAGTCTTAATGTTGTTGTTCGTTCGCTCTTCACAGTATTATATTCTTTTACTCGACTCCTGCAATTACAGGCTCTTTCACGAGCTTAAAGACAATAAAATATGGCAGTGCAATCAACTCTGTAGGAAATACCGTACATGCATGTCATCAATTATGTCAGAAAACCACTTACGATGGCAGGCATATAGCTTCAATTTCAATTGCAGTGTTCTCCTTTCTTGATTGTTCTTGCTATCTGTTGTCGATGTCTGGACACAATGTAAACTTAAAAAGGCTTTTGTGTTTACCGCTCATACATTCCAATACGTCTACACTTCACATTCCCACCTTTAGTTCCAACATGAAAATTACTGCTTGGTATTGTAATATTGTTTCTATAAGGCGATGCGATATGAGCCACTGAATTTATGTTACAATGTGTGTTGTATATTTGTTACATAAAGGAACTTGTCTTGAAGACTTTCACTGGCTCTCTCTTCTTATTCGATAATAAGACACACCTTTAGAAGCTGCAAATTTTAAAAGACATCTTAGCGACTCCTTTTCTGTCTTGCAAGAGTTCTTCAATGCACCTGAAGACGAGACAGAGGAGTTGGTCAAATTTAAAGACCTTTCAATACCACCGATATCAACCAGGATCAAAACTTCTAACTTGAGAACCGAAGGACTAAGATGAACCGACAGAGCAATTGATGAGTGCCTGTTCAAAAGGCGCTATTCATACCCTAAGAATGTTGTGGAGAAAAACGCAAGGAAACGTAAAATAAAAGGCACATGGAACATCCCCATGATTGCGTATGATAATGAAGGAATTACATCTTTTGGTCTGGATTTCTCATGGCACTCGATAGTTCAACTACTGCAATGTATGCGGACGAAATCCTAACAAAAGTATTTGAAGTGGAAGGAGCACTTTTTGAACAAACAATCCGCAATTGAGACTGGCATGTTCGCTTGTTACCTCTCTGCGTCTATTGAAATGTATGTCTATACACAATTCTTTATATACCTACTACTAATTTGTGTACCTGCCTTAAATGGGTTAGCTTTCAACCGTGCCGGGCTGAGTAGCTCAGACGGTTGAGGCGCTGACCTTCTGACTCCAACTTGGCAGGTTCGATCCTCGCTCAGCCAGATAGTATCTGAAGGTGCTCAAATACGTCAGCCTCGTGTCAGTAGATTTACTGGCACGTAAAAGAACTCCTGCGGGAATAAATTCCGGCACCTCAGAGTCTCCGATAACTGTAAAAGTAGTTAGTGAGACATAAAACAAATGTCTGGCTCCATGGCAAAATGGTTAGCGTGCTGACCTTTGGTTCAAGGGGCTCTGGGTTCGATTCCCGGCAGTGTCGGTATTATAAAATTAATTGGTTATTTCCACTGGCTCGGGGACCAGGTGTGTGTGCCGTCCTTAAATAGAAAATAAAAAATTAAAATAAAGAACAATCAGAAAAATATCAGTAAAAAGTCTTAAAAGGTAAAAAACTGCAGCAGTAATGCCATGTGTGGCAGCAGAAGCGACACAGTGCATCTGAGTTAACAACAATAGTTAGCTAGTGTAACTGTGTTGTTTTATTGCTGATAAGGTACTTTGGGCATTATAGGTCATCATATTATTTTCTACCTGCTCGGTGATATAACTTGATATAAATTTTGCATACCATTTTTGAGATGTCAAAATTTTGAACTCTACAGACAAAATCATAATTTTATTTATATCGATAAATGTACCCGAAATGTATCATTGTAAATAATTTTTATTTTTATTTCCTTTCTTAGCCTACGAGTTATTAGTCGCGCGTATACACTTTACCTAATATGGTCTTTTTCTTAAAAAAATGACCTCATTTAGTATTTAGCATCAACTCATCATATTAATGAAATAAACTTCCCAGAGTAGTGCAAAATCATCCTTTCAAAATCAGAAACAGTTTTCAAACATTAATTTTCCTCATCAGATCCCAATCCTCGCAGGAGAATATAGAATACGCTCTCGAACACCAAAGCAGCAAAAATTCCAGCACTGTTCCGTCTATAGTCCACATTTCAGCAGTAGTCAATACCCAGCATGGACACTACTCCAAAATAAGATGTATCAGTATCTGTGAGTACCCAATCCCGGAAGGCACGAGCGTATGAAGTAGCCATTATCTGTACCTTCTTCATTGGTAAAGAACACAGTTTCTTTTAGTATGGCATTGAGAAAAAGTATTTCCGCAGTCGATAATGTTTACACAATCCCTGGCTTGTCCTTTTACACCGAATAGTTTTGTTAGTACATTTTGTTGGCGATTGGCTCATGGATTAAGACTCTGTAATTTTGTATTTACTTACACACATATCTTTGTTCGATTGCTCTGTGTCATAATAAATTGTGTTCACTGACCGAGCGAGTTTGCCGTACGGTTGGGGTCCTGCAACTATGAGCTTGCATTGGGCAGATCGTGGGTTCGAATCCCACCCTCGGCAGCCCTGAATATGGTTTTTCATGTTTCCCCCATTTTCACATCAGGTAATTCTGGAATTGTACCTTACTTAAGGCTAATACTAGCTCTTTCCCAACCTTGCATCGCCGAAAACCTTGGATGCGTTAGGGCGACGTTAAACCACTAGCTAAAAAAAAGAATACAGTACCGGTCAAATGTTTAGGACTACATAAAATCTATGAAATGTCATCTAGAAACTAAAGTTGTGCTACTAGACCTATGTGATTTTTCCTGAGCTCTGGCATATGATATACGCCGCCTGATTTCATTGAGTTACGCCAAATATTGTGGAATTTATATATTTTTAACTGTTGGAAGGTCACATTAGAAAGTCACAATTTTTGGAAATATTATGTAATACTAATTCTACTTAGTTGAAAGTATCACCACCAAGATTCTTTTAGCAATAGGTGGGGATCATTTTAGTATAAATATAAAAATTCCGAAAAAATGCGGTTCGGATTTCTGTGTGTTTACATCTTTCAACCCAGCGCTAAAATGGTCAACTTTTCCTTGTTCTTGTCATAAATCTCAGTGTGCGCTATCGGCATCAGAAATGGGTTCTTGTTTGCCATCCGCAGAGTAAAAATGAATCTATCAGGGCGGATAAGTCCGGAGACCATACATGACAAAAACAAAGAAAATTCAACCACCTTGGCACTGCTTTGAAAAAATAAAACAATGAATATTTTTAGGATTTTTATATTTATACTAAGATGTCCCTCGCCTATTGCTAAGTCTAGAAAAAACCTTGGTGGTGATTCAACCAATTAGAGAGTACAGTACATTATGTCACCAACATTTTTGATTTTTTGGTGTGACCTTCCAAGGATCAAAAATTCATAACATCTACAGCACTTGAACTAACTCAATAAAATTAGGCGACATGTATTCTATTGTATGCGAGATTTCAGAAAGAAAATTACAGACATATAGCAGCACAATTTTAGGTTCTGGATGACATTCCGTGATTTCTTCACCTGGTCCAACATTTTTGACCGGCACTGTATGTTCACAGAGCTCGTAAGATGCGTCACTTTTATCATTATGTATGCCGTAATAGGAATCACACTATTGGTATATTCTCCACGTTTACACAAATGTCTCAATACTGTAAACAGAAAGAAATGTTGGCACTGTAGGTCACGTCGTTAGAAATGATCTAATACAGCATTAGCAATCTCGCGGCTAGACACCAAATAATATATGGGTAGTGTCCACTTCAGAATTTTATGAAAGGTCACGTGCAACCCGTACACCTCTGACAATAAAGACGTTGCCTTGCTGTGGAAAAGTAATTAATAATAATGTAAGAGGCACGTCTACTGACCGTATGTAGGGAGAGTGCATTCTTCTTCTTAAGAAGTCGTCCCCAAACGGAGGTAGACGGTCCACACGGCCAGCTCTGATCTTGAAGTTGCAGCCATGCCATGTGGATTTATTGGAATATCTCTCACGATTTTTAATGCAGTGGTTTCCCGTTGCCTTCTGCATCCTAATGCCGTTGACCAAACTGGTTTCTCCGCCTTTGGGAACAATTTCTTGTCCCCAGGACAATAGAGTGCCCTTACCCATACCCGCTCATCCACTCTCAAAGAGACTGTTGGCACTTGGTATATCGGATCTCCTTATACCGGAAGATAATCGGTCCTTTCATTCGTTAGCCGCCTGCATATAAAGTATTATTTTTATATGCAGTCGTTGCCCCCCCTCTACCGCGGGGAGGTGAATGTCAGGATTTCACCGTCACTGAAACAAGGACCAAATGTCATTTCCTTGTTTCCCTGGTTCTTTAGGGAGAGTGAGTGCATTATATAGGGTCAAATATCTGGGTATTGAATAAAAAGCGAAAGAAAGAATTTCATTCAGTTGTAAAAAAAAATTATTTTCTTCTTCACCTAGATGTGATTTTAGAGGAGTTGCTTAGCTACCTGATTTCCACTCATATAGTGAAAATTTTGTTACTGATAAATGAAAATCTACAGCATGTTTCCAGTCCTTCGTCCGCTTCAGGAATGGAGTGAATAAAGCCCCGATCCGGGGGCGAGGATAGGAAACTTGCCAGCTGCTGAAGCCTGTTATACTCCTCTGGAACAATGATTAATGATATATGATATGAAATGAAATGATATTTGAGTGTGTTGCTAGCATGAATGACGACAGCGAAAAGCGAAATAACTGGAGATGAACCTGTTCGGCCTCCGCTTTATCCAGCACAAATCACACATGCTGAGAGGCTGTCGCCTGAGCTACGAAGGCTTCTGTTGGTAGATACTAAGATGGAAGTTTCAAAACCAGTCGCATCACGAAGGGTATTCGGTCTGAAACCCCAGCCACTGCAGAAATAATCTCGGGTAGTCAGAAGAAAAATGCCAATTTCTTCTTCGTCCGTGTGTTCATCATATCAAGAAATGTTTAGTACGCATATTATCCCAAACGTAATCGAAAAACTATCCCATAAAACAACTAATTTTAAAGTAATCCATTTTTGAAAATCTGGAGGCTCATATCCCCTAAAGACATGATGTGAAATTCTTTACGTTTCGCAGAGAACTGTGCTCTGAGTCATCAGAAGAAAATCTCGAATGTCCGCGAGAAAGGCTTCTTAAACAATGCCTTTATAAATTTAGACGTTATAATAGAAGTGGAAATGGTACGTTCATTTGCCACCAGATGGCTCCCCAGACGTGGCACAGAGCTAGCGTTCGAAGCGGGAGCTGACCGAACCATCAGAATCGGTCTAAAAGGTTCACATGACATGTGTACGTAACATATGACATTGAAACAAGCCTGGAATGAAACATCTGGCGATGTGTAACGTACGAATTCACTAGAAAGCCTTCTCTCACTTTCCATTCCAACTAACCTCAACACACTACAGCAGTTATTTTCTATTATTTCTAAATAATAATTATAACGTAAACAAGAAAGGTTTTTGTAAAATCCTTTGTCTGGAGTGAGAGCTGGGCTGTTGGAAGAAAGAAGAGTATCACTGGAAGCAACCGAAATGTGGATTTGGAGAAAAATAACGAGGAAATGCTGGACTGAAAAAATACGAATCGAGATGTTCTAAAGGATGTTCCTAGTAAACTTCCTTGAAGGAAAAATACTAGGAAAGAAAGGAAGAGGAAGACCAAAGAAAACATACTTCGAGGATGTGAGGAATTTGATTGGATGTAAAAACTACAAGGAAGTGAAGAAAACAGAAGGAGGAGAATGGTTGCAGCGATGGCAAGGCTTAGCCTTTAGTGAATGATGGTGAACGGAATTCTCTGCAAAGTAGTGGTGGTGGTGATTATTATTTTAAGAGGAAGTGCAACTAGGCAACCATCCTCTATATAACACTAATCAGAGAGAAAAGATGTAAGGGAACATACACTTCGAAAAATGAAGATATCGGCCAAAGAAAGACGAGGGCCACGAAGGGCGTGAAAATGAAAGACTCCCTAGGCGTCGGAAACCTAATAGCATCGGGGTCGGGAAAGAACAAGATAGGATAGTGAAAGTGAGCAGCCTGGTACAAGTAAGTGGAAGCAATGCCATGATTCAGCTAAGGGCACCGTGGTCGCCAACCCACGACAGGCAAGGGATACCGTGGATGTTATTCTACCACCCCCACTCACCGGGGGAGAATTATCTTCAAACGCACAAAATCGTGTATTAAGAGGGATGCCTAGCAAACATGGTAAATATGATCTTCGTTCACACGAAAGGGCGTTACTCAATTCAATGTAATGACGTCCAAAACTTTAAAAATTATATTTCCATGGGTTTCGCTGAGATTACATCAAAAGAGTGTATCACGTTAAGGACTAGTGGCAAAGGTGTTCGTTCAGAGGGCTATACAATCTACCCCATACAGTGCCGAGTTTTAGACATTTTTCCCTCCGACTTCTCCAAGGGACTCCATGATCTTTATCTTAATACTAGTCAAACTGATACATCCATCAAGGTTCGTTGCTTTTATTTAGCATTCCAAGTATACAATGACTGATCATTTATAGATCATTTATGAAATGCTCTGTCGCCTTGGCAGATGTTCATTAACTCAATATGGCAACACGTCAGGAGATGCGAGTTTGATAAGTTAAGAGTTACGTCACAGATTGAGTTGTAATAATAATTGTTACCGTGTTTTAGCGGTAGGTAGAGGTGAAAGAAGGTGCGGGTGTGAATGGATCTCAAGCTACGAAATTATAGTGCATGTAAACTAAATTTAAAATTTAATAAGGTTATATTTTCCTTTCAAAATAAATAAGTAACAAGCATGGCAGGTACAGAGTAGCAAGTCAAATAAGGTAGTTACAATATTTACAGGATTTGGGCTTCGCGCCCCGAATTCACAATGTTTGGGCAATCAGCCCAGTTTTACCCCAAACACAAGTTTTAACAGAGGGGCAGAAAACCCCATTCATACCTAGGAGCCCTAGCTCCAAATTGCACTGAAAAGCCTCCTCGAGGCATACCATACTCAAAAGAGCCACACGCTCTCAAATTTAAGCCTCTCCCAGGCCACACCAAACTCCACCTTCAAGCTGTCCTCAACGGACATAAACACAGGGGTAAAAATACCCAATCTACTGAGGTCTATTAAACGAAAAGAATGTTAATTAAATGACCTCTAAAATAACAATTTGAGAGGAGGCGAACTTGCACTCCTAATACACTTTGATTAAGACCTACTTGGCGCTAGGCCGTTAATACAAGGGCTGATCCCATACTAAAGAGGTGACTTAAGAAGAGAACGATTTGTTTTACATTAACGAA
The DNA here is from genome assembly GCF_040414725.1 of Anabrus simplex. Classification (NCBI taxonomy): domain Eukaryota; kingdom Metazoa; phylum Arthropoda; class Insecta; order Orthoptera; family Tettigoniidae; genus Anabrus; species Anabrus simplex. Next base: position 126,558,632 of record NC_090269.1, read on the forward strand.
GAATAGGTTGAGAAAAGTAAGTTCACCTCAAAACAATATGAGTGGGAGCTCGAGAGGGTTAGCACTCTCTATCCCAGAATGCAGCTTTACAAGAGAATAGATGAAAAGAGAAGTTACATTTTAGGAAAAGGTTACATAGTGGAACGCTTCGAACCCGCCCCGAAAGTTAAACTGCTGAGCTAGCAAAGAAAGAATTTATTAATCGGCCATTACCTTATTGCTGACCGCTGCTGAGGAAAGAGGCGCTTCCCGCCTCCTGCTATGTACTTTATACACTGAAAGATGGAACAGAAGTGGCCCGGAGACCCTAAAATCAGCAGTTTATATCCTCTCGCGGAAGGTTCTAGGCGTTAGGGGAAAGAAAACACCCTCCCACAAACTTTTTATTGGCTAGGGTACAGAAACATATTCAAATTGGGGGAAGATACCTATGATTGGTCAGAAATTAATAACAGAAATTCGAGAGTGGTCAAATGCAAAACAAGGGAAAAGAGAGGGGTATACAGCCAACTTAAACAATAACAGAAAGAAATTTAACAAAGAACAAACTTTTGAAATAAAATTTTCTCCAAAGAACAGTTATTTTTCTTCCCACTAGGGTGTACTATAGTAGTTTTTCAGTGGTGTCCTCTAGAAGAGAAAGTTCACACTTCTTACTTCAAGCAAAACAAAACCACATCAAAAATGACACAGTTCTAAAACTCCGAAATTTTCCACGTGGTGACATCTTCTGAGAAAGTAGAGAATTAATAGCGTAGATAAAGTTCAGACTTCCTCCAGCAGAGGAGTTTCAACTGGCGCAAATTTTAAATTAGCGGAGTGGAGGTGTACCGCCCGGTACAGACCTCCCCCCCCCCAAAAGTTCCTCCAGGGGTGACACATGAAGTCAGTTTGAAACAAGTTCCAAGTTATGATGTGAATATGAAGATAGATTGCAGAAGCATTTATGAGATTTTCTTAATTTGGTTGGTTTCAGTTTCAAAATTTTGTTGTTGCAGGTGAAGTAAAGTCTTTCTGTTTGTAGTAGTTGAATTCTGAAGATAAACTTTTAATACTTAAAAGTGAAGAAAAATTTTGCAATGTCCACCAAATATTGCTGTTGAATTCCCATGAAACGGTATTAAGGTTGAACAGGAATGTCTATGTAGTTGATGTAGGCTAAGTTGGATGGCCAGACCGTCCGTTACAGCTTGCGTCCAAAGGAAGCCGCTCGGACCCCTCAAGTACCCTGAGATACCGCTCGCCCGCACCATGAGGGGAGCAGAGGAGTTGAAGCACGCCGCGCCCGCGGTGAACATATACAGGCTGCGGGCAAGTAGCAGGTCGTGCGCCGCACATCAGCCTTGGCCGGGAGGAGAGCTCCGGCTCGCCTTGCACATGTCGTCCTCGCTGGGGCCGAGGGGGCCCGTCCTCGAACCCAGCCGCGGGACAGCGCCGCGCGGCTGCGGGGGCACTGAAACATAAAGCTAGGCGGCAGAATTGTGTTGGACCATCATGTTTCTTTTGAGGGCACAGGCATGTAGAGAGATTGAGGGGCCAGCGGCGTGCAGATATCCATGGCATTTCATCTAAGCCAGCCACTGTGTGTAGTGGAGCAGGAGACGGGAGCGTGGTAATGGCCGGGGCAAGGACAGGATGGCAGTTTAACAAATCGGGTGAGGTTTTACAGAAATGCTTACATATAAAATAAAATAGAAGGAGCAGAATGCCTTAAGAGTGGAACTCAAAAAAAATATATATAACCTTCATATTCCTATCAAATTATATGAAGCAAGTTGACACAAAATTTACACCGGTTTCACCTGGGACAGGTGAACCCTAAATATCCTCTCGGTGGCTGGATTGCTTACTAACAATGTAACCGGCGTAAAAAAATCGAGAATGATGCATGGCCCATGAAATCTGGGGGCAAGCTTGCCCGCGGGAACAAAATTCTTGACCATCACCTGCTCACCTACCTTCAAAGTGGTGGGTCTCCGTCCACGATCATACTTTTCTCTAACCTTTTCATGAGATACCTTAAGATTGGCTTTAGCCTTCTTCCAAAGATCTTTAATATTATCCGGATCTATTGTCTCGGGTAGAATGTCACTCAGAGACCAAAGGTTAGAGAGCGGCGTGTTGGGAACAAACTTGAACATCAAGGAAGCTGGAGTGAACTTATGAGATTCGTGAACTGCCGAATTCAAGGCAAAAGCTAACCAATGCAGGGACGTGTCCCACCTGGAATGATCTTCATGATGATAGGCAATAAGTGCGGACCTGAGATTACGATTAACCCGTTCAGCCAGAGATGGTTGAGGGTAATAAGCAGAAGTAGTTACATGAGAGATGGATAAGTCAAAACAGAATTTACGAAATAAGTTAGATGTAAAAGCCTTAGCATTATCAGATACAATATATTGGCACGGACCAAAAGAAGCAAAAATAGAATTTAAGCAAGTAATGGTAGACTGAGCGGTAGCCAGCTTAGTCGGAAATAACCAGGAAAATCTGGTAAAACCATCTACACATACAAGGATGAACTTGTTGGCATTACCCTTTGACTGGGGGAAGGGTCCTACATAATCAATATACAGGCGTTCCATGGGGCGCGACGCTTGCTGAGAAGACAAGAGGCCTACCTTGGTGGACATGGTCGGTTTACTGAGCAAACAGGATTTACAAGCCTTTACTAGTTCACGGATTTCACCGTCCATACCTTTCCAGATGAACATATCACGAATCTTTTCACGAGTTTTAAAGATACCAAGATGCCCTCCTAATGGGGTCTCATGATAATACTTGAAGATCATAGGTACAAGAACCGCTGGAACAACAACTTTCATCATCTTATCATGCCTCGAAGGGCAACATAGAACCCCATTCCTCAGAACATAAGGGACAACATGTTCCCCAGAAGAAAGGGTTTCCATTATCGGAGCCAGCGTCGGATCTTCGCGTTGGTATTTCTCGATATCCCTAAAAAGCATGGGAGCATCTGTTAGGATGGCATTAACCTCAAATAGTATGGACTCGGAAGGTGATGAACTGTCGACCGGTTCGTGGGTCTCGACGTCGTTAGAAAACATACGGCTGAGTCCATCAGCAACAACATTTTCGGTACCTCTGATATGTCTAACATCAAATTGGAAGGCAGAAATACGGATGGCCCAACGGGCTATACGACCAGTACGACGCGGCCTACCTAAGACCCAGCTTAAGGCTTGATTATCTGTCTCCAGGTCGAATTTGACATGTTCCAGATTGAGACGGAACTTTTCTAAGGCGAATAAGACTGCCAAACCTTCGAGCTCATAGATGGAATACTTGGCTTCTTGAGCCGACAATGTCCTAGACGCATAGGCGATGGGTCGCCTGCCTAGTTCAGTCTCTTGAAGAAGGACTGCAGCTACCGCTGACGACGACGCATCGGTTTGGACGATGAATTTCTTCGAGAAATCAGGCATAGCAAGTACAGGAGCATTACAGAGAGCTAATTTAAGATCTTCAAAAGCGGCTTGTTGAGAAGGTCCCCACTCGAATTTGATGCCTTTCCTACGAAGAAGGTTTAAGGGCGCCGCTCTATTAGCGAAGTTAGGAATAAACTTCCTGAAGAAATTCACCATACCAATGAACCTGGCGATACCTTTAATGTCCTTGGGAGGTTTAAAATCACGGATGGCCTGTGTTCTAGAATGATCGACTGCTACACCATCGGGTGACACAATATGCCCTAGGAATGACATAGAGGGCTTAGCAAAGGCAACCTTGGACAACTTAACAGTTAACCCAGCCTTACGAAGGCGATCGAGAACTTCTCGCAGATGATCTAGATGTTCTTCAAAGGTCTCTGAAAATACGACGACATCATCCAAGTAGTGATATAAGTACTCGAATTTGATGTCGGAGAAGACCCTATCTAGTAGCCTAGTGAGCACAGCTGCCCCCGTGGGGAGCCCGAAAGGTACGCGGTTGTATTCATATAAATTCCAGTCCGTAGCAAACGCTGTAAGGTGTTTAGACTCTTCGGCAAGGGGAATTTGATTATAGGCCTGATTCAAGTCCAAGATGGTGGAGAACTTGGCCTTACGAAACCATGAAAAACAAGAATGAAGGTCAGGAAGGGGCACAGATTGCAACACCACCTTCCGATTGAGAGCCCTGTAATCAATGACAGGCCTGAAGCCTCCTTGGGGTTTCGGGACTAGAAAAATAGGCGATGAATACGCCGACTTAGAGGGCCTAATAATACCATCCTTCAACATCTGATCGATAATTTCTTTCAGAGCCTTCATTTTAGGTGGAGATAGCCTATAAGGTGGAAAACGGACAGGAATCGAATCCGTGACCTCAATTTTGTATTCAATAAGGTCAGTAACACCAAGAGTATCAGAGAACACCTCGGGAAACGACTGACACAGTTTGCGAATACTATCAGCCTGCTCCTCAGGTAGATGTCTAAGGTCTAACAACATCTCATCATGGGTAGGCGAAATAGAAGAACATGATGCAGAATTACACTTTAATAGAGGGATATTACAATTAGCGGCAAATTTGAAAGTGCAAGACCTACTCTGAAGATCGAGCACAAGACCAGTGTGAGAAATAAAGTCAGCTCCCAATATAATGGGGCAAGACAGGTGCTTGGCCACAAACAGTTTGATTTTCCATGTAAATTTAAAAATACGAATTTTGACATATAAGGAACCGAGAATTTCTAATGGAGAGGAATTAGCCGAAACGTATTGGATCGCCGACAAACAATAGTTAGGAAGCTTACAAACAGATTTCAATTTCGAATACCAATCAGCCGAAATAATAGAACAAACACTACCTGAATCTAAGAGAGCTGTTATAGGCTCGTTATTTAACTCAATTTTGAGAAAGGGGACCGGTGCGGGGGAATCCGCCGCAATCCTAAGACACTCTTTGTGACCTTCAAAAGATGAATTTGAAAATTGCTCGTTCCCTGAATTTACAACCTGTTTACCAGGGGCTGAGTCTCGGGAAGATGGATTAGTCGACTCAGCCGAAGCCACTAGTCACTTTTTATTATTGGCATAGGTGGAATTTGCACCAGAAGTTGAGCAGGAGGGGGTGCTATTCGAATTGGGACAATTCTTGGCAATATGTGAGAAAGCCCCACATTTAAAACAGCCTTGTGATGACCCGGCTCCATTCCTTGTCCCACTTGACTTGATCAGTGGACACTTGTTGCGCAGATGGTCAGGCGACCCGCAAGCATAACATTTACGGAGATTGACTGGTCGGCGAGGTGGAGGCCGAGTGTTACTAAAGGAAGGCGGGGGTTCTTTCGCGACACGCAAAGAATCGGCGTATCTAACTCCTTCCGCTGAGACGGCCAATGCTTCAAGTTCAGAGAAAGTTTGTGGGCACGCCGCGAAACACAAATATGACCTATAGGGTGGTGAAATCCCTTCCACAATAGCTTGTACAATCTGATCCTCAGGGAAATGAAGAGCAAACACCCTAGTATAAAACTTAATATCTTGGATGAAGTCTGCCAAGTTTTCATCCAAGCGCTGTACCCGATAATAGTACTTCTGAATAAGGGAGGACCTGGCCCTAGCAGGGATGAAGTTAGCTAGCAAGTGGGCATGGAAATCCTCAATAGATGATTGCTCGGCAATGGCTCTTACGATTTTATCAGAGAGAATACCAATAGCATACGGATAGATAATTTGCAAGATTTGACGTGGAGAAAGAGAAAAAACAAGGGCATGATCCTGAAATTCCACTAGAAATCTTAAAAATGAAATTACGTCACTGGTGGTATTAACGGAAAACTTAGATATACCTCTGAGCAACATTGTCAATGGATGAGGCAAGCTACTAAACCCGGGTGACATAGTAGGTAAAGGTTTCAATGGCAAAGAAGTTAATTCAGAACGGATGTTACTCAACGATGCACGGCATTCAGACTCGTTGTCCAATGGGGCAGAGATAGTTTGAGCAGCGATGGTTTTCCTATTTACTTCTCCCTTAGCAGGTTCTTCCTCGCTACCTACATTCACTATGGTGGGCTGATCAGATTTGGGAGGAACTTCCCCAGTTAACAATTGAGTGACCTTACTAGATAATTCGGAAATATTTTCCAGGAGCGTACTAGCTTCCTTCCTCTGAACGTCATTCAGTTTTAGAGACAACAGATCGTTAACCCTATTCGAAAAATGATATAGCCTGCCTTGCACACGCTTAATTTGATTAGGAGACGGATCATTTTCATCAAAAAAACTAACTACAGAAGCTAGCCCAGTAATATTCTCGACGATCGTGGAAAGAGAGTCATCAATTTCTTTCTCTCCCAGATTGGGGATGGAAATGGGCAAATCAAGGGACTCTCTAAGCTTGTTAGTGTCTACTGCAACCGTGCCTCCAGATTGCACATTTCTGATATTTAATTCATAGATCAACTCCTCTTTGCGCAAATAATTATGATGGAGAACATCGCGAGGGCCGGGCATGATGACAGAACAATTTTGAAAAAGTCAAAAAAATTCCAGCAACTGAGAAAATGGTTAGAGTTCGGATCAAAACAATGTGTAGCCGTCAAAAGGGGCTAAATTGAGACCCATTCAACCACGCTCTGCTACCACTTGTTACCGTGTTTTAGCGGTAGGTAGAGGTGAAAGAAGGTGCGGGTGTGAATGGATCTCAAGCTACGAAATTATAGTGCATTAAACTAAATTTAAAATTTAATAAGGTTATATTTTCCTTTCAAAATAAATAAGTAACAAGCATGGCAGGTATAGAGTAGCAAGTCAAATAAGGTAGTTACAATATTTACAGGATTTGGGCTTCGCGCCCCGAATTCACAATGTTTGGGCAATCAGCCCAGTTTTACCCCAAACACAAGTTTTAACAGAGGGGCAGAAAACCCCATTCATACCTAGGAGCCCTAGCTCCAAATTGCACTGAAAAGCCTCCTCGAGGCATACCATACTCAAAAGAGCCACACGCTCTCAAATTTAAGCCTCTCCCAGGCCACACCAAACTCCACCTTCAAGCTGTCCTCAACGGACATAAACACAGGGGTAAAAATACCCAATCTACTGAGGTCTATTAAACGAAAAGAATGTTAATTAAATGACCTCTAAAATAACAATTTGAGAGGAGGCGAACTTGCACTCCTAATACACTTTGATTAAGACCTACTTGGTGCTAGGCCGTTAATACAAGGGCTGATCCCATACTAAAGAGGTGACTTAAGAAGAGAACGATTTGTTTTACATTAACGAAGAATAGGTTGAGAAAAGTAAGTTCACCTCAGAACAATATGAGTGGGAGCTCGAGAGGGTTAGCACTCTCTATCCCAGAATGTAGCTTTACAAGAGAATGGATGAAAAGAGAAGTTACATTTTAGGAAAAGGTTACATAGTGGAACGCTTCGAACCCGCCCCGAAAGTTAAACTGCTGAGCTAGCAAAGAAAGAATTTATTAATCGGCCATTACCTTATTGCTGACCGCTGCCGAGGAAAGAGGCGCTTCCCGCCTCCTGCTATGTACTTTATACACTGAAAGATGGAACAGAAGTGGCCCGGAGACCCTAAAATCAGCAGTTTATATCCTCTCGCGGAAGGTTCTAGGCGTTAGGGGAAAGAAAACACCCTCCCACAAACTTTTTATTGGCTAGGGTACAGAAACATATTCAAGTTGGGGGAAGATACCTATGATTGGTCAGAAATTAATAACAGAAATTCGAGATTGGTCAAATGCAAAACAAGGGGAAAGAGAGGGGTATACAGCCAACTTAAACAATAACAGAAAGAAATTTAACAAAGAACAAACTTTTGAAATAAAATTTTCTCCAAAGAACAGTTATTTTTCTTCCCACTAGGGTGTACTATAGTAGTTTTTCAGTGGTGTCCTCTAGAAGAGAAAGTTCACACTTCTTACTTCAAGCAAAACAAAACCACATCAAAAATGACACAGTTCTAAAACTCCGAAATTTTCCACGTGGTGACATCTTCTGAGAAAGTAGAGAATTAATGGCGTAGATAAAGTTCAGACTTCCTCCAGCAGAGGAGTTTCAACTGGCGCAAATTTTAAATTAGCGGAGTGGAGGTGTACCGCCCGGTACAATAATAATTAAAAGTTCTTGTTTTACCGTATAAAGCCCAGCTACATTCTTAGGCCGTATGGCACGTGCAATACATAAACACTGGCTTGCCATTAGCACATCCTAGACAAGATTCCGGCGGTGACTTTCTTCTTAATGTCCCTGCGGTGTTTCAAGTTCCCCATACAATAGGTTAAGTACGAAAGGAAACAAGTTCTGAACTTTACACGTAGGCTACTATTAATTGTCGGATTTGTTAATGATTGAAAAAACAGCTTATCTACTGTCCTGCTGCTGGAAGGACAGACACACTCTCTCCCTACATGCTTAAAAGTTCTCCGTGCATGTTTCATAAGAGTCCTGTCAGTGTCTGTGGTTGATTGGTTCATAGGCTTTATTATCTTTTTATTATTTTATTATTTTATTTATTATTTTATTATTTTTACAACGCTCTATTTCAGGCCGATGTAAGCCCAAGCTGGTAGGTTCGGTCCCGCCTCAGACCAGGATATTTGAAGGTGCTCAAATACGCCAACATCGCGTCGATGGATTTACTGGCACGTAAAAGAACACGTGAGACAAAATTCTGGCACCTCCGCCTGTCCGAGCATCAGAGTAATTAATGGGATAAAAAGTAGAAACATTATTATACCTTAAAGCCGAGAAGAGTAGTGAGCACTACGTTGACATGGTTATCTTATTCTTACGTGCCAGCCTCGTGGTAGCTCCTTTCGGTACTTGAAGGAAGGAGCTAGAGACTCAGACGACCAGGGATCTTCCAGCCGGCTTGTAGAGTAGGGCCGGCCTTTCCGTGTATCGTTTTCGTCAGCCGGCTTACCCGTGAGTTTCTTGGAGATTCAACGGTAATGTTCTGCCCCTAGCCGCCTCGCTGAAATTCTGACTCTCATCACTCGAGCTATAAAAAGGGAGGCTAGCCGCGGACAGTCAGAGTCAGTGTTGGACTCGGGGTCAGTGTTGCACTCCGTCGTGGAGTCAGTGCGAGACACAGTGTGTTAGGGCTCAGTGGCCGAGCTGAGGGCGACAGAGGTGTTGGTTGTCGCTGGTGTCTCACCGAGGTCTGAACCAGGAGCTGTGGAGTGTCCAGGGAGTGGCTGGACTGAAGATGTGCGGAACGGAGAAATGTGTACTACCTGAGAGTACTGGTGTTTGTGTATTTCTGTGGCCTGAGGATCGCCATGAGTCAGCGAGGTAACCCGCTATCGTGAGAGTGAGGGTAAATGGACCTGTGTTAATGTTCGCTGTTGTGAGTATCGTCCTGCTCTTGAATACTCTTGGGCTGTTTAGTTGTTCACTGCATGTGACTTGAATGTCAGTGGAGTCGAACCAATGAACAGTCATCGTGTGTTGAGTGGCCCGCAGCCCTGTGTTTAGATCCAGTTGTGTACACACAGCTGCTCTATGTTGTGACTGGACATGGGGAAGTGAAATTAAGAATTAACCGTCCAAGGCATAACAACGGAGCGGACCGCCTCCTGCACAGTAAGGAAGAGACAGTTGTAAATACACAGTAATGAGTAAATACGGCCATTTATAGCTGAATAGAAATGAGTGCTTATGTTGTATGTGTGTATGTGTGTGTGTGTTTATTTATTGATTCGTCCTAAAATAAATTAGGATAATAAAACAGACGCTGTTTTATTCGTAACATTATATATAACCTTAAGGTAAAACCCACACTCAAACTTCATCCCCAAAACAGTACGTCAAATACGTTTTCGATTGGGTTCTTTCTACGTTTCACACACTCAAACATTGAGTACTGGAAACTTTTGAAAGGTGTTCCGAAAATAACGCAAAAGACAATTATCTCACTTACCTGAAAGGGATGAGAACTGGATTATAGTTCTAGTAGTTATATCAACGGTGTTACAGTATTTGCTGTTGAGCTGGGAATTAAAGTGCTTTACTTTACGTTTCCATCTCGTATCATATGGAAATCCAGGCTCTTCAATTTCATCCATCCCACCCCGACCTCCCTTGGTCAACTATTGTTCTTTTCCTTCCCCGACGCTAGCAGAGCATTCGAGGGCCAGGAAGTTTTTCATTTTCACGCCCTTCGTGGACCTTGGTCTTTCTTTGGCAGATATCTTCGTTTTTCGAGTGTGGGATCCCTTCCATTTTTTTTTTTACTTTTGATTAGTGTCATATCGAGGATGGTTGCCTAATTATACTTACTCTTAAAAAAATAATCACCACAACCCCCACCGCTGTTATGGAGAAATATCAGAATGGCCCAAAGTAAAGGTAGCATCCGGATTTTAACACATTACCTATGTTAGGACAGACAATGATTGTAGGTACAAACAGGTTGAACATTGACAAGAGGGTTGTTATTTGAGTCATCAGTCCATATACTGCTTTGGTACAGCCCTCCACGCCACCCTAGCCTGTGCTAACCTTTTCATTTCTACGTAACTGCTGCATCCTACATCTACCCTAATTTGCTTGTCATATTCATACCATGGTGTACCCCTACCATTCTTACCACCTACACTTCTCTCAAAAACCAACTGCAAAATTCCTGGGTGTCCATCTCTTCTTCTGTTCGAATTTAGCCAATTCGATCTCCTCTCACCAATTCGATGCAGTATCTCTTCATTCGTGATTCGATCTATCTATCTCACCTTCAGCATTCTTCTGTAACACCACATTTCGAAAGGTTCTATTCTCTTTCTTTCCGAGCTAGTTACCGTCCATGTTTCACTTCCATACAATGCCACACTACAGACGAAAGTCTTCGAAAAACATCTTTATAATTCCTATATCAATGTTCGAAGTGAGCAAATTTTTCTTAAGAAAGGCCTTCCTTTCTTGTACTAGTCTGCATTTTATGTCCTCCTTACTTCTACCACCATTAGTTATTTCACTACCCAAGTAACAATTTCCATCCACTTCCTTTAAGACTTCATTTCCTAATCTAATATTTCCTGCATCACCTGACTTCCTTCGACTGCACTCCACTACTTTTGTTTTGGACTTATTTATTTTCATATTGTACTCATTTCTCAAGGCTCTGTCCATACCATTCAGCAATTCCTCCAAATCTTCTGCAGTCTCAGATAAAATAACAATATCATCAGCAAATCTCTTGATTTCCTCTCCTTGGATTGTGATTCCCTTCCCAAATTCTCCTTTGATTTCCTTTACTGCCTGTTAAAAGGTGGAGGGGGGGGAGGGGAGAATTGCAAACTTGCCACACTCCCTTCTGGATTGCTTCTCCTTTTCGAAAGCTCTCGATTCATATCACTGCAGACATTTTTATTTAGATTGCAGATAATTCTTCGTTCTCGGTACCTGATCCCGATCCCCTTCAGAATCTCAAGTGGCTCGGTATCAAGTGAGAAAGAATTGACACAGTAGATGAATTTGTGCGTACGAAGCATCTTCATTAGTGAGGTCATGTGAGGCGATTGGAGGGCGGGTTGAAAATGAAGATCCGCAGCCTGTTTCCAGTCATTCGACCGGGTCGGGAATGGAATGAATAAGGCCCCATATAGCGGCTAGGTTAGGAATTTTGTCGGCTGCCGAGGCCTGTTGCATTTTCCTGTGCGGGAATTATTAATGACTGACAGATTAAATGAAAATATTGGGGAGCGTTTCTGGAAAGACACATGACAGGGAAAACCGGAGTACGCGGAGAAAAACCTGTCCCGCCTCCACTTTTGCCAACACAAATCTCACAAGGAGTTACCGGGACTGGAACCACAGAATTCATCGGTAAGAGGCCAGCGCGCTGCCATTCGACCCACGGAGGCTTTCTGAAGACAGGTTACATAAGAAAAATTATGGACTCAACCGTGAAGATGAAGTTATGATTTGGGGATATGGCATGTTCTACTTAGAGGGTGTAGGGTGTAGAGGCACCTGCCTCTTACCCGGAGGCCCCGAGTTCGATTCGCGGCCAGGTCACGGATTTTACCTGCATCTGAGGGCTGGTTCGAGGTCCACTCAGCCTACATGATTAGAATTGAGGAGCTATCTGACGGTGAGATAGCGGCCCCGGTCTAGAAAGCCAAGAATAACGACCCACAGCATTCATAGTACTGACCACACGACACCTCGTAATCTGTAGGCCTTCGGGCTGAGCAGCGGTCGCTTGGTAGGCCAAGGCCCTTCGGGGCTTTTGCGCCATGGGCTTTGGTTTGTTTGGTTTGGTATGTTATACCTAGATTTTAGTGAATTAAGTTGCCTACCATGAAGTAACTGTTAATGGTACACCATTATTTTCCATCCATTCAGGTTATAGGCGATCAATAGATTTAGCCTGAAGACAGCGAGAGCACGACACCAGAAAATATCCGAACTGTTCCACGGTTACTAAATTCTCTAATTGCATAACTGTGAAGTGCAGCAGATTCATGAATTATCATTTATTTCTAGTTCAATTTATTCTAAAATTTATGCACACAATCTTAGTTCATGACGTCGGGAATATTTATGCCATATTTAAACATAAGTTGTAAAACAAGTCTGTTCTACTAAAATCCAGCAATAAGAAGAAATTTGATATTATCGCCAAGACATCAAATCTGTTTTGAATGACTGGATACACAGTGCGGATTAATAGAAGGTATTGTGGTTTGAATAGACACTAAAAATTGCTGACTTACGTTTTTCAAGAGATATTGGATGTGAACAATGGAAAGGTAAGTTAATAGCAAATATGGAGGGCACAATCTTATGTATAACAAGACGTGTTGTTCTGTTGTTACTCGGTGTAGTAAAATGTTGCTCACAAAGCAGCTGAATTTTCTCTCAGAGCACAATGAGAATTATTTTTTAAACAATGGATTTCTAGTAGCTGTTATGCCTAAAACATGCTTAGCGAACGAAGGTTTCCTAAAGCAAAAATGTTTGCTCTGTGGGCATCTGAGAATACCTGTACTGTGCAGAACATAGGAGTCACTGCACTTTATCACCTTTAAACGCTCACCTCCATGGCATGTGGCCGCGAGGTTTGGGTCACAAGCTGTCGGCCCGCATTCGGGAGACAGTGGGTTTTCTGTGGTTTCCCATTTTCACACCAGAAAAATGCTGGGTTGTATCTTAATTAAGGCCATGGTCGCTTCCTCCACGCTCCCAGGCCTTCCCTATCCCATCGTCGCCATTATACCAATTTGTATCGGTGCAAAGTAAATAAAATTCTCTTCCTTTGGCCGATACCTTCATTTTTGGACGCCTTCCATTTTTTAAAGTGGATGGTTCCCTCGTTGTACTTCCTCTTAAAAACATTAATCAACTCCAACATCCAGTGAGGAAACCAATAGAAAATTTGGGTACTTCACTTCTTATCCTGC